>NW_027507791.1:53511963-53971963 GCF_037356315.1 Lithobates pipiens
AACTCTTTAACCTCCTGTTGTTGGGCTTTCGATAAGGTGTCTGCTTTTCCAACCTCAAGGAACTAAGCAATTAGGCTGTACTTGTGACAAAGTCTCTGCGACTAGGGATTCCCTATCCCTCCAGGCTTTCAGCAGATTGACGTGATAGATCTGCTCCGGCTTTCGCCTTCCTGGCTGTCTAACCCTGTAGTTCACCTCACTAATTTTTTCAATTACTTCATATGGACCTTGCCATTTGGCCAGAAATTTGCTTTCAACCGTAGGGACTAGCACCAAGACCCTATCCCCTGGGGAAAAAGTACGGGTCTTGGCCCCACGGTTGTACACTCTCTGCTGTGCTAACTGTGCTTGGGTCAAATGTTCCTTTACGATTGGCATTACCTGTGCAATTCTATCTTGCATCAGGGCGACATGCTCAATCACGCTCCTGTGAGGAGAACTCTAATTTTCCCAAGTTTCCTTGGCGATATCCAGCAGCCCTCTTGGGTGTCTCCCATAGAGCAACTCGAAGGGTGAGAAACCCGTAGAGGATTGGGGTACCTCCCTAATGGCAAACATCAGATAGGGTATTAGACAGTCCCAATTCTTTCCATCTCTATCCACCACCTTCTTTAACATTTGTTTTAGGGTTTTGTTGAATCTTTCAACCAACCCATCTGTTTGGGGGTGATACACAGATGTACGCAATTGTGTCACTTTGTACAACTTGCATAGTTCTTTCATAACCCTGGACATAAAGGGTGTACCTTGGTCCGTAAGCAGTTCCTTACAAATACCCACGCGGCTAAAAACAAGAGATAGCTCTTTGGCTATGGTTTTGGCCGAGGTATTTCGAAGAGGAATTGCTTCCGGATAACGGGTGGCATAGTCCAATATAACCAAAATGTACTGATGCCCCCTAGCAGACTTCATTATCGGACCTACCAAATCCATTGCGATCCTCTCAAAGGGGACCTCAATGATAGGAAGAGGTACCAGCGGGTTACGGAAATGTGGCATAGGTGCCGACTTCT
The DNA here is from genome assembly GCF_037356315.1 of Lithobates pipiens. NCBI lineage: Eukaryota > Metazoa > Chordata > Amphibia > Anura > Ranidae > Lithobates > Lithobates pipiens. The sequence continues at coordinate 53,512,977 of NW_027507791.1, forward strand.
GACACACAGGGCAGGAGGAACAATAATTTTCTGTTTCCTTCATGACCCCAGGCCAATAGAATCTCTGCAATATCCTCTCTCTGGTTTTCTCTGTCCCCAGATGACCTCCCAGAATGTGCCCATGGGCCAATTCTAACACCAACTTCCTGTAAGGTTTGGGCACTACAAGTTGCTCAATGGCTTCTTCTGCCCTTTGAGCCACTCGATACTTCACTATGGAAAGGGACCTGCTGTAAGGATAAGTGCAAGTCTTATCTGGGTTCACTAACTCGCCATCTATTTTCACCACATTTTCCCGTGCCTTTATTAGGGTGGGGTCTTTTAACTGTTCTGTGGCAAAATTTTCCCTGTGAACTTCAAGATCCGAAAACTCCACAGACGGCATGTTTTCATTTGAGGATGTTGGCTCCTCCCCAGTTTCTCGAGTTTCCCCCGCCAATACCGACAAGGGAAATTCAGGAGAGTCCTCACCACTCCCAGAGGAATTCTGGTCATCTTCCTGGTTTATAGGGGCACCAGTGGGGGGCTCAGGACAATCCCAGAGTTCCCAGAATTTTGGAAAATCCCTTCCCACAATAGCATCATGTGGTAAGTGAGACACTAACCCCACCTGATGAGAGAGGTTACCTTTGGGGGTCTCAAAAAACACGGAAGTTACAGGATACTCTTGGGTGTCCCCATGCACACAAATAACAGCCACCCTGTTCTTCCCAGAGAGCTCTGTAGTAACTAATTCAGCTTTTATCAGGCTACCTGAATCCAGCAACACATCAACATTTCTACCATTAATACACATTTTACATAAATGTTTCTCAGGTCCCCGAATGGCAGTGCATGCAACTGTCGCAAACAGCGACTGACGTCTCTCCCTTATAAAGTCACATTGCATAGGCTCATCCACAACTGGGCAATTAGCTGCAATATGTCCCTCTTGGCGGCAGCGGTAGCAAATAGTCTTTTTCGCTGCCTCTTGCAGCATGGGCTTCCTGGGCTGCTCCCGCCAGACCTTAGGTAGAACTCCCACCCTCTCCACCCTCACCCCTTGGAGTCATCTTACCCGCCACTGGGGATGATCTGGTCTTAGGGTAGAAAGTCTGTGAGTCCCTGGAAGAGGTGGTCAGGTTCTCTGTAGCCAAGTACCTCTCAACCAGATCCACAAGTTTATCTGCATTTTCTGGGTCTCCATGGCTTACCCATTTTTGGATGGCAGCAGGAAGAGCTCTCAGGAAACGATCCATGACAACACGTTCCACAATATTTGGTGCGGTCAAAGTCTCTGGCTGCAGCCACTTCCTGCTCAGGTGAATGAGATCATACATTTGAGACCTGGGAGGTTTTCCAACCTGAAAAGTCCAATTATGCACACGCTGAGCCCGGACGGCCAGGGTGACACCCAGCCGTGCCAATATTTCTGTTTTTAGCACCACATAGTCTTTTGCTTGGTCAGGCTCTAGGTCATAATAAGCTTTCTGCGATTCCCCAGTTAACAGAGGGGCCACCAGTCCAGCCCATTGCTCCTTAGGCCACTTTTCCCTTTCAGCAGTCCTTTCAAATGTGGTCAAAAACACCTCCGGATCATCCTCTCCAGTCATTTTTGTCAGTAAACGGCTCACACCAAAGGATGCGGTATTATTGTAACCACTTGCTTCATTGGTCTGCGGACGTTGCTGTATTAATGTCTCTATTTTCTGTTGAAAACTCTGCTCTTGCTTCTGCAACAGGTCTATGAAGCGGGCTTCAGATTGCTGCTGGGCTTGTTGCTGAGCTTCCAGACTCTGCAGGTGAGCTTTCTGCTGAGTTTCCAGACTCTGCTGCAAAGTTGCATTTGTCTGCTGCTGGGCTGCAAGGCTCTTTTGTAAACCTGCATTTGTTTGCTGCTGATTTGCATTTGCTAGAGCCAGCTGTCTCAGTATCTCTTCCATGCTGGCCTTAAAAAAAAACTGCCAAAATTCTCCACCAACTGTGAGGGGTTAGCTCGGCAGCGGGTGTGTGTGACCCCCAGGATGGGTTCACAACACAAAATCAGGCACAGCAGACAGCGTTGTAGGTGCAAAAAAACAAAAGATGCGGTTTATTTATGCTACATGCAGTGAAACATATAACAGCCAAACAAAAATAAAACATGAAAATAAATCCTGGTCAGCTTGACCTCTAATTACACACTTAGATTCCCTGTCTAACAACTGAGTGCAGCCTTGTGCTGCACCAGTCCCTGTCTCTGTTGTAGAGGTTTGCCACACAGGCGTTAACTCACAGCACAGAACAGGTATCACACTCCCCAGTCTATACAACACAAAACTGGTTCCAGGATGGAGCATCTCCCTAAGCATGCTGGGGTTTTTTGTAGAGGTCTTAATGAGCCCACTTATTTCAGCTGGGCTCATTAACTCTTCCCCTCTAGTTGTACAAGTCTGCATAAAGCCTGAATCTAGGGCATACATATTTTCCATCCTGGATACAACCAGGTGATTTTATCTGCGTGCTGCCACAATATATATCAATCACACCTTACATGAATTAACAGGGCATGCCAGCAGACCAAATCATAAAACGGGCCTCATGTATGTCTAGAGTTGAAATCATGGTATCATTTTCAAATCTGGAGTAGAAACCAGTTAGAATCAGATCACGGCTGGGTTCACACCGTTTTGCTCTACTGTGCCTTTTTTTTTTTTTTTTTTTTTATATATATTTTCTATTTCTATAGACACCACAACGCACCTTACTGGCACCACAGAATTAGGGTAAACAAAAGGCTCAAAAAGGAAGTTATCCCTTTCATGACCAAGCCCATTTCTGATATTTGATTGTTTAAAAGTTAAAATTCGTATTTTTTGCTAGAAAATTACTTAACACTTACCAAACATTACATATATTTTTAGCAGAGAATAAAATGGCGGTTGTTGCAATATTTTATGTCACACGGTATTTGTGCAGTGGTGTTTTAAAGTGGTGTTGCCACCAAAAAAAAAAAAAAAAAAATTGCTTAAAGTTTATTTAAAAAAAATAAATAATTGGGAAAAAATATATTTTTTTTTACTCACCTCTAAATGCCTGTTGCTAGGGGGTACCTCGTAGTCTGCCTTCTTCATTGCCCGGACTGGTGACATCACTTCCCCTTGGCGCCGCACAGTCATCTGGGACCTGTCACGTGTCCCAGGTGACTGTGCGGCGTATCACAGCTCGCGCATGCACAGTGGGTGCCCGGCTGTGAAGCCACAGCTGGTTGCCCAGAGTAAGAATGCCGGCACGCGGAGCGGGGAAAAAGGGGGGGGGGGCTTCGTTCCCCTGCATCGCTGGACCCTGGGACAGGTAAGTGTCCGATTAGTAAAAGGCAGCAGCTGTAGTATTTGTAGCTGCTGACTTTTAAATTTTTATTTTTAGGGGGCACCCCACTTTAAGCGCAACTTTTTGGGAAAAGGGACACTTTCATGGATTAAAAAAAAAATGAAACGGTAAACTTTGCCCAATTTTTTTGTATAATGTGAAAGATAATGTTACGCCGAGTAAATAGATACCAAACATGTCACGCTTTATAATTGCACGCACTCGTGGAATGGCGACAAACTATGGTACCTAAAAATCTCTGTAGGCGACGCTTAAATTTTTTTTTTTAACAGTTACCAGGTTAAGAGTTACAGAGGAGGTCTAGTGATAGAATTATTGCTCTCGCTCTGACAATCGTGGCGATACATCACGTGTGTGATTTGAACACAGTTTACATATGTGGGCACGACTTCCATATGCGTTTTCTTTGCTGCACGAGCTTGCGGGGACAGGGGCGCTTTAAAAATGGTATTTATTTTTCTTATTTAATTTATTTTTATATTAAGTTGTGTTTAAAAAAAAAAAACATTTTTTTTTGGATCACTTTTATTCATAGTTTCATAGTTAGTAAGGTTGAATAAAGACACCAGTCCATCCAGTTCAACCTGAGTGAGTGTCTACAATTGTCCCTATCCCTGTACATTGCACACTCACACCAGTCCCTACCCTCAAGGAGCCCACAATCCAAGGTCCCCATTCATATACTAGGGCCAATTTTGGACAGAAGCCAATTAACCTACCTGCATGTCTTTGGATTGTGGGAGGAAACCGGAGTACCCGGAGGAAACCCACGCAGGCACAGGGAGAACATGCAAACTCCAGGCAGGTAGTGTCGTGGTTGGGATTTGAACCAGCGACCCTTCTTACTGCTAGGTGAGAGTGCTAACCACTACACCACTGTGCTGCCCATTATTGCTGTCATAAGGAATGTAAACATCTCTTGTGACAGTAATAGGTGGTGACAGGTACTCTTTATGGAGGGATCAGGGGTCTAAAAGACCTCCAAAACCTCCAATCCCTCCTTTGTACTTCAAAGAATTCAGATCACCGTTTTTGGCAATTCTGAATACTGTATGTTTATTTTAAAACCAGCGACATTAGCAGACAAGTAAACAGGAAGTTACGTGACGTCGTTTCCGTGTTTACAATCAGGAGGCTGAAACGAAGCTGGAACGGTCGTTGAAATACTTTTTGTTACACTGTATTTGCTCTGCGGTCTTACAAGCGCACTTTATTTGGGAAAAATTTCACTTTTTTTAATAAAAAAAATAAGACAACAGTAAAGTTAGCCCAATTTTTTTTTTATATTGTGAAAGATAATGTTACGCCGAGTAAACTGATACCCAACATGTCACGTGTCAAAATTGCGCCCGCTCATGGAATGGCGTCAAACTTTTACCCTTAAAAACCTCCATTTAAAAAAAAAATTACAGGTTGCATGTTTTGAGTTACAGAGATCTAGGGCTAGAATTATTGCTCTCAATCCAACGATCATGGCGATACCGAACATGTGTAGTTCGACCACCGGTTTCATATGCAGGCGCTACTCATGTATGCATTCGCTTCTGCACGCAAGCTCGCTGGGACGGGGCACTTTAAAAATTATTTTTTTTTTCTTATTTGTTTTACTTGATTTTATTTATTTTTACATTTTTAAAAAAAAAAAAATGGGTCACTTTTATTCCTATTACAAGGAATGTAAACAGCCCTTGTAATAGAAAAAAAAATGCATGACAGGTCCACTTAAATATGATATCTGGGGTCAAAAAGTCCTCAGATCTCATATTTGGACTTAAATGCAAAAAACACAACAGAAAAATGGCCCTTTAACAAGTGACGTTTTGACGTCGCTTCCGCCCTGCTATGGTATGGTATGGAGACGGGTGCGGGCCATCTTAGCCTCACTCGTCTCCATACCCAGCCACGAACAGGTCCCGATGGAAGGGGGGGGTGGCCCCTCTCCCGCTGCCGGTCATGGTGATCTCACGGCAAATCCGCTGCAGAGACCACCATTATTGTAAACAGAATCGCCAGCTCCAAAAATAAATACCTCAGTTGTGGCAGCAGCTGCTGCCGTTACCGAGATATCCATCTTCAAAGTGTCGACGTATATGTACAGGAGCCGGTCAGCAAGTGGTTAAAAGTCAGAAGATACACCTTTTTTTTTTGTAGCTGCTGACTTTTAACAAACAAAAAATTGACTGGAACTCCGCTTTGAATTAGAAATAACCTCACTCCCTTAAAAGTGCACTAATCCGGGGCACTACAGGGTACAGGAATTTACACACTGCTGCTATCAGGAGGGATAGAATTCACAGCCGGCAAAAGCCCTTGGAAGTTGCCTGTACTGTCTCTGCGCTGACAGTTCCCTGGGCTTCCCCGTTTGCACCTTCCAGAACACTAGGAGTTAACACAATGGAATGTGCACATGGGGAAGCCGGGGAACTGTCAGCATGGAGCGTGTATTAGGTGTAAGTAGAGTACAAACACATTTGTACTTACTGTTAAAATAACTGTTTTAATAAATCCCGTGTTACAATCAATGAAGTGCTTGGCTGTAAGTGCTTTTTAAAAAATATGCAGCTTCGGATCTCATTTTGTGTACAATACATGCCGCTCATGTGACTGCCCGGCCCTCCTTTCTCCTCTCATGTCTCTCCTGACATCAGCAGGGAATTCTCAACCCCGGCCGCCTCTCTTCTGATCCGATAGCTACAGTCAGTGGGCGGGGCTGAGAATTCTCCGCTGACGTCAGGAGAGACGCGAGAGGAGAAAGTCGGGCCGGGCAGTCACATGAGCGCCATGTATTGTACACACAATGAGAAATGAGGTATGAAGCTGTGTATTTTTTAAAAAGCACATACAGCGGGGCACTTCATTGATTGTAACACAGCATTTATTAAAACACAGTTATTTTAACAATACGCTCGAAGCGATTTCCCGGGAGGGGCAGGGCAAGTCAGTATGACGTCACTCGGCAATCGATTTTCAAGGTCGTATGCATCGATGCCTCATCGGGGACACCCGAATCGCGATGCATCAATGCAGCGATTAATTTTAGCACCCCTAGTGAAGGGTAGCGTTTTTTTTTTTTTTTTGCTGTTTTTTTTTTTATTTTTTAAATTTTCCACTAATAAAGCCTGCTACTAATGCTGCATGGTCCCGCATACACTGTATTACTAAACCTATTGGTAAGCCTGCCTTTACACGCACATGAACTTTAATGGCATCTCAGTCTTAGTCCGTAAGGTTCAATATTGAGTTGGCCCACCCTTTGCAGCTATAACAGCTTCAACTCTTCTGGGAAGGCTGTCTACAAGGTTTAGGGGTGTGTCTATGGGAATGTCTGACCATTCTTCCAGAAGCGCATTTGTGAGGTCAGGCACTGATGTTGGATGACCAGGCATGGCTCGCAGTCTCTGCTCTAATTCATCCCAAAGGTGTTCCATCGGGTTGAGGCCAGGACACTGTGCAGACCAGTCAAGTTCCTCCACCCCAAACTTGCTCATCCATGTCTTTATAGACCTTGCTTTGTGCACTGGTCCAAATCATTTGTGGAGGAGGAATTATGATGCGGGGTTGTTTTTCAGGGGTTGGGTTTGGACCCTTCGTTCCAGTAATGGGAACTCTCAAGGCATCAGCATACCAAGATATTTTGGACAATTTCATGCTCTCGATTTTGTAGGAACAGTTTGGGGATGGCCCCTTCCTGTTCCAACATGACTGCGCACCAGTGCACAAAGCAAAGTCCATAAAGACATGGATGAACGAGTTTGGGGTGGAGGAACTTGACTTCCATGCACAGAGTCCTGACCTTAGCCTGATAGAACACCTTTGTGATGAATTTCATGTTTTAAATATACATAGGAGCCATATTGCCTGCCATGGTGTGCTTCTGTTTATTCATTCCTGACATTTACACAGCTCTGTCAAACAACAAAACCAGCCTGCAGCCCTGCTTTTTCTCGAAGCTGATGGAACTCCCACGTACGCACAGTGGTGACGTCATCTCGGCCCCGCCAATGACAGGGGCCAGCGTTCGAGACTAAATGGCCTAACTGCTTCTCAAGGAAGCCATCTAGCATTCCTCCATTGCTAGGTCACAGGCAGCGATTGTTGCTTAGCATCCTCCGATGCTAGGATCCAGTTGGTTATGGACTCCTAGTGTTCTCCGTTGCTAGAATGCAGTGTCCTTGGTTGCTAGGGTGCAAACAGATTATCAAGGAAGCCACCTGTTACGATGCATGAAGCCATTGTCACCAGGGATGCACCAATACCAGATTTTTATTGGCGAGTACCAATACTTTTTCAGGTCAAGTACTCACCAATACAGAGCACCGATACTTTGTGATATGATTTGTGGCCATACAAAATTAATTGAATGCGATTTAAACAGGTACGCGGTGCGATTCCTGTTCACATTGTATGATGTTTCCCCACCGCTCCTGTGTGAACCCAGGCATGTCAGTGATTTCAGCCTGGGTGCACACAGGAGCAGTGTGGGAAACCGCATGCAATTAAGACTGGAATTTCACCACATTCATGTTAAAATTGAATGCGAATCTTTGCAGTGCGATTTGCACCCATTCATTTTGTATGGATGCAAATTGTACCGCAAAGTATTGGTTTCGGTAGCATTTCGTTGGTACCGGTGCATCCATAAAATTGTACCCAGCATTCTCCTTTACTAGGATAAAGGCAGCTTCTCAAGAAAGCTGCCTAGCATCCATCCATTGCTAGGATGCAGATTGCTTCCCAAGTAAGCCGCCTAGCGTTCCTCCAGTGATAGGTCACAGGCAGCTATTGTCGCTTAGCATCCTCTGTTGCTAGGATACAGTTGGCGATTGCCTCTTAATGTCCTACTTGGCTGGAATACAGAATTTTCTGTTGCTAGGATGCAGACAGTTTCTCAAAAGAAGTTGCCTAGCATTCTACGTTTCTAGGACACATGAAGTTATTGTCACCTAGCATTATCTGTTGCTAGGATGCTGGCAGCTTCTCAAAGGAGTTACATAGTTGGCAAGTTTTAATAAAGACACCAGTCCATCCAGTTCAACTTGAGTGTCTACAATTGTCCCTATTCCTGTACATTGTGTCATTAAGATGCTCATCTATTATTATTTATTTAAGGTACCTATATAGCACCGTAAATTTTACGCAGAGCTCCACACACTCACCTCAGTCCCTACCCTCAAGGAAGCGATCCACACATTGGTCCCTACCCTCAAGGAGTCCACAATCCAAGGTCCTCAACTCACACCCATATACTAGGGCCAATTTTGGACAGAAGCCAATTAAACTACCAGCATGTCTTTGGAGTGTGGGAGGAAACCAGAGTACCCAGAGGAAACCCATGCAGGTAGAGGGGGAACATGCAAACTCCAGGCAGATAGTGTCATCTTTGAGGGTTCCAACCAGTGACCCTTTTTACTGCTAAGCGAGAATGGTACCCACTACACCACTTTGCCGAGAAGCATTGCCTAGCATTCTATGTTTCTAGGACACATGAAGCTATTGTCATCTAGTATTACCAGTTGCTAGGATGCAGGCAGCTTCTCAAGGAAGTTGTCTAGCATTCTACGTTTCTAGGACACATGAAGCTATTGTCACCTAGCATTTTCTGTTGCTAGGATGCAGGCAGCTTCTCAAGGAAGTTGCCTAGCATTCTATGTTTCTAGGACACATGAAGCTATTGTCACCTAGTATTACCAGTTGCTAGGATGCAGGCAGCTTCTCAAGGAAGTTGCCTAGCATTCTAGGACACCTGAAGTGATTGTCACCTAGCATCACCTGTTGCTAGAATGCTGGCATTATTTCAATAAATTTGCTTAGCATTCTTCCATTGCTTCTCCAACAAGTCTCTAGTCTCCTCCGCTGTCACCTAGTCTCCTCCATTGCTAGGATCCAGGCGATTATTGCCACCTAACCCCCTTCATTGCTAGAACACAGTCGGCTTCCTGCTAAGACGCAGGTGACTTTTGCAGTCCAATATAGTACATTTGCTCTGCACACATGTAAACTTTAGCAATAATGTTTACAGCATAAAATAAGATCCATAGAAAAAGGAGCTCAGATACAATATTTTTTTTTTGCGCCAATGTTTGCCAATTTAAATGATGCTTTTTTTTGCGGTGTGCATGAGCAGTAAATTCAAGTACTAATTGCTTTTAAAATTCACATAAAACATGTACCTGCAAGAGAGGCAGACAACCCTGAAATCTTATTTTACAAAATGTCATTTACACATTGCTACTTTGGCTGCGAATACACTCCTTGTCACCAAGGATAGGGGTAATGACACTGCATGTGCTCATCCACACCCGGATATGGCCCAAGCTTGTTCCACTGGTTATACAGGTGCAGCATTCTTAAAAGAGTCCCTGCAATGGGTTGGGCTCATATCCGTGTAATCTACACTAGGTGACAGGGTACACCGACCGAGGAAACCACAACAAAGAGTTGACAACTGACGGGAATAAGAAAATCGATCCATAAAACGTATGCGACACCATAAACATGCACCACTGCAAAATGTGACCGCTTCTTAACATTACTGTCATCGGGATTTTGTTTTATCAACCGTCTGGATTATGGTGCAGCCATGTTAGCCAATAAAAAAAAAGGGGGGGGGGGGGAATGATCCCTTTAAAGCTTATTTACTCATTGATATAAGAGAAATTTGCATAAATCAAAAAAATTCCTACCAATCTCTGATTAATATTGTTAGAATAGATGTTCTGGCTATATAGTGGAACCTTAGATTACGAGCATAATCCGTTACAGAAGAATGCTTGTAATCCAAAGCACGCGCATATCAAAGGGAATTTCCCCATAGACGTCAATGGAAATTAAGATAATTGACTTCTATTACATGCAATACCGCATGTGGCCAGAGGTGGGGGGGGGGGCGCCTGAGAGCCTAGGAAATACTCAGGGGCAGCTCGGTTGAACTCGGAAAGGCTCAGGAATGCAGTATTTACATAGTTAGTAAGGTTGAATAAAGACAGCAGTCCATCCAGATCTAGTTGAGTGAGTGTGAGTCTACAATTATCCCTATTTATTTAAAGGTACCCATAAAGTGCCATCAATTTACGAAGCGATCCACACATTGGTCCCTACCCTCAAGGAGCCCACAACCCAAGGTCCCCAACTCACATTCTTATACTAGGGCCAATTTTGGACAGAGGCCAATTAACCTATCAGCATGTCTTTGGAGTGTGGGAGGAAACCGGAGTACCCGGAGGATAAGCACTATGAATAAGCACTACAGCTTGTGCGAAACGTCAGCAATTTTTCCTTGTTCGCTGTGTTTGTTGAGCTGTGATGGGATTTTCCAATAAAAGAAAGTGGTCTTCTGAAGAGTGTGGCAGTCCAGAGCTTGTTTTTCGCCTGTTGCTAGTGGTAATAGCCGGCACCTGCGGCTTCCCTGCTGAAGAGACAGTTTATAGCCTGCATGTGTGCTCCCGGAGCGGTGAGATCCCTTCTCCTTCGTAAATATCTCCTAAACAATAAAGGGTTAGGAGATATTTACATTACCTACAGGTAAGCCTTATTATAGGCTTACCTGTAGGTACAAATGGTGTAACAGTGTAATATTTGGCACGGTTGACGTGCCCTGTTCACCAGTGAAGTGTGACTTTTAATAATAGATAATAGGGCTGAAACAACTAATCGATTAATCGACAACGAATCGATTATTAATCGATTACTATTTTCATAATCAATTAATCGACCAGTAACAAAATGGGGTTAAAGTTAATGAGTCTGATGATATTTACCAGATTGATCATTTAATAGTATATCTCTCCTCTAATAGTATATACAGTATATCTCTCCTCTAATAGTATATACAGCGTATATCTCCCCTCTAATGGTATATACAGTATTTCTCTCCTCTAATGGTATATACAGCGTATATCTCTCCACTAATAGTATATACAGTATATCTCTCCTTTAATGGTATATACGGTATTTCTCTCCTCTAATGGTATATACAGCGTATATTTCTCCTCTAATAGTATATACAGTATTTCTCTCCTATAATATTATATACAGCGTATATCTCTCCTCTAATAGTATATACAGTATATCTCTCCTTTAATGGTATATACAGTATTTCTCTCCTCTAATGGTATATACAGTATATCTCCTCTAATAGCATATGCAGTATATATCCCCTCTAATAGTATATATCCCCTCTAATATTATATACAGTATATATCCACTCTAATAGTATATATAGCACATCTCTCCTCTAATAGTTTATATAGCCTCTAATAGTATATCTCTTCTAATAATATTTACAGTATATATCCCCTATAATATATACAGTATATCTCTTCTGTTATTCTCAGAGTGGATTAGATATTTTGCTCCTTAACCATATAGTTGGTCATTTATATTTACCACTGCATATAGAGATATTTAAGAATAAAATTGCCTTTTTTTTTAAACTTTACATATTAACTAATTTATACACCGCACCTTTTTTTTACGGTTATTAACCGATTAATCAAAACAATAAATCGGCCAACTAATCGATTATGAAAATAATCGTTAGTTGCAGCCCTAATAGATAACCAAATTAGCCGTATTGAGGTCAATGCCGATAATTTATATTGCGGTCTTGTACAAATGCCAGCAGATTGAATCCACAAATCAGTTTCCAAGATTTCTGCGGCCTCCTCTGGAAAGAACGAGGATTTCCCAAATCAGAGGAGGGTGGGAGATTGAGCGTTAAAATGTATGTATCCAAAAAAAGAATTTTCTGGGCCGAGGAGTTGGGTTGAATCAGGGGTGTAAGGTTGAAAATGGTTCCATTTATTTATTTAATAGTCATTGATGATCAGTTTATATTGGGGGGGGGGGGGTGTAGCAAACAAGCGGTCTGCTTTAAATAAACAGCATAACTAATGCTAGCCGTGGCTTCATGGAGTTGATCTTAAATCTTCAGACACAATCTCTGGGTTAGAATGATCTCTTCCAGGATGTGCAGAGAAGAATGTGGTTAAATATTAAACAGAGAAGTTGAGCGGAAGCCAAGCCTGCTGTTTCGTCAGCATGGTAATGAACAGGATAAAATTGCTCATACAGATGGCCTGCTGACTTTTACAGTTATATACCAACCTTTACATGGCCTGTGGGCCACAACTGCTTTATCGCCTGATGATGCCCCACCAACCTTCAAGTAAAAGAATTTCCTTTAGAATTAAAGAACAAAAATCTCTAAACTTACCTGCTCTGTGCAATAGAACTGCACAGAGCAGCCCTGAAACTCCTCTTTTCAGGGGTCCCCCCACCAGCACTCCGGGTCCCTCCTCTTTGTCCAGTGCCCCTACAGGAAGCCTCTTTCCAAGGGGGCACTTGTGTGTGCTTCGCCCCCGAGTCCCGCTGCTGCTTCCATTGACACAGCAAGACTCGGACTCTGGTCCCCGCTTTGATTGAAAGCTACAGAAGAATGCTTTTTTAACCTTAAAGTGGATGTAAATTCATTCATGAAATATGACCTGGGCACATATCTGTATTGTTTACTTATCTCTTCCCAAAGCTCTGAGAGCCGCGTCTTTCTGCTGCTCTGTTCCTCTGTTATCGGCAGGGTCACTTCCTGACAAGTGACCCAACACACCAGATAAAAGCAGCTGGAAATGTGTGTCAGGGAGGGAATTTAGAGACAGATAAGCAGAGAGCTTGTCTATTCACAGCACAGCTCTGCAAGTTTCTTCCTTCCTCTGCCTATGTGGAGGGGGGTTGTGCCTTTTCTCCAATCAGCTCACACACAGTGTATGCCCTGACTCTTCTCCCACTGCTGAAAAAGGAAGAAAAGGTTTTGAACACGATGTGCACTTCATATAGAGTCCAGAAAGCAGAAGACTGCAGATATACATGGAAAAAACTTAGGAGGATTTGTTTCATCTGAGGCCGTTCACTACACTGGGTATATGTGAGGGTTTACAACCACTTTAATGCAAGGAATGCATTGAAGTGGAGCTTCAGGCTCCTTAAAAAAAAAAAAAAAAAAAAAAAAAACTGTAGCTGGTGACTTAATATTAGGACACTTACCTGACCACAACAGCGGTGTCTTCACTTGAGCTGATTTTTCAAATCGGCTCTTGGGTTTTGCCATCGCCATTAGGGATGAGCTCCGGCGTGTTCACATGGAACAAGTGCAGAGCCCGCCAGGAAGTCAGTGCAGCACTGCGCTAATCACAGGCAGAGAGACATTGCCCCGATGCGCGGCTGCAGAGATCGGGCATCTCCATGCAAACACGCCTGAGCTCATCCCTAATCGCTATCTTGGCCAAGGGAAAACTGGCAGTGAAGTATTGCGGCTTTACAGCTGGTTCCCTAATGCGTGAAACACGCTGCGATTTGTGAGCGGCCTGGCGGCGGGGGAAGGAGGAGGAGAGAGGCCGAACTTCAGGCTGAGTTTGCTACAGCAAAGTCACCTATAAGTGGGAGCGGGTACCTGTCAAAACCCAGGTACCCTCCCCCCTAAGGTTACCAAATGTGGTAGCAAAGGGGGGCAAACCTTACCCTTTTAGGTGGAGGTCCGCTTTAAAAAAGGTATAAAATGTCTACAGTTTAGAACGACTTTAAAGCTATACTTCAATAAGCAGTAACATTTTCATGTTGGCCCCCAAAATAGCTAGCATGTTGTAGTGATCAGAAATACTTACCTTACTCCTAGTAGAGAGATCTATATTCCGTTCCTGATATGTGGGCAGGCCCTCCATGTCCTTATGCACAATGCAGGACCACTGGTCCTGTGCTGTACATAATTACATGGGAGAGGAAGCAAATAGACAAGAGACTAAAAAAAATAAATAAAAAAAAATGGCTTTATGGAACCAGTTCTACAGCGGGGAGGAAGTCCGCAGGAGCAAGGAATTAAGTATTCCTCTACTCTACAACCATCCTAGGACTAAAACATGCTAATAAAATCTTGCGATCCATTTTTTTTTTTTTTTTAAATCAAGCCCATGGTGCGGTGAATCCCAAACAGAACACAAACACACACACACACACACACACACACACCTCAAAAGCAGGGCAGGAAGGAACCTTATGGCTTCACATCCTTCCCCTAGACTTCAGAGTAGGCCCGAAGACCCACAACCAACCAATCCGAGTGAAGAAGGCAAAAACACATAAGTGCAGGGTGACACACATCAGTGAAGGTGCCAATGGCCCAGCCCATGATGCATAGCGCAGAAAAAAAAAAGCATAGGTGTTGTAGCCTAGTGTAGTTTCACATAGCTGGGTCCCAAACCCATGGTGCCACTCTGGCATCCCTGAGACACCACTCCAAGGGGGTGCTTAACCCCACTGGCCCTCTGTCTTTCTAGCCCCTGACCAGGAAAAGTAGCACAGTTCAATCAGAAGGCACTGGGCCCTGAGGAATCCTTACCAGGCAATAACGTCCATCCCCAGCTCACCCAGTGGTTGCTCCTTTTTCTGCCCCTTAGGACCCCCACCATACCAGGAGGGATACTATACAACCTGACATTCCAACCAAAAAGGCCAGAGTGATGACTGAGCACCCTTACTGGACACTGATAAGAACAGCTACTACACTAGACCCTAGCCAAAAGGTCCATGGGGCACAGGATATTCGCCCTTGCCGTAAACAAAATTGGACAATGCCAAACCAATAAACTGAAGGCCAGCCAAGGATAATGCCCTCCTACTACCAGCATGAGTTTTGCAGCAAAATTGCAGCAAGTGCATGATCATTAACAAGTTGGGACATCTGTCCCTCAAGTACAAAAAAAACTGTGGTCTTTCTAGTCCACTGAGAACAGAAGAAGTCTTACATCTTTAGAACATCCCAAAGCAGTCCAACTGAGGGGCGGGCAACACAGAAATCAGGGAGTACTGGAAATAAATAGCCTGCAACTCAGCGAGCTGCCTGAAGGATCCAATGCCCAGAAGCTGGCATCAGGGGAGGCCGAAACGTCCACCTGGCAGAACTTAGAGAATGTGAGAAGTAAAATAAAAGGTGCTAGCAAGAATGCATTAGTCTTTCCCACAGCAGAGATAAAGTAAAGTCATCAATCTTCCTAGGACACTAGCAAACAAACTGAGGAATACTGGTGGTAGGAGGGGTTATCCTACTTTTTTTGATTACCAGTGTCCAATCTTCCGGTACGTAAAGTATAACCCGAAAAGGTGACTTTCTGTGTCCCTCATGGTACATGAAAGAAATGTTTTACTGCTGATGGGGATTTAGCTTTAAAATCAGGGAACTATACCGGGGAAAAAAACCACACGATCTCATAAGGTCGCAGTGAATTACACTCCATGGGCCTCCTCACTAGCCTATAGGGAGGCCAGGAGAGCAGGAAAAAGCAGTCTACACAATGACCATACAAGGCCTAGGGGCTGTTTTTGTAATACAGCACTCCGAATTTCGGACTCCAGTTGTTTGCCAGACGAATACGTCTTGATGCATGCGGCGGTATGTGCCTGCACTATTGCATCAGTTGCCTTTGACCAAAAGAGCCATAAGTTCACTTTAACGGAAACATGTAATAAATCTGAGCACGTAATGGAAGATGTATGAAATAGGGAGGCTCGTGAGTTGAGGCCACACTAAAGCTAGTCCAAGACAGTTTCTGGATTTCCCTGTACAGTATTACCCTCTTCAGTATAAAAAAAAAAAAAAAAAAAAAAAAAAAAAATGCAGTTTGCAAGGGAGGAGGGGCGTTTAGGACATCACTGAGCACATGACTAGAACACCAGGATTGGTTGTGGGCATACAAATATGCCAAGGTGCAATCAGCAACATTTTACCATTCCCATCTCCTTCATATCATCTTCTGGTCTGAGAACACATCGAAAATACGCATTAATTACCGCGCTGAAAACAAAAACAATGGCAAAAAGAATGACAAATACATCATAGGGCTGGGCAGAGAAATGCAAGGAGAATTTATGCACTAAACTCATTACTCAGCACTTACTTCCCCTTAAAATATATCGGTCAACACTAGAATATTACAGAAAAAAGGAAAGGCAATGCAACAACCCACAAATTCTAAAATGTAATCTATGGGAACGTTTGACCATTCTTTCAGAAGTGCATATGTGAAGTGGAAGTGTCTCCTGTAGCTGGTTATGAGATCAAGGCCTTGGAATGGCCCATGTGGTCTCTGTAGAAGGGGATTGGGGGGACACTGATGTTGGGACAGAAGGCCTGGCTCGCAGTCTCAACTCCAATTCACCCCAAAAGGTGTTCCATCGGGTTGGGGTCAGGACTCTGTACAGGTCAGTCAAGTTCTTCCACCCCAAACTTGCTCATCCATGTCTTTATGGACTTTGTTTGTGCGCAGTCATGTTGGAACAGGAAGGAGCCATCCCCAAACTGTTCCCACAAAGTTAGGAACATCAAAAAAAGACAAAAAAAAAATGTCTAACAGATAACAAAATGTATATTTTCACTAGTGTGGGAAAGGATTCTGACATTGTTTTTACTGTGTTCTGGGCCTTCCTGTCCAGATGACAACTGCATCTCCTATTGGGGTGTCCAAGCAACAGGAAGGGATAGAAAGACCTGTCTAAAACGTTACTTTTTTTCTCCAAAAAATAATAAATTGTCGAGAGCGAGACTTTCAGTTTCAATGCTAGTAGCACGTTTATCTAGGACTACATATGCTAATATTTGCAAGATTGCCTGGAGTTCCACTTTAAAACATTGTCAATAAAAGAACACATTTCCATAAAAGATCACATAGCTGGAATGAGAGCTCTGTAAAAAGACAGCAGTCATTCAATTTACATAAAAGAAAGGACTGCCTATCAAAAGATAAAAATCAGGAAATTCCTGCTCTGTCTAATTCTTTAGTCTTAATTTAATGAAATATTTCCGCTGGTCACAGGTTGCCTCACCCTAGCAAATCTGATTAACCTGATAAAAAGGTATGTGCTGCACAGATGCTTTTCATAGCTCCTATCTCCATCTATTTATTGAAATGAGCCTCCCGTATTCATTTACATGTTCTGCCTTTCATAAATTACCAATTATGACCCTTAAAAATGTTACAATTAAAAAGCAAAGAAAAAAAAAAAAAACAAGCAGGGCGCTAGCATTTCGTAGAATCAGAAGGATCATCATAAGAAAGAGCACACTTACATGCAAAAAAAACTTTTCCAGCCTGGGATGGATCATGGATCTGGATCGAACACGAGTACATAGTGATAGTGACCGATCATGCAAGAGCTGTGATATGTGCAGTTTGAGCGACTTTGATGTTGGATGTGGGTGGGCCACAACACGTTTTAGGGGTCCTGCCCTCTTTGTCAAGCCTGCTGCTGCATGATTGGCCACTGTTACTGTGTACTCATGCCGTTTCATGGTCCAATTACGCTCAATCCCAGGCTGGACAAAGTGTTCCCCCCCCCCCCCATGTACAGTGGGGCAAAAAAAGTATTTAGTCAGCCACCAATTGTGCAAGTTCTCCCACTTAAAAAGATGACAGAGGCCTGTAATTGTCATCATAGATATACCTCAACTATGAGAGAAAAAAATGAGGAAACAAATCCAGACAGACAATGACATTGTCGGATTTGGAAATAATTTTGTCAATATCAAAAGGTTTATCTCAATATTTTGTTATAATTCTTTGTTGGCAATGACAGAGGTCAAATGTTTTCTGTGAGGCCGCGTACACACGCGGGGACTGTTCGCTCAACTTTGTCCGTCAAACAGTTTCAGCGGACAGTCTGCTCAAAATTAGCATGGACGGACTTGCCCACACACGACGAACGAACAGTCCGCTGAAACCGTGCGCGATGACGTGAACGGCACGTACGACGGGACGAAAAATACGACGTCCTATACACTGCAATGCAAACTTCGGCGTGTAAATCCTTTCTGAGCATGCGCGGAACTTAGTTTGACGAACAAGCCTACACACGGGCGGACTGTTCGCTGAAACAGAGTTTCAGCGGACAGTTTTTCGGAATTTCCAAAAAACTTTGTTCAGCAGACTGTCCGCTGAAACTGTCCACTGAAAGCCCACACACAAGCGGACTGTCCGCCGAAACACTGTTCAGCGGACAAAGTTGAGCGAACAGTCCCCGCGTGTGTACGTGGCCTAAGTCTTCACACGGTTGTTGCTGGTATGTTGGTCTCCATGTCCTCCATGCAGATCTCCTCTAGAGCGGTGATGTTTTGGGGCCGTCGCTGGGCAACACGGACTTTCAACTCCCTCCAAAGGTTTTCTATGGGGTTGAGATCTAGAGACTCACTAGGCCACTCCAGGACCTTGAAATGCTTCTTACGAAGCTGCTCCTTCGTTGCCCGAGCCATGGGTTTTGGGATCATTGTCATGCTGAAAGACCCAGCCATGTTTCATCTTCAATGCCCTTGCTGATGGGAGGAGGTTTGCACTCAAAATCTCACGATACATGGCCCCATTCATTCTTTCATGTACATGGATCAGTCGTCCCGTTTCCTTTGCAGAAAAACAG
The DNA here is from genome assembly GCF_037356315.1 of Lithobates pipiens. Taxonomy (NCBI): domain Eukaryota; kingdom Metazoa; phylum Chordata; class Amphibia; order Anura; family Ranidae; genus Lithobates; species Lithobates pipiens. The sequence goes on from NW_027507791.1 coordinate 53,531,775, forward strand.
CCCCAAAGCATGAGGTTACCACCCCCCATGCTTCACAAGTAGGTATGGTGTTCTATGGTTGCAACTCAGCATTCTCTCTTCTCCAAACACGACGAGTTGTGTTTCTACCAAACAGTTCTACTTTGGTTTCATCGGACCATATGGCATTCTCCCAGATACAGGAGTTTATTTGGATCTTTTTCTGTCCTCTGCATTTATAACTGGGACGGCTTCATATACAGTGGATATAAAAAGTCTACACACCCTGTTAAAATGTCAGGTTTCTGTGATGTAAAAAAAGAAAAAAAAGTCGAGACAAAAATAAATAATTTCAGAACTTTTTCCACCTTTAATGTGACCTATAAAACAGTACAACTCAGTGGAAAAACAAAAATAAAATAATGAGGCTGCATAAGTGTGCACACCCTCCTATAACTGGGGATGTAGCTGTGTTCAGTATTTAACTTAAGCAATCACATTCAACCTCATGTTAAATTAGGAGTCAGTACACACCTACCATCACATTTAGAACCTTTCCACACTGGGGCGGTGCGGGCATTAGGGGTAAAGCGGCGCTAGTTTTAGCCCTCAGGCTTTCACACTGGGGTGGATTGAGAGGCACTTTTCAGGTGCAATTTTTAGCTCTAAAATGCCTGAAAAGCACCCCATTGTATGAAAGGGGTCTAAAAGTGCCTCTGATTAACCCCAAATAAAGTTCAGATGTTCTAGTAGGTCTTTCCTGACATTTTCTTAGTTGCGTCCTACAGCAAAAGCCACGGTCCGCAGAGAGCTTACAAAGCATAAGAGGGATCTCCTTGTTAAAAGGTATCAGTCAGGAGAAGGGTACAAAGGAATTTCCAATGGAACAGTGAAGACCGTCATCATAAAGTGGAGAAAATATGGCACAACAGTGACATTACCAAGAACTGGACGTTCCTCCAAAATTGATGAAAAGACAAGAAGAAAATTGGTCAGGGAGGCTGCCAAGAGGCCTACAGCAACATCATTAAAGGAATTGCAGGAATAACTGGCAAGTACTGGCTGTGTGGTACATGTGACAACAATCTCCCGTATTCTTCATATGTCTGTTCTATGGGGTAGAGTGCCAAGACGGAAGCCTTTTCTTACCAAGAAAAACATCCAAGCCCAGATAAATTTTGCAAAGGCTCCCAAAAGCATGTGGAGAAATGTGTTATGGTCTGATGAAACCAAGGTTGAACTTTTTGGCCATAATCCCAAAAGATATGTTTGGTGCAAAAACACCACTGCACATCACCAACAGAACACCATAGCCACCGTGAAGTATGGTGGGGGCAGCATTATGCTTTGGGGCTGTTTTTCTTCAGCTGGAACAGGGGATTTAATCAAAGTAGAGGGAATTATGAACAGTTCCAGATACCAGTCAGTCAATATTGGCACAAAACCTTCAGGCTTCTACTAGAAAGCTGAACATGAAGAGGAACTTCATCTATCAGCAGGATAACAGCCCAAAGCTTACATCCAAATCAACAAAGGAATGTCTTCACCAGAAGAAGATTTAAGTTTTGGAATGGCCCAGCCAGAGCCCAGACCTGAAGCCAATTGAAAATCTGTGGGGTGATCTGAAGAGGGCTGTGCACAGGAGATGCCCTCGCAATCTGACAGATTTGGAGTGGATTTTGAAAAGAAGAGCGGGCAAATATTGCCAAGTCAAGATTTGCCATGCTGATAGACTCATATCCAAAAACACTGAGTGCTGTAATAAAATCAAAAAGGTGCTTCAACAAAGTATTAGTTTAAGGGTGTGCACACTTATGCAACTATATTATTTCAGTTTTTTATTTTTACTACCCCCCCAACCTAAAAGATTTCAGTTTGTTGTACAACACAGTTAAAAAAGGTGGAAAAAGTTCTAAAATGAGCTGTCTTTGTCTTATCTTTTTACATCACAGAAACCTGACATTTTAATATCAACTGTACTTATGTGGAGGCAGCATCGGTCTGATGTCACATCTGTCCCCGTCAGCTCTAAGACTGAGAACGGAGCGATCAAACATCGCTGATCACTCTGTTCATAGAGCTCCCTGAGCAGAGAGCTTGCGACTGTCAATCACCGACTCTCTGCACTGCCCACCCTGCGTTCACTGGAACACTGGGCTGTGAAGGGGATGTGAGCAGCCAGCTCCCGACCATATGGTCGCGATCTTTCCTGAGCCTGAACCGGCTTGGTGAGGTCAGCCAACAGCGAGTTTGTTCTGCACTCCTGTGGTCCATAGGAAGACAAAAAAATGCCAAGCGAGCCAAGAAGAATTCCAGGCAAGGTATATGTGTACAGAGTTACATTGGTCCAGCTTGGCCTAATATAAACTATGTATATACCATACCTGGCTGATGCTGCTGGAAGTAGACATCACTACCCCTGTGATCTCCAATTGATTCAAGGGTTCCCATGCAGAGAAGCCGGCCTGATACATTCTGAACACAGGACGTTTGCTGCTCAGCATGGGGACCATTCACAGACTGCTTTGCAATCCCTGTATAAATGCAAAGCGCTCTTCGATTGGATGAGGTGGGAAGTCAAGAACATAAACAATCCAGATTCAGAGGCCTCTGGATGAAATTGAAGAAAGGGCCCCAAGCTCTGCCAGGCAAGCATGTGAACCACGCTGCATGCTAGTTCTGGGGCAGTCAAAAGGAGCCCATTTAATTACGTCACCTCCGGAGCCAATATACAGACCAGACAGAGAATATCAGTTTGAATTTAAAACAATTGGGAATGGATATGTCTCTGTAAAAGCTGCCTGGAGTCCAGATCCAAAAGGCAGATTCTTTAAAGCAAAGTTATCCCCCAAATTACTTGGTCACTTATCTAACCTTAGCTAGTAAAAGTGTAAAAAAGTGTTTATTTTCAGGAACACTTACTTATTTTAGTGATTGCATTGGTCTCTACACTTCCTCATACAATGCAAGAATTCTTTACTTTATTAACTGTTCAAGCAGGATCGATCTGTTGCTAACCTATGCCCTGTAAAGGTGCAAGAGGTGTTAAGAGATGTTATGATTGGTCTGGTCGTCTGCGGTAAGTGGGGGGGGGGGGGGATTTATTTCATTGGTTGTAAAGGCTGAAGACTTTTTAACTTAACACATTCTCTACATTAGAGCCGAGCTTCACTCTGTCAGTCTATAGTTAATCCTCATTACAGTAAAATCTTGGATTGCGAGCATAATTCGTTCCGGAAACATGCTTGTAATCCAAAGCACTTGTATATCAAAGCAAATATGCTGCGGGGTAGAGCTGGGCAATTTTCTAAAAAAATAAAAGTGACCTCGCCTAAAAACTCCTGCCTGCAGCACCTCAGGACCGACGCGGTGTCAGCGACAGCCTGGTGAGAAAAAAAATTATTTTGATTTCAATCGATTTGACCTCTCAACTCAAGATCTAAATAATTTTTTTTCCCCAGCCCTACTTGTAATCTGCCACTTGGTCTCCGCGGCCCTTGACGTAATTTCCCTAGGTGCCTGTGCTCGCTAGTGCTCCTGGGAGATGCCGGTCATCATTTCCCAGGAGTCAGTGGGCAGCGCCGAGGGTTAGAATCGCCGCATTTCATATCCTGGTTGCCATCACAATGGGGTGGGCACTTCCAACGTCGGAAGTGCCTGCCCCGTTGTGATGCCAACATCAGAAGTTTCCTGCGCCGCTTGCTGTGCTTACTGCGCATATGCGCGAGAACGAGCGGTGCATGCTGGTAATATAGCAGCGCTGTGTCCCAGAAGTTTATGCTTGTGGGCTTCGCATGCCCACAAAGTAAGATGGTAATTCCTTAGCAGCAAAAATACAAAGGTAATTTTTCTTGTAAAATAAGCACAAAAGCGGCGCCAATAACGAGACTATCCATTAGTATATATACATTGGATGATAGTAAGATATATATTTTTTTTAAATCATACATGTGGTTGAAACTTTGCTTTAAGTGGTTAAAAACAAAATTTTTAGTTTGTGTTGCTCAGATGCACTGAAGTTCCCCTTTAGGCTACGAAAAGAACATTTTATTGCCAGCCCCACAGCCCCCTAAATACTTAGCTGAGCCCAATCACAAACCAAAGCTGTGACCAAAAGCAGCAGCACTGCTCTCTCCCTCCTCACTGGACCCAGTGAGAGCAGCAGGAGCCACTGGCTCCCGCTGCAGTCAATTAAGAGGGAGCAGGGGTCAGGACCGAGCTGTGCTGTGTGCGTCAACGGACACACAGAGCACGGCTTGGCCCATGTGCCCCCGTAGGAAGAGGATTCCTTTTGTGACACACAGAGGAAAAGGAGTCCCGGCATACAGAGAGGAAAAGGAGCCCAGAGCGCAGGCAGGGAACCCCAGAAGAGGAAGATCAGAGCTGTTCCGTGCATTAGAGCAGGCATTAACATTAACTTTGCAATCACTTTTTCTTTGCCTATGCAGAAATGCAAAGAAAAGGGTCACTTAGCTCCTCCTTATCAGTACAAACTCCCTTTTTGTCATGCCGTTCAGGCGCCCGGAGTGATGTGAATTAACAGGCACTTCTAAACATGGATGAGCACATCTCCCATCCGATACATTGATGTGTGATATGGGGATCTCTCACACTGAGCTATTGTATCCTGATAGAGCTCCGCCATGGGGTGCAATCGAATCGAATGCTGGTTTTCCAGCAACACCAGCTTCTGTTGAACAAACAGCGGTACACATCCATCGAAAGTCGTCCAGTTCCTGCTGAACCTGCCGACTTGATAAACGCGTACCGAGCTTTAGCTCTTGGAAGATCTACAACAAGTTGGTTTGGAGAGCAAAGGCCTGTTTCATAGTTAGTAAGGTTGAATAAAGACACCAGTCCATTCAGTTCAACCCGAGTGTCTACAACTGTCCCTATCCCTGTACATTGCACACTCACATTGGTCCCTACCCTCAAGGAGCCCACAATCCAAGGTCTCCATTCATATACTAGGGCCAATTTTAGACAGAATCCAATTAACCTACCTGCATGTCTTTGGATTGTGGGAGGAAACCAGAGTACCCGGAGGAAACCTACGCAGGCACAGGGAGCACATGCAAACCAGCGACTCTTGTTACTGCTAGGTAAGAGTGCTAACCACTAGACCACTGTGCCGCCGTGTTTCACACAGGCTTCAGCATGTACAAGAGCAGTGCGAACAGCAAGCGAGCTTTGTTGAAGCTTTTAAAGTGGTTGTAAACCCTTACAACACACTTTGACCTACAGGTAAGCCTAGATTAAGGCTTACCTGTAGGTCCAAGAAATATCTCCTAAACCTATACGGTTTAGGAGATATTTGCCCGAAGACAGGCACCGCTGTCTACGGTGCATGCCGGACTACAGGGGACAGCGGTGACTTCGCTGGCTCCTGTGTCAGGTAAGTGACACATAATGGACTACTATGTGATGCATAGTAGTCCATTATGTTTTACCTTTGCAGGGAATGAAAGAGGAAGTAAACCCATCAGGGTTTACTTCCTCTTTAATGGTACCATTCAGCTCCAGTTTGTAAATGTTGAACACAGATTCTAATGAGTGCTGATTGCCACTTTAAAACAAGCTGCTAGCAGGCTTCAGCAGGCTTTGAACAGGATTCAAGAAGTGCTGAAGCCTGCTGGCAACATGCTTAGAGTGGCAATCAGCAGTCCCATTAGGATCTGCGTTAATAACATTTCCAAGTAGGATCTGAAGGGCTCTTTAAAGGCTTAGAGAAAGCTGCTCGAAGCTTACCAAACAGCTTGCTGAAAGTTTCATAAAAGCTTACAGTTTACATTGCTCTTACACAAGCTGAAGCCAGTGTGAAACAGGCCAAAACAGTGCTTTCTATCACCAGGCCTGGACGCTAAGTGGAACAACTTAGGAGGAAAGGAAAGGTATGCATTGGTGGGGATAGAGGGAGTTGGAGGACACTTTTACTGGATGAAAAACAATGGGTCACGTTAAGCAACCATTAATGAGCGGTCATCCTTATCAGAAGTGCTCACTATTGTTCAAGGAGTGATTGTTCCCTTCTTTGTAAGGCAATAAAGGTCAGACAAGCAAGTACAATACATCTGTGAAGGTTCTCATTTATCCAGGTTATGGTATAGGCAGTAGTAGTCACAATTCTCTGGACTTGCTCTGCAACATTGAAGACGTTCTTTAGCTTAGTCAAGCCACGTCTTGACTTTTAATGAGCCTTGGATTTACTATTAAATGTATTCAATTTTAAAAACAAGTTCAGCTGGATGTGTCCAATTACCAACAGCAAACACAGTGTGTCTGCCCTCATGGCAAAATATGTAAAGGGTACTCTAGAACAGTGGCTTTCAACCACTGGGCCCTGGCCTCCCGTCTTCTGGACCTCCAGCTGCAAGTGGTAGTAAACTCAGTTTTTTCACTTGTACCTACAGGAAAGCCTATAATAAGGCTTACCTGTAGGTACAGTGAATATCTCTTTAACTTGCACAGTTTAGGACAGGGGTGTCCAAACTTTTTTCAAAGAGGCCCAGATTTGATGAAGTGAACATGCGCGAGGGCCGACCATTTTGCCTGACATTCTTTGAACCATTAAAATTCAGTCTAAGTGTGTTAGTTCGAGCACTAGTACAATGCCCAACAAGAATTCTCATGCCTTTATGGCTGTGTGCGAGTAAAGAGATGATCTTCGGCGTGTTATTTGGATATACCGTATTTATTGGCGAATAGCACGCACCTTCCCTTTAAGAGGGAAGTTTCAGGGGGAAAAAAAAAAAAAACGTAAAATTTTAATTAAAGAACTGTGAAGCAAAATAAGGGTCAGTGCCCAGCTGCAGACCCCCAATTGCCAGGAATGCAGCACCCACCATTGCTAGGAATGTACCCGCCATTGCCAGGATTTCACAAGCCATTGCCAGGATTTCACCTGCCATTTCCAGGAATGCACCCAACATTAGCCAGAAATGCACCCAACATTAGCCAGAAATGCACCCAACATTAGCCAGAAATGCACCCAACATTAGCCAGGAATGCACCCAACATTAGCCAGGAATGCACCCAACATTAGCCAGGAATGCACCCAACATTAGCCAGGAATGCACCCAACATTAGCCAGGAATGCACCCAACATTACCATCGGTGCAGCCTTGGAGGGGAGATGGAGGGGGCAGGACGAGCGCCAAAGATATCCTACAGGAGAATCTCCTGTTTACACAGCGGCCTCTTTAAGAGAAAGTCCCGCCTCCTTTGATGGACAGAACAGTCGTCCAATGGCAGAGACGGGACTTTCTATTACAGAGGCTGCCGTGTAAACAGGAAATACTCCTACTGTGTGCACAGTATTCGTACCGCCTCCTATCTCCGAGGCAGCCAGACTGAGCCTATATATATCTTTTGTGGCCCCGGCACTGGGAGATTGTCGGGGGCCACAAAAGATATATATGTTTAGATAACCAGGCGGGCCGTTCAAACCCGGACCGCGGGCTAGACTTTGACCATGCCTGGTTTAGGAGAACCTTGCATGCAGCTGGTTATGTCACTGGCGCATGCACTCTGAAAGTCTGGCTTGCTGTGCCAGAGCTCGTGCCATAAGGGTGATGTCATCGCAGCCTTGCCACTCATGCAGCCAGAGGCTGCGAACCAGAAGGAAGACCAGGGAAAGATGGAAACCTCATCAAACGGTGACAGTGTGCTGCTAAAGTCTCGCTTTATGGGCTAGTATGCATTATGACATTGCTTTGCAGGGGATTTATTTTTAGTATTTTTTTTTTCTAAGATGCGGTTTACTACTGCTTTAACCTTCCACAGTGCTGGCATTCCCAAACTTCTTTCTATATTACCTAGCATCTCAACTGGTGCATATCCATGACTAGCTACACCCGATAGCAGCAGATGCATGTACTACCACTGAGGGGGCCATTGCGTCCTCCATGGAAACCCTTCACAATATTGTTTATAGGGGCAAAGTCCCACCCCGCCCCAGCACCTCTATGCTGGCCACATCCCTTTTATTGTTCAAATAAATCACCACCAAAATAACACGGCACACATGGTCTGTATCCCAGAAAACCCCTCCATGGTTCAATCCCACCTTGCAGGAACTTTACTCTTTACCTGACCCTAAACGTTGGTTCTCCAAAGGGATTAAATATCTTTGTCACCTATACACTGCGCAAGGCTTTAAATCCTTCCATCATCTCAGACTTGACTTTGACTTGTCGCACTCATACCTGTTTTACTACTATCAGCTCAGACATGCTATCAGAGCACAGTCCGGCTCCTTATGCCGCGTACACATGACCGGACTTTGACGGAGTAGGTCCGACGGTCTTCCCGATGGACTTTCTGAATGAATGGACTTGGCTACACACACAAGCACACCAAAGTCCGATGGATTCAAACGTGATGACGTATGACCTGACTAGAATAAGGAAGTTTATAGCCAGTAGCCAATAGCTGCCCTAGCGTCGGTTTTCCTCCATCGGACTAGCATACAGACGAACTGATTTTTCCACCGGACTCGAGTCCGTCGGAAAGATTTGAAACGTTTTAAATCTAAAGTCCGTCTGATTTTTAGACAGCAAAGGTCCGATGAAGCCCACACACGATCGAATTGTCTGGCGGATTTGTTCCGTCAGACCTAGTCCATCGAAAAGTCCGGTCGTGTGTACGCGGCATTAGATGACCCAACTAACCTACCACCACTAGAGAAACTGCTGAGACAACCTGACCCTACTAAACTTATATCTACTTATTACGCTGCCCTAATGACTGACTTTAACCCCAGATTTAGTAGGGCCCAGGAAAAATGGATCTCTATGGACATCTCCCTTGCAGAGGACTGGACGGAGTTTAGCGACACATAGAAAACATCAGTTATTTCATCAAGAGACCGCATTATAGGTAAAAATTTGTCGTTCGCGGCTGAATGTTTCCGTGGCTGCGGCCAAGAAGCCGAGTTCCTACACTGTTTGGGCATGCCCAATGGTTCAGGACCTCTGGGCAGAGTTGGGCTCCTTTATCTCCATAGCCCTAGGCCTCCCTAACATTACTCACCCCAAGAATTGTCTGCTGGGCATCTTTGGTGACCTGCAAATATCGACGCCTGCCAAAAGGCTACTCCGCATTCTCTACTTTTAAGTTAGAAAAGTTATATTGTAGTCATGGAAGGGAACAGACCTCTTTAAAAACCTTATGGTTGAAGCTAATCAACGATGCTAGCTCAATGTACAAACTTACCTTTGAACTTCGGAAACTAAGCAAAACATTCCACAAAATATGGGACAGGTGGCTCGCTAGCCCCCTGACCCTCCCCTCACAATAGAAATAGACTGCAGATTGCCTGTAGGTCGTGCCACTCTATAAACTATATATATAGAATTTTACTGGTGCTAAGAGACCGACACCTTGATTGTATTCTACATAGTTTCATAGTTAGTTAGGTTGAATAAAGACACCAGTCCATCCAGTTCAACCTGAGTGAGGGTCTACAATTGTCCCTATCCCTGTACATTGCACACTCATGTCAGTCCCTACCCTCAATGAGCCCACAATCCAAGGTCCCCATTCATATACTAGGGCCAGTTTTTGACAGAAGCCAATTAACCTACCTGCATGTCTTTGGAGTGTGGGAGGAAACCGGAGTACCCGGAGGAAACCCACGCAGGCACAGGGAGAACATGCAAACTCCAGGCAGGTAGTGTCGTGGTTGGGATTCGAACCAGTGACCCTTCTTACTGCTAGGTGAGAGTGCTAACCACTACACCACTGTGCTGCCCATACATACGAATGTATGATGCTTAAACAAACAATGTATCATCATAAGTCTGCCAAATGCACAAGCTGGTATTTTGATGCAGTATATCCATGATTGCCCAAGTTTTGTTCTTGTATTTGTTTCGTCCGTTTGTCATAAAACTAATAAAAATATCTTAAAAAAAAATTAAAAAAAATAAAACACACCCTTCCACAGTGGCCTCCAACCTCCCATAATGGCCCATTGTGTCCCCTGGGCCCCCTAAGAGCCCTCAGTCTGCACAGTGCCCCTCCCCCCCCTCAGAGCCCATAGTCTCCAGAGTGCCCCCACATAATGGCCCACTGTGTCCCCAGGCCCTCTAAGATCCCTCATTCTCCACAGTGCCCCCAACCGCCGAGAGCCCTCATTCTCCACAGTGTACCCTCCAACCTCCCATAATGGTCAACAGCAACCCCGGTCCCCCCAGAGCCCTCAGGCTCTACAATGCCCCCCACCTCCCATAATGACCCACTGTGTCACCAGGCCCCTTGACAGCCCTCAGTCTCCAAACTGCACCCCGAGAGCCCTCATTCTCCACAGTGCCCCCCAATGCCCTTCAACCTCCCATAATGGTCCACAGCCCCCCCAGATTCCACAGTGCCCTCCCATAGTGCCCTTCAACTTCCCACAATGACCCACTGTGTCCCTAAGTCCCCTGAGAGCCCTCAGTCTTCAGAGTGCCCTCCAACCTCCCATAATGACCCAGTGTCCCCCAGAGTGCCCTCCAACCTCCAATATTGACCCACTGTGTCCCCAGGCCCCCTGAGAGCCCTCAGTCTCTACACTGCCCCCCTCCTGAGAGGCCTCAATCTCCACATTATCCGCAACCCCCCCAGAGCCTTCAGTCTCTACAGTGCCCCCCATAGTGCCCTCCAACCTCCCATAATTGTCCACTGTGCCCCCCCCCCCCCCAAGAAACGTCCTCCTCTACAAGACCACCAAGTCTGCTGCAGACGTCCATTGCCCCCAACCTGCCACAGTACCAAACATGCCACAAACCTTCACAAAGTGCTTCTGAGAAAACATTGTATGCTGGGATTGTCAAAAGGCTTCAGGTCACAAGCAGTTTGGTGTAAAAGCTCTTTCCTTGTCACTGCATTTCTCATACAGATGATAAATGGTATGTCTGACAATAGTATACCGTATATCATGACTCAGCTTAAAGTTATAGGGGGTTGAGTAAAATATTCTTAAAACGTCTTTCCACTTTTGCAGTCAGATTTGGAGCTCCCATTCACACATCATACTTAAAAATAATAATAAAAAGCAAGAAGAAGTGTAAAAAAAAAAAAACAATTTATATATATATTTTTTATTTTATTTTATTTATTTAATTTTTTTTTATTAGAGCTGCACGATTCTGGCTAAAATGAGAATCACGATTTTTTTTGCTTAGGAGATAGATCATGGTTCTCGTGTCGTATCATCATCTTTCACATTAAAAACAAAAATAATTGGGCTAACTTTACTGTTTTTTTTGTTTTGTTTTTTAATTCACTGAAGTGAATTTTGTCCCAAAAAATTTAATTTGAAAGACCGCTGGGCAAATACAGTGCGACCTAAAATATTGCCGCAATTGCCATTTTATTCCCTAGGGTCTCTGCTAAAATATATATAATGTTTGGTGGTTTCAAGTCAAGTCATTTTCTAGCAAAAAATATTGATTTTAACTCAAGAAAGAAGTGACAGAAAAAGATTTAGACTTTAAGTGGTTAAACATCCTGCATTTACAGGTTGGTGAAAACTTGGAAGTCTGCCCAGATGATTTATTTACACAGAAGTTCTATCAAGGAAGCTTAGTTATAAAGTTAAAAATACTTGGCAGACTGCCTGGAGGTTTTCTTTTGACAGCTGAGTGAGCAGATAAGTCTCTCCACTTGTTATATGAAAGAATCGGAAACCTCTGCAGGAGAGATCTCAGAGCGGGTGAATCGAGATCACGATTTTTTGAAGATTAATCGTGCAGCTCTAATTATATATATATATATATATATATATATATATATATATATATATATATATATATATATATATATATATATATATATATATATATATATATATATATATATATATATATATATATATATATATATATACACACATATATACACACACACATATACATACACACACACACACACACACACACACATACACAGGGGCGTAACTATAGGGGGGTGCAGCAGTCGCGACCGCAACCGGGCCCTGTGATGCAGGGGGCCCATGCAGCCCCCCTCTACATATGGCCGGCAGCAGCATAGGCAGCTAGGGGTACCAGTGCACCATGCACACGGGTGGTTGGAGGTGGAGGGTGACTAGCAGAGCTCCATGCTCGACTATCGCACTGGCTGCTCTTTAGTTGTGCATTCCCCGCATGACCTGTGTCCTCAGCTGGCTCCTCAGAGCACCCCTCTCCTGCTCCATGCATTGCCGCTCAGTCTGATGTCTGTTCTCCCCAGCCAGAGTCCCGCCCCCCCTGAGTCTAGCCCACACTGCACACAAATGCAGTGCAGCCCTATGAGAGCCCCCCGGAGGACACTGCAGGCTTGTCTGCCAGCTCCCCTCCTCCCCGTCATAAACAGATGATGAAAGGTCTTTCTGGGAGATATGCTGATCACCCGTCCAGCACACTGGATGGAGCCAAGGCCAACATGGATGAGTGCGTGGCCTACAGCTTGGTCATGGTGAGTGAGAAGACCCCATCCCCCACACACATACCCCCTCCATCTCCCCCTGGGGACAGGGACCCCTTCTCACCTGGGGGCAGTAACTTAATCTGCCCTGGAGAAAAGGACCTCATCTCTTCTGGGGACGGAGACCCCATCCTGCCTAGGGACAGTCCCCCAATGGGGCACCTAAAAATTAAAAATAAATAAACAAAAAAAACTACTGATGCCAGTGGTGGCACTACAGGGCTCACAAAGGTCATACCTGTGACCACGCCCTGGTGTTCCACCACCGGACTCGGAGGGAAGGGCCCTGGCTGGGGTTCAGGGGGGCCCTTCATGGTTTCTTGCATCGGGGCCCTGAAGGTTCTAGTTACGCCACTGCACATACATATACATACACACACACACACTTCTTCCTCTTTTTTTTTTTTTCTTTCTAGGTGGGTTTGTTTGGACAGGCCTCCAGCAAGCTATTTTTAACACTCTGAAAATGAGAGGAAACTCAAATCTGTCCATGCAGAGGATGAGGGACACAGCGGAGTTTATCCTCATTACCATGCAATTTAGAAGACCAGCTTCTAAATCTTTAACCCTTTCTTGAGACAGTGTTCAAATCTAGTTTACAACTGGTGAGAACAACTGCCAGTAGAGTACAGGTTTGGCTAATTATGGCAAACAATCGACAACGTAAGCAACAATTTTTTAAGTCATGCATGGGAACATTTAACAAATATATAGTAAGCGTTTTCCTAAAATGGCTGCAAAAGTGCAAATACACTTTAAGAGAGGTTTAAGTTTTGCACAACAGGCTGTTTGGAGCCTCCAATCAATACAGGATATCACTTTAAATAACGTACCTCTTTGTCTTTTAATCCTAAAAGCAGCACTTCCTCCATAAGCGTTAGCCTCATGTCTTTGCAATCCCCTGAGGACTCTTCATCTTTTTCTTTGCCGCCATCCTCTGAATCTGCTCTTCGGTCTTGGCCCTCCTCTCCGCGCCGTCCCCGACGTATTAAAGTGGTCATCCTTCAAAACGAGCAGAGAGATTCAAATAAGATTTTTGCGCATCAAGGGTCAAAGTATTTGTACATTACTAAAGGATAAGGGGGGTGTTTCCTAAAAATTGGAAGGGTGGGTCAAACCAAAGAATCAGCGGTAGAACAACAAACTGGGACCTGATTCGGTCGTTGGGGGCAAATCCTTAAAGTGCATCTATTGTTAAAACATAACATTTATTTAATAGGGGGACTTAGTTATCAGGTTTTGTAGCCTAGGTGATTTAAAGCCCAACCCAAAAATCATTTTTTACCTATACGTCCCACCCACCGTGCCCGATGTAAGGTTTTCCTTATTTGGTTTATCCAGTTAGACTTATCCGGGTCCCCCCCCCCCCATCCAGGTCCATCACTGATGTACAGTAGTTCCCTCACTGACGAATCCTCTTCACTCCCATTGGACATCATCTCTCTTTAGGATCCTAAGAGGAACCCTTCACTGGCCAGCCAATTGGAATTGTCCCCATGGCGTAGGCAGTGATGTGGACACCTGGAAGAAGGACCATTCCATGATGTAAACAGAGAGCAGGACCAGGAGCCTGATGATGATCACATGACCATGGCTTTAGGTAAGTGAAAATGGGGGTTTAAAGTGGTTTGGTACCTAAAAATGAAAGTACATGTTATTAAAATCAACAGATAGCATACTTACCTAAACGAACCCTGAAAAAAAAAATATTATTTACTTACCTTTTATTTCTGATGTTTCAGCTGACTTCCGGGTTGTCCTCCCGTGGGAGTAGGCGTGGCTATCGTCCTCGCAATGGTCCCTGGGAAATTTGTAAGCTATTTCCCAAGAATCCATGGGGGACAATGAAATTGCGAAATCACGCGAGATTTCGTTAGGACGCCGGTCACGTGACGAGGGCGAGTACGAATTTGCCTTTTTTAAAGTGGGCAGGCAGCTGTATCTGCCATTACACTGCTCTCACTGAGCATGTGCAAGATGGAGCGGAGCATGCTGGGAGCCAGACGTCATCATATACCAGGAAGTAAATGCCTGTGGGCTTCAGACGCCCACAGTTAAAATGGAAAACGCCAGAGCAGGTTTTTATAAGTCATCCTGAGGAAAAGATTAGTCGCGCCGGGGGTCAAATAAACGCCGGACGTGGATGCCAATCGAAGGTAGCACTCGCCCACCTGTGAGACAGGTAAGAAAAAAAAAAAAAAAAAAAAGAAGAAGAGCGGAATCCCACTTTAAGAGAGCTTTTTTGCTAAACCAGTGATAAGATCAAGAAGCGTGGCGTGGGGGGGGGGGGGATTACATCATTCTTGGAGTTGGGCTTTAAAGCTCCAACTCCAGGTGACAAAAAAAAAAAAAAAAACTGCACAGGTTAAACTGTTCATTTGTGTCTAAGCCCTTGTACACACGGTCGGACATTCCGACCACAAAATCCGTCGGATTTTTTCCGAAACTGATGTTGCATACACACAGTCGGACAAAGTTGTTGGAAAATCCGATCGTTCAAGGCGTGGTGACGTTCGTTCATTACGGCGGGACTACGTAGAGGCTAGTAGCCAATAGCTTTGGTCTCGTAATTTGATCTGAGCATGCGTGGCACTTTGTTCGATCGGAATTCTCTTCAAACGAACGGACAAAGTCCTATCGGATCATGTTGTCGGAAGATTTTATATCCAGCTCTCAAACTTTGTTGGTCGAACATTCCGACGGAAATAGTCAGATGGAGCCCACACATGGTCGGATTATCCGACAACACAGTCCGATCGGACATTTTCCGTCGGAATTTCCAACCGTGTGTACAAGGGCTTAAGCCCCATACACACTATCAGTTTTTCTGCTGAGTTTTTCCTTCAGATTTACCAAAACCATACAATAGGAGGTCCAACCTTAGGAGTTTCAATTTGTATGCAATCAGGCAGGCCCTTCCACTACATGGTTTTGGTAAATCTGATGACAAAAGTCAGCAGAAAATCTGATAGTGTGTATGGGGCTTTAGACTCATGTGTCAAACTCAAGGCCCGTGGGCCGAACCTGGCCTGCCACACCATTTCATGCGGCCCTCACCCCAAAGCGGAAGGGATGGAGGCGAGATGTGGACCACCTGTGCACAGCACACCCATGAAGCCTTCACAGATGCACTCCAAGTTTATATTGCCCCTTTAAGATCCTCTTACTGTTAGAGCAATTTGGCCACAGCCACCATGTGATGCGGTTTGGCAGGGGGTGGTTGAGTTCCTGCGCCTATTCTCTGAGAAATAAAGCCCTGCATGAAATTTATATAGTCTTACAGATAAAACTGGCCCTTTCAGGTCAACCATAATGTGTGCGGGCACTGAAGGGAATGTACGGTATGTAAAGAGCTGCAAAAAAAAAAAAATAGTCAGCACTATATAAATACGCTAAATATTGACTTTTTCGCAATAAAGTTGCAAATAATGTACCGATTTGTGATTACTGGAGCAAAGGATTTGGGCACTAAAATATCCTCCTTGCAGCCAATCAGGTGCTAGCTTACACTAAATACGAAAGTTGCTGTGGACTACTACTGGGTCAAATTATCAGTCATTAAAGTGTTACCCCGGACCCTGCATTCACTATATCTGGTCTCCCACAGTACACAGAACTTGGAAATGCAATAGTTTTAGTAAATATAAACTGGTAAACACCCTTTCTCATCAGCAGTAAAATTTATAAATATATATATATATATATATACATATACTATACACATACATATACACACACACACACACACACACACACACACACACACACATTCCCCCGTCGAAAGACAGTGGTCCATATCTGCTCTGGGTGCCAAGAAATTTTGCAACAAATTCTCAGAATGCAAAAAATAAAATAAAAAAGGCATCACACCGCTTTAGAAAACCGAAAATTGTATACTCACAGGATGCGTGTGCTGCCATGATGTGTCAGGAAACTAAGTTCTAAAGAAGGATGTACGATATCTGTAGATCAAGCTACCATCACATGCCACCACCGTCCCAACATCACGTGCTCCACATGTATCTCTGCCCACCCAACCCAGCAACCAGAAGTCGAGACTCTCTGGGCACATTTCCGTCCACTGTAGGTCAATCGGCTCTTACCCAGAGATAAAAGGTCAGCCCAACAGATATCTATAGGGAATTGCCCAAAAAAAGATGCCAACTGCAGAGAAATACACTTCATATAGTATAAAGGTCATGATAACGAGGCTCAAAAAGGAGAGGGGAGGGCAAGGAACTGGACAAAGATCTCTAACCAACATAAGTCCTCAGCTGAGCCGAGTTTCGGTTTGGCAGCTCTCCACCCAATGGAGTGATCCAAGCATATCCGAGTGATCCTTTGGGCTCGAAACACAGAATACCGAGGCTATCCATGTCACTACAGCCCTAAGGCCAGGAAGAAATTGGTTTAGTGAGTGCTGAAAAACCAGTTCTGAAATCCAGTCCAACCGCTAAGAAGGCAAAGTGCGTTTTTTTTTTTTTTTTTTTTTTTTTTTTTTTTAACAACCTTTCTAGCTTCATGGATCTATTAATAAACTGAATTTATACAGTGCCTTGCAAAAGTATTCACCCCCTACTTGGCATTTTTCCTGTTTTGTTGCCTCACAACCTGGAATTGAAGTGGTTGTAAACCCTTACAACACACTTTTTGCTACAGATAAGACTAGAATGTGGCTTACATGTAGCTACCCCAAATAGCTCCTAAACCTGAACAGTTTAGGAGATATCCCCTGTATTTGCATGCGCCAACGTCATCGGCAAATGCAAACTGAAGCAACGGCATGTACCTGCCAATGAGGTCACTGTACTCCAATGGCCTCCACACTCACCACATCTCATCCAATGGCCTCCACACTCACCACATCTCATCCAATGGCCTCCACACTCACCAGATCTCATCCAATGGCCTCCACACTCACCACATCTCATCCAATGGCCTCCACACTCACCACATCTCATCCAATGGCCTCCACACTCACCACATCTCATCCAATGGCCTCCACACTCACCACATCTCATCCAATGGCCTCCACACTCACCAGATCTCATCCAATATTGCACCTTTGGGATGTGGTGAAACAGGAGATTCGCACCATGGATGTGCAGCTGACAAATCTGCAGCAACTGTGTGATGTTATGTCACTATGGACCAAAATCTCTGAGGAAGGTTTCCAACACCTTGTTGAATCTATGCCAAGCATGAAAGGCAAAAGGGGGCCAACCCGGTACTAGCAAGGTGTACCTAAGGAAGTGGCCGGGGAGTGTAATCTACAAAAGCTTTTTATAAAAGAACAATTAATAGCTAGAGGGGCTTACCTGTAGGTAAAAGATCTGTACGGCTTAGTAGATATTCCCTTTGCATGCAGCCACTGACGTTAGCGGTGCATGCGCTGTGAATGCCCGGCTGAAGGTCTGGCAGACGCTGCCGGACCTTGCTGGGAAGAACACTCCCACCCGCATGCTCGGGAGTGACGTCATCGTGGCTCCGGCCACTCACAGCGCTGGAGCCGCAAACCCAGAAGACTAAAATGTCAGCTCCCTCGGCATGGACCAGGCTGCGATACAGGGGCTTCATTCTGGAGGTATTTCATAATGAGCTAGTATGCACTGCATACTAGCTCATTATGCCTTTGCCTTGCAGGGTTTTTTTTTTCTCCATTTTATGTGGGGGTATACAACCACTTTAAATAGGATGTCTTTTTTGGAATCAATACAATATGGTTCAGAACAAGAGAGAAAGAAATTCAGTAAAACAAAAGCAAAGACCTCCTACATCAGTCCCCCTTAACATCAGGGTCCCCATCAAACCTTTCAATACATCAGAGTCTATCGTAGGAGTCCCCCTTATATCGAATCCACCTTAGAAGTGCCCCAATTAGAGTCCTCCCTTACACGAGTGACCCCCCTCCTTACATCCGTGTTCCCCACGAGGGCCCCTCCTTACATTAGACTCCACTCTTCCATCAGGGTGCCCCATCATAGTCCACTCTTCCATCAGGGTGCCCCATCATAGTCCACTCTTCCATCAGGGTGCCCCATCATAGTCCACTCTTCCATCAGGGTCCCCCATCATAGTCCCCTCTAACATAGTAGGTGAGGTCGAAAAAAAAAAAAAAAGATAAAAGTCCAACCTATGTGTGTGATTATATGTCAGTAGTATTTTGTACATCCCTTGTTGTCGTTCAGGTGCTTATTTAATCGTTTCTTGAAACTATCGATGCTGCCCGCTGAGACCACTGCCTGTGGAAGGGAATTCCACATCCTTGCCACACTTACTGTAAAGAACCCTCTACGTAGTTTAAAGTTAAACCTCTTTTCTTATGATTTTAATGAGTGGCCACGTGTTTTGTTAAACTCCCTTCTGCGAAAAAGTTTTCTTCCGTCAGGGTCCCCCATCAAAGTCCACTCTTAATTCCCTGATTAAAAGGGCAAAACCCTGCCCAAAACACCAGCACTCATGGAATAAGATTGTCCTCAATGGCCACAAAAGTGACAGACAAGGGAAGGAGAGTCAAAGGAGGTTCAATCACGAAATCACTAAAAACATTGTGAAACCAGCATCAGGTTCTTAACTAACAAGGTGACCGACACACCTTGCAGCAACTCCTCTTAGACTGAGCATTTACAGTGCCTTGAAAAAAGTATTCATACCCCTTGAAATTTTCCACATTTTGTCATGTTACAACCTAAAACCTAAATGTATTTTATTGGGATTTTATGTGATAGACCAACACAAAGTGGCACATAATTGTGAAGTGGAACGAAAATGATAAACGGGATTCCAATTTTTTTACAAATATTTGAAAAGTGTGGCGTACATTTGTATTCAGCCCCCTTTACTCCGATCCCCCTAACTAAAATCTAGTGGAACCAATTGCCTTCAGAAGTCTCCCAATTAGTAAATAGAGTCCACCTGTGTGTAATGTAATCTCAGTATAAAATACAGATGTTCTGTGAAGCCCTCAGAGGTTTGTGAGAGAACCTTAGTGAACAAACAGCACCATAAAAGGCCAAGGAACACACCAGACAGGTCAGGAATAAAGTTGTGGAGAAGTTTAAAGCAGGGTTAGGTTATGAAAAAAATATCCCAAGCTTTGAATATCTCACGGAGCTCTGTTCAATCCATCATCCGAAAATGGAACGAGTATGGCACAACTGCAAACCTACCAAGACATGGCCGTCCACCTAAACTGACCGGCCGGGCAAGGAGAGCATTAACTCCCATACACATTATTAGACCTTCTGCAGATTTTTCTCTTCAGATTTACCAAAACCCTGTAGTGCAAGGGCCTGCCTCATTGCATACATATTGAAACTCTTAATGTTTGACCATATAATATATGGTTTTGGTAAATCTGAAGACAAAAATCTGCAGAAAATCCAATCGTGTGTATGGGGTCTTAATCGGAGAAAGAGCCAAGAGATCCATGGTAACTCTGGAGGAGCTGCAGAGATCCAAAGCTCAGGGGGGGAGAATCTGTCCACAGGACAACTATTGGTCGTGCTCTCCACAAATCTGCCCTTTATGGAAGAGTGGCAAGAAGAAAGCTATTGTTGAAAGAAACCATAAGAAGTCCTGTTTGTGAGAAGCCATGTGGGGGGCACAGCAAACATGTGGAAGAAGGAGCTCTGGTCAGATAAGACCAAAATTGAACTTTTTGGCCTAAAAGCAAAACGCTATGTGTGGAGGAAAACTAACACTGCACATCACCCTGAACACACCATCCACACTGTGAAACATGGTGGTGGCAGCATCATGTTGTGGGGATGCTTTTCTTCAGCAGGAACAGGGAAGCTGGTCAGAGTTGATGAGAAGATGGACAGAGCCAAATACAGGGCAATCTTAGAAGAAAACCTGTTACGCTGCGTACACACGATCTGAATACTCGTCGGAAAAAGCTCTGATGTTTTTCCCGACAGAATTCGGCTCAAGCAGTCTTGCCTACACACGGTCACACCAAATTCTGATCATTCATGACGTACAACGTGACTAGAACAAGGAAGTTCAATAGCCATTAGCTTCCGTCTTGTAGTTGAATCTGAGCATGCATGGTTTTTGGCGAGTCGGAATTGCATACACACGATCGGAATTTCCAATAGAAAGTTCTCAATTTTCCAGATGAAAAAAACTTTCTATCAATTTTTGGCTGCTGGAAATTCGGCCACCTAAATTCCGATGGAGCATACACACGGTCGCATTTTCCGATGAAAAGCTCTCATCTGTCTTTTTCTGGCCGGAATTCCGATCGGGTGTACGCGGCATTAGAGTCTACAAAAGCCTTGAGACTGGGGTGGAGGTTCACCTTCCAGCAGGACAACGACCCTAAACATACAGCCAGAGCTACAATGGAATGGATGAGATCAAAGCATATTCATGTGTTAGAATGGCCCAGTCACAGTCCAGACCTAAATCCAATTGAGAATCTGGGGCAAGACTCAAATGTTGCTGTTCACAGACGCTCTCCATCCAATCTGACAGAGCTTGGGCTACTTTCCAAAGAAGAATGGGCAAAAATGTCCCTCTCTAGATGTGAAAAGCTGATAGAGACATCCCCAAAAAGACTTGCAGCTGTAATTGCAGTGAAAGGGGGGTTCTACAAAGTATTGACTCAGGGGGGCGCCATACAAATGCCCCCCACACTTTTCACATTTTAAAAACAAATTTATTATTTTCCTTCCAATTCACAATTTTGTGCCACTTTGTGCTGGTCCATCACATAAAATACATTTACGTTTTTGGTTGCCAAAATTTGGAAAATTTCAAGGGGTGTGAATACTTTTTCAAGGCACTGTAATATAGAATCATTAAAACAGAAGACTCTTTGTAAGCTAGCTATTGATCTGAGAGGGCAACCACCTGCACAGGCACGACCCGTCCCCTAAAGGGTTTCTTCAGAATAATCAATAAGCTTATAAGATCGGCTTAACGGGGGAAACCATAACCTGTCCAACCTGTGCAACTCCCCCAGCCAGAGCACACGTCTCATTACCTGGAACAGACATAAGAATGTTCATTAACATATGTATGGGATGCCTTTACTTACTTGTCTCACCTGTGCTGGTGTCCTCTATTCCCCCTATCATACCATGACACAGGGAGAGTGAATCTAGTAAGGCTACAGCTGGTCATACATTGTGCAATTTTCTTTCCTTCAACCACAGGCTGGCACTGGGGTCATCGGGTTCTCCCTGTGTGTGAGTGGGTTTCCTCCGGGTACTCCAGTTTCCTCCCACACTCCAAAGACATCTTGGTAGGTTAATTGGCTCCTGTCTAACCTGGCCCTACTACGTGTATGAAAATAATGAAAGTTAGGAGCCTTAGACTGTTACGCCCCGTACACACGATCTGAATTTCGGCCAGCAAAAGGCCGATGAGAGCTTTTCATCGGAAAATGCGACTGTGTGTATGCTCCATATGAATTTAGCTGGCCGAAATCCCACCAGCAAAAATTTGATAGCATGTTCTCAATTTTCCCGATGGAAAAACTTTCGATCGGAAATTCCGATCGTGTGTATGTAATTCCGACATGCCAAAAATCACGCATGCTCAGATTCAACCACGAAATGGAAGCTATTGGCTACTGGGTATTGAACTTCCTTTTTCTATTCCCGTCGTACGTGTTGTAAGTCACCGCGTTCTTGGCGGTCGGACTTTGTTGTGACCGTGTGTAGGCAAGACAGTTTGAGCGGAATTCATATTTCATATTTGGTGTTTTTTTGAGTATCTATTTTTTCAATCGATGCTCAGATCTTCCCTTCATCTGGCTTGGTGTATGGGCTTTTCACACTTCTCATCAATAATATTATACATTCAATATATACTACTGATCTCAATCCACAGAAGTGTTGGCTCACTGTTGCTTCAGAATTTGTACAGATGATCGGAATTTCCGTTCTGAATTTTTTCCGACCGGAAAAATTGAGAACCTGCTCTCAATCTCTCGTTTTGCTGGCAGGAATTTGTCGCCCATAAAAAGGAGCAGGAACTTGGCCAATCCCCCCCCCCCCCCCCCCGATTACATAATTTCCTGCAGAAACATGTTGGGCATGGCTGATGCCCCGTACACACGGGTGGATTTTCTGTTGGGAAAAAAAACTTGGATGGTTTTTCCGATGGAATTCCGCTCAAGCTTGGCTTGCATACACACGGTCACACAAAAGTTCTCTGAACTTTCGACCGCCAAGAACGTGGTGACGTACAACACTATGACCAACTGAGAAAATGAAGTTCAATGCTTCCGAGCATGCGTCAAAATTGTTTCCCGAGCATGCGTAGGAATTTTGCGTGTCGGAATTTCTGATCTGAACTTTTTCCCGACCGAAAAATAGAGAACCTGCTCTCAATCTTTTGCTGGCTGGAATTCTGCCAGCAAAAGTCCGATGGAGCGTACACACGGTCGCATTTTCCGAGCAAAAGCTCTCATTGGCCTTTTCCGGGACGGAAATGGGTGCAAATACCTGTATTATACAGGTATCTGCACCCCCCTCCCCCCTGAAAGGTGCCAAGATGTGACACCGGAGGTGGGGAGGGTTCCGAAAACCGGAGGTTCCATCTTTGGATGAACCTCCGCTTTAATGATAAAATTCATAGAAGAATGGAGACGATGCATTTCGGGGCGGCTAAACACTCTCCCACTTCATCAGGGCCAGTTGTATGAGCATGACATTTTAACTGGATCCAGATCCCTGCCTTTAGGCTGCATTCACACTTTCTTGTAGCAGGAACAAGCGTCAATTTTGGTTGAGCGATGTGCAAACGATTTCGCGTGTCGCACATAGGGCGGCCAATTCACTTCATGGGCTTCCCTTTATGTGCTCGTCATCGAAAAAAAGAAGATCACGCTCCTTTTTGGGTGGCAAGTGTAGCGCGTTTTGCTGCGATCACAGCAGAATCACATCGTCTTTGAGGTGCCATTCAAATAATAACGGCGTCAAAAAGCCTCGGATCAGAGTAGGAGACCGGCCGGGAGTCATGTGATCGGCCCGAAGATCTCTCTAAAAAAAAAAAATGGTATTTACAAGCTTTGTTTTCATAAAACATTTACACTGTGTGTTAGGACTAGTTACAGAGGGCTGCCAGCGACGCACATGATTGTGGTAACAAACCACTTTAATGCATTCTAGAGCTGCACGATTCTGGGAAAAATTATAATCACAATTATTTTGCTTAGAATAAAGATCACTAGTCTCTCCCGAGTCTCACGGCGTAACATCATCTTTCAATTTATAGAAAAATTTAAAACAAAAAAAAATAAATAAATAAATTGGGCTAACTATACTGTTTAATGAAAAAAAAAAATGTAATAAAAAAATAAATAAAAAAGGTGTATTTCCTAAAAAATATTGCATTTGAAAGACCGCTGCGCAAATACAGTGCGGCATAAAATATTGCAACAACCACCATTTTATTCTCTAGGGCAGGGATATGCAATTAGCGGACCTCCAGATGTTGCAAAACTACAAGTCCCATCATGCCTCTGCCTCTGGGTGTCATGCTTGTGGCTGTCAGAAGTCTTGCCATGCCTCATGGGATTAAAGCCCTGTACACGCGATCGGAAACTTGGCCAGCAAATGTCCGATGTGAGCTTTTAGTTGGAAAATGCGACCGTGTGTACGCTCCATCGGACTTTTGCTGGCCGAATTCCCACCAAAGACTGAGAGCAGGTTCTCAATTTTTCTGTCGAAAAAAAGTTCTGATCAGAAATTCCGATCGCCTGCACCAATTCTGACGTGCAAAATTCCTACGCATGCCCGGAAACAATTTGACGCATGCTCGGAAGCATTGAACTTCATTTTCTCGGCTCGTTGTCACCGCGTTCTTGACGGTCGAAAGTTCAGGTAACTTTTGTGTGACCGTGTGTATGCAAGCCAAGCTTGAGCGGAATTCCGTCTGAAAAACCATCCAAGTTTTTTCCAACGGAAAATCTGCTTGTGTGTACGGGGCAATATAGGTCTGCAACAGCCGGAGGTCCGCTAATTGCATATCCCTGCTCTAGGGTCTCTGCTAAAAAAAAAAAAAAAACAAAAAAAAAAAAACACAAACACACACACACACACACACACATATAAAATGTTTAGAGGTTCTCTAAGTAAATTTTCTAGCACAAAATACTAATTTTTATCTTGAAACCAACAAGTGTCAGAAAAAGGTTTAGTCTTGAAGTGGTTAAACTTCCCTCGTTTACAGACCGAAGTTCATTCCTTTGATCTAAAGAGCACAAAGTTACAATGTTTATAGTTAGCTCAGCGGCTGAAGAATGTTGTGAAACTTGGCAGAATGCCCGTTTTTGGTTTAGTTTTTTTGACAGCTGTCGGCTTGAGCAGAGAACTCGACGTAGAATCGGGAAAATGCTTTGTAAAGATAGCGAGAGGGAAAGAATTGCGATCTCAAATCTTAAAGATAAATTGTGCGGCTCTAATGCATTCTATGCATTAAGGTGAAAAACCTTCTCTGCTACAGCCGCCCCCCCCCCCTTTTTTCTTACCCGAGCCCAAACCAGCGATGTGCACGAGAGCCGCTGTCTCTCTCCTCATTGGACAGATTGATGGCAGCAGGAGCCATTGGTTTCTGATGCTGTCAATCAAATCCTGTGAAACAGGGGAGGTGGTGGGGGGGCAGAGCTGAATCCCACAGTCTGTGTCAACGGATGTAGCAAGGGAAAAAATGAACCCAAGTTCTACCACTATACAGTAAGGATGGGCTCGGGCGTGTTCGCACACTCCACGTGCAGAGCCCGCCAGGAAGTTGGCACAGCGCTGTGCTAATCACAAGCGGTGAGACATTTCCCCGTTGTGCGGCTGCAGAGATCAGGAAATGTCTCACTGCCTGTGGTTAGCGCAACGCCGTGCCCACTTCCTGGCGGGCTCTACACGTGGAGTGTGTGAACACGCCCGAGCCCATCCCTACTATATAGTATAGTTGGTGTGTACAGTAGTCGGTGCTCTGGCTAATTAAGCTCACAAAAGATCCATAGAAAAGTACAGGCCAGCAACTCGACAGCTTCTCCACAGAAAATATTTATTTAAGCATTACAGCAATAACATCCTCCAAAAATGCTGACGCGTTTCGGCCTTAAGCCCTCATCAAAAGCAACTTCTATGGAGAAGCTGTTGAGTTCCTGGCCTGTACAACGGAGCTCAGGAGTCTCCATAGAAAGCGGCTTTCCATGGGGGAGGGGAACCTGTTCAAGAGGAGGGGGCCTGGAGCGCCGGCGGGGGCCACCCTGAGAAGAAGAGGATCGGGGCCGCTGTGTGCAAAACCACTGCACACAGCAGGTAAGTATAGGCACTCTATGCATTAAGGTAAAAAACCTCCTGTGCTGCAGTTGCCCCCCCCCCCCCCGAGCCCCCCCTTTTACTTACCTCAACCCGCTCTTTCCCAGGACGAGCACAGCAGCTCCATCCGCTATCTCGGGTCCTGATTGGATAGATTGGTAGCAGTGCAGCCATTGGCTCCCACTGCTGTCAATGAAATCCAATGATGTGGGGGGCGGGGCCGAGTCCTGCTGTCTGTGTCAATGGACGCAGCAGCAGGGATCAGGAGGGAGTTGGAGAAGGAGTTCCTGTTGGAGACTGCAACCCTTGTGAGGGGGATTCCTTGCCCAAGGACGGGTAAAGTCTGGCCACCTACAAGAGTTTAGTCTTGAAGAGGAGGCCAAGAAATCTAGGGGCTTGGAAGGAATCAAGCTTGGAGGTACTGTGCGTAAATTAAAGGCGCTATACAAGTACCTTAAAAAATAATATTATTAATAATATTATATTATTATTATTATTATTATTATCAGATGAACTGTCATGATCAGCTCTCGAAAGCTGTGCGCCAACTATCCAATTATCGTACGATCTAGGGTTGTCCCGATACCGATACTAGTATCAGGACCGACACCAAGCATTTGCATGAATACTTATACTTGCACAAATGCTCCCGATGCCTGATCCGATACCTGGGAAAGGCGATGTTTCATCAGGATTAGGTGACCCGGCGCAATTAGCAGGTGGAACGACGGAAGCGATGCTCCATGTCGACGTCAGCGTTTGGACATCCCGACGCCCACCTTGGTACACCCTGCACTCGGCCGCAGTAGGCCAGCAGCAGAAATCTTGTTACACCCAGCCCATAGAGTTGGGGCTGGGTGTAACAAGATGGCCACTGCTGCTTTTATGTGGCTGAGTGCAAGGAGTACCAAGATGGGCGTCGCAGGCAGCATTTCCTTTCATGGCATTTCAGTGCCTGCCCATCGGTGCCCAATGCCTGTAAGTGCTGCCTATCAGTGCCATCTATCAGTGCCCAATGCCCATAAGTGCCCCTATCAGTGCCAGCCACCTGTCAGTTCTATCTATCATTGCCAGCCACCTATCAATGCCATCTATCAGTGCCAGCCACCTATCAATGCCATCAGTGCCAGCCACCTGTCAGTGCCATCTATCAGTGCTCAATGCCCATAAGTGCTGGCCACCTGTCAGTGCCTTCTATCAGTGCCAACCACCTGCCAGTTCCAGCAGTGCCAGCCACCTATCAATGCCATCTATCAGTGCCAGTCACCTGTCAGTGCTCAATGCCCATAAGTGCCCATCAGTGCCAGCCACCTATCAGTGCCAGCCATCTGTCAGTGCTCAATGCCCATAAGTGCCCCTATCAGTGCCAGCCACCTGTCAGTTCCATCTATTGGTGCCAGCCGCCTATCAATGCCATCTATCAGTGCCACCCATCAGTGCCGGCCACCTGTCAGTGCCAGCCACCTGTCATTTCCATCCATCAGTGCCAGCCACCTGTCAGTTCCATCTATCAGTGCCAGCCACCTGTCAGTTCCATCCATCAGTGCCAGCCACCTGTCAGTTCCATCCATCAGTGCCAGCCACCTGTCAGTTCCATCTATCAGTGCCAGCCACCTATCAATGCCATCTATCAGTGCCAGCCACCTATCAATGCCATCTATCATTGCCAACCTTTTGTCAGTTCCAGCCATCAGCCAGTGCCACCTAATCTGTATTGTGCTCTGAAAACTGTCATGACATTAAAAGAAAAGTCTTGGTAATCGGGATCAGCGAGTACTTGAAAAGAAGTATCAGTACTTGTACTCGGTCTTAAAAAAAATAAAAAATTGGTATCGGGACAACCCTAGTACGATCGCTGCGAAAAGCGGTATTTTTTTTTTCGTAGAATTTTCGGATCGAGTGAACGGCCCATAAAGGCTTTAGAAATGCTTTCCCTTGGCGATGATGATCTGTGAACTAGGAGCGCACACAGGTGCACACGCCTGGCTCGGTGATGGAACGGGGTGACATTCTAGCGGCACACACCCGTGTTGGGTCAGGACATGGACAGGCCTGCTGTGGGGGAGGGGGGGGGGGGCACAATAACAAAACCAACCAGGGAGAGTCTCTAGAATCAAATGATTTGTTTTTAATGGGAAATCCAAATCAGGTGCAATCCCAGGGACTGAGCCACCCAGCCAGGGACTGTCACCAGGAACCAGAAGCCTCAGGAAGTGGTCAGTATATAGAGAGACAGATGATGTATACATACCATATGTGGAATAGTAAATAACCCCCCACCAATACTAATCACCCAGGAAGATCTACACCCCCCACATAGGAGCCCCCCTCCCCCCTCCACATCTTACCTGCTCCACTCTCAGCTGAACTGCCTGAAAACTTCACTTCCTGGTCTCGGACACATCAGCTCTGAGCCAGACAAGCTCAGCCAAACCCGATCGCTGGGCACGGCGATGGACAGGCACAATCCACCAATTACAGGCCGCTGTCAGTGTCAAAGCGTCCAATCTGAAAGGGTTGACACTCCCCCTAGCCCCGCGTCTGCCAAGCTTGAGTGAAGGTTGATCTGTTATCGTGACAGAGCGTCTCGGCCAATGGCATTGCAGGAAAGCGTGAAAGGGGGGGGCGGAGACGAGTCCTGCGGAATGCGCGTTCTGGCTGCCTTGTGAAGCGGCGCGGCCATGTTGACTCAGGGAGTGGGTAATGCGGAGGGGGGGGAGACTGATATGAGGGCGGAAGTGATGGCAGTGTTTACGGTGTTTCGTCAGATTAGGCGACCCGTCATAATGTGCAACGGAAGTGACGTTTAGTCACCGCCATCTTGCTACACTCTGCACTCCTTTACAGGATACACTGAGAAGAGGGAAAGCGGGCATGTTGTTACACCCACCGAAGTTTTGAATATGACACTTATTTCTAACAGTAAAGTGAGTTTATATAGTGAAACATAGTACATAGAAACATAGTTGAATTTTAAAAGCAGCGAACTTCTGTCAGATTAGCAAACCTATGAGATCAACAGGCTTACCACTGCTTTTTAAAATTCAACATCTACCGAGTCAGACAGAGTTCTAACTGTATTTTAATATATAAACTCACTGTACTGTTACAAAATAAGTGTAAAATGCAAAACTCTGGTGGGTGTAACAACATGTCCGCTTCCCCCCCCCCTCTCACTGTATCCTTACTGTGGGCGAGTGCGGGTTGTAGCAAGATGGCGACGACGTAACGTCACTTTTGTTACACATTCTGACGGGTCTCCAAATCTGGTGAAATGCAGCTGTTTCGTCAGATTCGGCGACCCGTCAGAATGTGTAACAGAAGTGACGTTACGTCTTTGCCATCTTGCTACACCCCGCACTCGCCCACAGTAAGGATAGAGTGTGGGAAGGGGGCAAGCAGACATCTTGTTCAAAAGAGAGCACTATTTGTGGGGGAAAAAAGGACATCAATTTTGTTTGTGTGCAACGTCGCACGCCCGCGCAATTGTCAGTTAAAGCGATGCAGTGCCAAATCGCAAAAAGTGCTCTGGTCAGGAAGGGGTTAAAATCTTCTGGGGCTGAAGCGGTTAAACCTTTACCGCGACCTATTGAAGGAAATAACTTAAACCCTGATATCATTTCCGCCCCCATACTACACTCGTCGTTGTTTCATCAGGTTTGGCGACCCGTCAGAATGTGTAACGGAAGTGACTTTTCGTCGCCACCATCTTGCTACACCCCACACTCCTCCACAGTAAGGATACACTGAGAAGGGGAAAGGGGACATCTTGGTACACCCACCGGAGGTTTGCATTTTACACGTATTTTTACTTTTTATTATTTCACTATATAACCTCAGTTTACAGTTAAAAATACGTGTAAAATTGCAAAACTCTGGTGGGTGTAACAAGATGTCTGCTTTCCTACTTCTCAGTGTATCCTTATTGTGTGGAGGAATGGGGGGTGTAGCAACATGGTGGCGACGAAACATCACTTCCATTATACATTCTAATGGGTCGCCAAATCTGTTGAAACAACGGCGAGCGTAGTATGAGGGCGGAAGTGATGTCAGGGTTTAAGTTATTTCCTTCAATAGGTCACAGTAAAGGTTTAACCACTTCAGCCCCGGAAGATTTTACCCCCTTCCTGACCAGAGCACTATTTGCGATTCGGCACTGCGTCGCTTTAACTAACAAATGTGCGGTCGTGCGAAGTTGCACCCAAACACAATTGATGTCCTTTTTCCCCCCCACAAATAGAGCTTTCTTTTGGTGGTACTTGATCACCTCTGCAGTTTTTATTTTTTTGCACTATAAACAAAAAAAGAGCGACTATTTTGAAAAAAACGCATTATTGTTTACTTTTTGCTATAATAAATATCGCTCAAAAATATATAAAAAACAAATTTTTACCTCAGTTTAGGCCGATATGTATTCTTCTACATATTTTTGGTAAAAAAAAATCGCAATAAGCGTATATTGATTGGTTTGCGCAAAAGTTATAGCGTCTACAAAATAGGAGGTTGTTTTATGGCCTTTTTATTATTATTTTTTTTTATTAGTAATGGCAGCAATCTGCGATTTTTATCAGAACTGCGACATTATGTTGGACACATCGGACACTTTTGACACCATTTTGGGACCTTTGGCAATTATACAGCGATCAATGCTATAAAAATGCACTGATTACTGTGTAAATGATACTGGCAGGGAAGGGGTTAAACACTAGGGGGGCAATGAAGTGGGTAAGTGCGTCATAGGGAGTGATTCTAATTGTGATGGGGATGGGCTTCCACTCACATGACAGAGATCACTGCTCCTGATGACACAAAGCAGTGATCTCTGTCATGTCACAGGCCAGAACGGGGGAAATGCCTTATTTATATAGGCATCTCCCTGTTCTGCGGCTCCATGACACGAGAGATGGGCATGGTCACGCTGTACGCGGCGGGCGCGCGCACCCGCTAGCTCCGCCATTTAACCACTTCAGCTCCGGACCAATAAACACCTTAAGGACCAGAGGTCTTTTTGCAATTTCGCACTGCGCTGCTTTAACTGGTAATTGCGCGGTCATGCAATATTGCACCCAAACGAAATTTGCGTCCTTTTCTTCCCACAAATAGAGCTTTCTTTTGATGGTATTTGATTGCCTCTGCGATTTTTTTTTTTTGCGATATAAATGGAAAAAGAGCGAAAATTTTGAAAAAAAAAGATATTTTCTTCTTTTTGTTATAAGAAAAATCGAATAAACTAAATTTTAGTCATACATTGAGGGCAAAATTTATTCAGCCACATGTCTTTAGTAAAAAAAATGTCAATAAGCGTATATTTTTTGGTTTGCGCAAAAGTTATAGCGTCTACAAACTAGAGTACATTTTCTGGAATTTACACAGCTTTTAATTTATGACTGCCGATCTCATTTCTTGAGGTGCTAAAATGGCAGGGCAGTACAAATCCCCCCCAAATGACCCCATTTTGGAAAGTAGACACCCCAAGGAAATTGCTGATGGGTATGTTGAGCCCATTGAATATTTATTTTTTTTGTCCTAAGGGATTGAATAATGACAAAAAAAAAAATAAAAAATTTTTTTTACAAAAAGTTGTCACTAAATGATATATTGCTCACACATGCCATGGTTATATGTGAAATGACACCCCAAAATACATTCTGCTGCTTCTCCCGAGTACGGGGATACCACATGTGTGGGACTTTTTGGGAGTCTAGTCGCGCACGGCACCCCGAAAACCAATCACCACCTTCAGGATTTCTAAGGGTGCAAATTTTTGATTTAACTCCTCACTACCTATCACAGTTTCGAAGGCCATAAAATGCCAAAATAGCACAAAACCCCCCCAAATGACCCCATTTTGGAAAGTAGACACCCCAAGCTATTTACTGAGAGGCATGTTGAGTCCATGGAATATTTTATATTTTGCCAAAAGTTGCGGGAATATTACAAACTTTTTTTTTTTTGCACAAAGTTGTCACTAAATGATATATTGCTCACACATGCTATGGGCAGAAGTCAAATTACACCCCAAAATAAATTCTGCTGCTTCTCCCGAGTACGGGGATACCACATGTGGGGGACTTTTTGGGAGCCTAGTTAACTAGCTACCTAGCGACACTAGCGACACTGATGCAGCGTTCAGAAAAATTATCGCTTAGTGACACTGGCAAAAGGGGGTGAAAGGGTTAACTAGCGGAAATCAGGGGGTTAAAACCATTATTGGGTAGTATATCGGGGTACCTAGCGCTATAAAAACCTGGCGGTGAACCTAAAAAAATAACTAGCTACCTAGCGACTGTAGCGACACTAATGCAGCGATCAGAAAAACGATCGCTTAGTGACACTGGCAAAAGGGGGTGAAAGGGTTAACTAGCGGCAATCAGGGGGTTAAAAACATTATTGGGTAGTATATCGGGGTACCTAGCGATATAAAAACCTGGCGGTGAACCTAAAAAAATAACTAGCTACCTAGCGACACATGCAGCGATCAGAAAAATGATCGCTTAGTGACACTGGCAAAAGGGGGTGAAAGGGTTAACTAGCGGCAATCAGGGGGTTAAAAACATTATTGGGTAGTATATCGGGGTACCTAGCTCTATAAAAACCTGGTGGTGAACCTAAAAAAATAACTAGCTACCTAGCGACTGTAGCGACACTAATGCAGCGATCAGAAAAACGATCGCTTAGTGACACTGGCAAAAGGGGGTGAAAGGGTTAACTAGCGGCAATCAGGGGGTTAAAAACATTATTGGGTAGTATATCGGGGTACCTAGCGATATAAAAACCTGGCGGTGAACCTAAAAAAATAACTAGCTACCTAGCGACACTAGCGACACATGCAGCGATCAGAAAAATGATCGCTTAGTGACACTGGCAAAAGGGGGTGAAAGGGTTAACTCTAGGGGCAATCAGGGGGTTAAATCTTTATTGGGGGGTGATAGGGGGCTACCCTGGACCTAACACTAACTGTCCTGACAGTTTTTACTGTCACAACTGACACTGAATGCATTGATCAGTAAAGAAATGATCAATGCAATCAGTGACACTGTGACTGGGGGGGGAGGGGGGGCGGGGGGGGGATCGGGGGGCGATCGGGGGGGGGATCGGGGGGGTTTGTGTGCCTGTGTGTACCTACATGTCAGTGTAGTGTTCGTGCAGACTTACTTTTACTCTTCTCCTCGTAGTCCGGTCAAAAAGACCGCCCCGAGGAGAATGACATCACTTCCTCCTTCCTGTGTAAACAATACACAGGGGAGGAAGCTTCTCATTGGCCAGGAGCGATCCAGAGGGGGTGGCCGAAAACGAACGGCCATCCCCTCATCACGGAGCGCTCCTGGACCGAATCGGACCGCCGTAACCAGCGGGAGGGGGTCCGATGGGACCCCCCACCCGCTGGAAGGCAATCACGTAGATGTACGTGATTATGCCTGCCTGTGCCATTGTGCTGACGTACAATGGCAATACGGCGGTCCTCAAGTGGTTAAAGGGGGCGTACAGGTACGCCCATTTGCCCACCGCTGCCACTGTGCCGACGTATATTGGCGTGCGGAGGTCGGCAAGTGGTTAAGCAGAGCTCCCAACTGTTCCTGATCTGGAACAAAGTCCCTCTGTCCCTCTTTCCTCCTCATTTGTCCCTCATTTTGGTCTGATCTATATAGTTGTATATAAAATGCACTATTTATTTTTCAAGAAATGCTTACCAGTGCTAAACCTTGAACCCTTAATGGTTTTTAGTTTAATTCTGACATTTCTCTCCTACATGTAAAAATCATCATTTTTTTTTTTGCTAGAAAATTGCACAGAACCCCCAAACATTATATGTTTTTTTTTACAGTTAGGGGGAAAGCACTGCGCTACAGTTTAGTATATGTGGAAGAAGGCCACAACAGCCAGAAACAGCAGCCAACACCAAAAACAAACAAAGTTCAACAAACAAAATAATAAAAACAGTGTAGCGCTTCAATGATAAATGTGGTCAGCATAAATTATAAAAATCAAGACAAAGATCATATAAATATGAATGCCTAAAGGAAAGTCCAACATTGGCCGCACATTCCACTATGTAGCAGGCATGAGGGTAACCGAACCGTCACAGAGGAGGGAAGTTGGGCTAGGCGAGTGTGTTCATATA
This sequence comes from Lithobates pipiens, assembly GCF_037356315.1. Classification (NCBI taxonomy): domain Eukaryota; kingdom Metazoa; phylum Chordata; class Amphibia; order Anura; family Ranidae; genus Lithobates; species Lithobates pipiens. Next base: position 53,565,597 of record NW_027507791.1, read on the forward strand.
AATCTGCTTGACTGAAAACATCAGGAAAAAGTGGATAAAATACTTCTTACCGACTTAGTTGGACTCATACAGTCGTATGACAGTTGAGTCTAGAAGGCTTTAGGTCACAATCTGGGACCAAGGAGTACAAAGAGGGAAGTCTGTTGAGCTGATGGATGAGCTCCAAACAATTGTAGGCTCTATGATGGATCCTTTCAAATGGAGCTTCAAAGTTGTTGGTAGTCAAGCTCAGACGTGGTCCGTTGTACTGATGCTCCAATCTCACCGGAATGGGGAGGGAGATGTTGTAGAGGTTTAAGCCGGAGAAACGGGAAAAAGGAAAAAAGAAAAAAGGCTCCACATGGTGTAGGTCAGACGGTATAAAAAGGGTTGGTTTATTGAAGTCAAAAAATAATTAATGACTTGGTGATCACATAAAAAGTCTAAAATAGAAAGTAAAAGCAATGTAGGGTGCCAACAGCTCGCCCAACGCGTTTCGACATATGTGTCTTCTACAGGGGCATGCCCCTGTAGAAGACACATATGTCGAAACGCGTTGGGCGAGCTGTTGGCACCCTACATTGCTTTTACTTTCTATTTTAGACTTTTTATGTGATCACCAAGTCATTAATTATTTTTTGACTTCAATAAACCAACCCTTTTTATACCGTCTGACCTACACCATGTGGAGCCTTTTTTCTTTTTTCCTTTTTCCCGTTTCTCCGGCTTAAACCTCTACAACATCTCCCTCCCCATTCCGGTGAGATTGGAGCATCAGTACAACGGACCACGTCTGAGCTTGACTACCAACAACTTTGAAGCTCCATTTGAAAGGATCCATCATAGAGCCTACAATTGTTTGGAGCTCATCCATCAGCTCAACAGACTTCCCTCTTTGTACTCCTTGGTCCCAGATTGTGACCTAAAGCCTTCTAGACTCAACTGTCATACGACTGTATGAGTCCAACTAAGTCGGTAAGAAGTATTTTATCCACTTTTTCCTGATGTTTTCAGTCAAGCAGATTTATATGAACACACTCGCCTAGCCCAACTTCCCTCCTCTGTGACGGTTCGGTTACCCTCATGCCTGCTACATAGTGGAATGTGCGGCCAATGTTGGACTTTCCTTTAGGCATTCATATTTATATGATCTTTGTCTTGATTTTTATAATTTATGCTGACCACATTTATCATTGAAGCGCTACACTGTTTTTATTATTATGTTTTTTTTTAGCAGAGACCCTAGGGAATAAAATGGTGGTCGCTGCAACTTTTTATCTCGCATTTGCACAGCAATTTTTCAAACGCGTTTTTTTTTTTGAAAAAAAAAAAAGTTTCATGCATAAAAAAAAACAAAAAAAAAACAGTTAAGTTAGCCCAATTACTTTGTATATTGTGAAAGATGACGTTACGCCAAGTTAATTGATACCTAACATTTCACACTTCAAAATTGCACACGCTCATGGAATGGCGCCAAACTTCGGTACTTGAAAATCTCCATAGGAAACGCTTTAAATTTTTTTTTTACTGGTTACCAGTTTTGAGTTACAGTGGAAATCTAGCACTACAATTATTGCTCTCGCTCGAATGTTTGTGGCGATACCTAGCATGGGTGGTTTTAACGCCGTTTACATATGTGGGTGTGATTTACGTATGCGTTCGCTTCTGCGAGCAGGGACAGGGGAGCTTTAACCCTTTGCCCCTCCCATGAACTTCCTTTAAATCGTGCCTTTGCACTACCTGTTTGCCAGAGTATTGTGCTCTCTCCAGCCAATTTATTGCTCTTGTCACGCCTGCTGCTGTCTATATCTTCATTACCACTCTACCAATCTTTGGCTTGATCCTTGGCTACGCTTCTGCTTGATCTCAGCCTGAAGCCATTTGATACTGACCTTTGGCTTGTTTACTGACTATGCATTTGCGTGATCCCTACCTATTATATATGCCACTGGACCCCAGCTTGCTCACTTCCTGGTGGGGCGATCCTGAGTACCGCCAACCACAGCAAAGCCCATCTCCACCATCAACAGCTCTGGTGAATATGGGTTAGTACTTAGAGCATTGAACCTGAGGTGAGCTCATGTTGTCAGCCAAGGTGACCTGCTTGTATACCTAATCTGCTGGTCGGTGAGGGTCTCTCTATTGCTATAGCTACCGATCTCCAAGCCTGACCCCTGAACAAGTCACCCTGTTCCTTCTTGCTTCAAACTGGCACCAGATTGCAGTCTTCAAGATTGTCACCCCAAAAGAGGGCTGGAACAAAAAAGGCTACAAGACTGTTCACACAGCTGCAGAAAAAAGAGTGGTCAGGTCAGGCAGGGGCAGGTGACAGCCAAGTAGTAATCAGCTCCAGACAGGGGTCCTAGCCGACGGCAAGCAAGGGAGTAGTCAGGTTATTCTGGGTTGGCAACAAACAGGCAACTAGTAGGCAGGTATTATAATGTTTCAACTCTCATGAATCAGGTCAATCTTGGTTGGCAACACAAAGGCACTTCCTGGTGGGGCAATCCTGAGGATCGAAATCCACAGCAAAACCCATCTCCACCATCAGGAGCTCTGGTTAGTACTTGGGCTCAACTCCGGTTCAATGCTCTATATCATCGGCCAAGGTGACCTACTTGTATACCTAATCTGCTGGTCGGTGGGGATCTCTCTATTGCAAGCAAGGGAGTAGTCAAGTTATTCTGGGTCAGCAACAAACAGGCAACTAGCAGGCAGGTATTATAATGTTTCATCTCTCAGGAATCAGGTCAATCTTGGTTGGCAACACAAAGGCAACTGGTAGATACTGTTAAGTATTATAGCACTTTAGCTCTCAGGTAGGTGGTGATAAGATACAGCACTAAACACTTCAATGGCTGATGCATAAATTCACTTCTGGTCAGAGGGCACATCCAGTAGACATGTGCGATTAGTTTCGTACAAATCGAAAATTCGTACGAATTTCCGGAAGTTCGTACATTCATACGAGTCCGAAATACAAATTTTTATGCATACGAATTTTGTATGAAATACGAAATTTTGCTTACGAACTTTGGATCCAAATTCCATCACAACAGAATCGGACAGATTGTTCGTTAACTACGATTATTCATTATGATAAAGTTAAAAAAAAAAAAAAACAGGAATCTCAGCACAGCACAGGGATGGTGGGAGCCCCTCATAATGATAAATTCATAAAGTTTACAAATCTAATGAAAATTCATATTTCGTACGAATCTGAATTGAATTTCGGGCACGAATTACGAATTAATTTTAATACGAAATGGAAGTAAACAAAAACAAATTTTTTGACAGCGCACATGTCTAATAGGCAGAGCCCTGTCCTGTGTGTTTTCAGAAGATCGTCAGGTGCCAGCGGTGATCTATTGGCCGGCACCAGCTGATCGACATATGCTATGTTTAATCACAGCACGGCCAGGTCACTGGTAGTGCGTGCGCGTGCCCCCTACCCAGAATTGCCAGGTACCTATACTAGGTATGTGATCTGCCACAGCATCGTATATCTAGCTTATACAGCCGGCAAGCATTTATACCGTCCTGTTGGGTCCCAAGCCCAACTCTTTAAAAGCCATGGTTTCCATGCACTGCAATGATGGTGGCCAAAAAAACAGAAAGAGATGTATGCAGTTTGGAATAAATGTCTTCATAATATTAGGCTAAGGCTTTGATATGTATCCACCCAATGGGGTGCTAAATAAATGATTTAATTGGCCCTGCTCACTGTGCTGAGATGATGAAAAATCCTCATATTTTTGGGATAGGTAAAGATAAATATAACATTTGAATCCCAGGTACTTCCTGGCAACCAAGAGCCTAGGAATCAGACATATCACGTGAGAATGATGTCATCTGGCTTTCTCCTCCTCCTGAGGAAGCCTGTACTGATGAAGTGTAGCGACTGGCATTCCTGACCTCTCCCTTTAAAAATACAAGTTCCCTGGTTGTCATACTGATCCAGTGTTTTCAGTACCTTCTGAGCCACTGCCCTCAAACAAGTACTGATTAGATGCTTTGACTTCCCTTCCGACTTTCATTATTTGCATGCTATTTTCGAGTCAGTGTCTCAGAAAGTACTGAAGTTAGAAAAAAACTAGCAGGTTTAGTAGGAGGTCATTAATGTAGCCAACCCCTGGGTCCTCTCAGTACAAGTTTTTTTTTTTTTTTTTTAAATAACATACATATACTTACCTCCACTGTGCAGTTTGTTTTGCACAGAGTGGCCCCGATCCTCGTCTTCTGGGGTCCCCCAACGGCACTCGAGGCTCCTCCCTGCATTTGTAAACCCCCTAGGAGAAGCACTCTCCCGGGGGGTTACCTTGCGGGCGCGCTCCCGAGTCCAGCATTTGTGTCCATAGAATCAGAATGCTGGTCTCGGTCCCACCCCCTGTATCATTGATTGACAGAAGTGGGAACCAATGGCTGCGCTGCTTCTCAATCTATCCAATCAAGAGCTGAGAACTCCGAGCAGAGAGGTAGAGTGCATCTAATGGCCAATTGTGCTCTCTCCAGCCAATTTATTGCTCTTGTCACACCTGCTGCTGTCTGTATCTTCGCTACCACTCTACCGATCTTTGGCTTGTTCCTTGACTATGCTTCTGCTTGAACCCAGCCTGCAACCATTTGTTACTGACCTTTGGCTTGTTTACTGACTATGGCATTTGCTTGATCCCTACCTATTATATATGCTACTGGACCCCGGCTTGCTCACCTCCTGGTGGGGCAATCCTGAGGACCGCAACCCGCAGAAAAACCCATCTCCACCATCAGGAGCTCTGGTGAATACTGGTTAGTACTTAGAGCAGTGATAGCGAACCATGGCACCCCAGTTTTTTTGGAACTACATTTCCCATGATGCTCATGCACTCTGCAGTGTAGTTGAGCATCATGGCAAATGTAGGTCCAAAACATCTGGGGTGCCAAGGTTCGCCATCACTGACTTGATGAACCTGAGCCCATGTCATCGGCCAAGGTGACCTGCTTTTATACCTAATCTGCTGGTCTGTGGGGGTCTCTCTATTTCTATAGCTACTGGTCTCCAGGCATAGGATGCATTGAGGTGAAAAAACAAATAAAAATTCATAAGGTCCCGTTCCCGCTACGTGATTTTCAAAGATTCTCATGCCATTCTGCGCATAGGGCCAGCTTATTCACTTTGTTTTTGGCCAGAAAGAAGCTCCTGCTCCTTTTCTTGTAAGCTTCATGCTATTTTTAAAGGCACGGTTTGTATCGACTGCCCCACTGATCCTGTTGCAAGATAATCTCAGATTCTGCTCGCGATTCCAAACTGCGTAGTGTGGATACAGCTGAAATTTTGCATCTCTGACTTCCTCCATTACAATGTTTCATGATGTTTGCCTTCTTTTTTTCTGCTGCTGGATTATAAGCAGAATAGAGAAAGCTAACAGCTAAATTATTAAGTACAGTGAACACCAGCCAGTCATATGCAATGCTGTCTCTGAGGACCACTACGATCATAAACGGGCCTACAAAGAACATTTTCATGTTTAAAACACTGATTATCAATAACCAGTATCATAGAAAGCTCACACACAGTGAAAAAAAGTGATTTACATGACTCTGTACACTATCCTGAAATGAGGAATAATCCTCTTATTTTCAGGCTATGTGATAGAATAAGTACTGTGAATAGCTTCTGTTTTAACCACTTGCTTACTGGGCACTTAAACCCCCCTCCTGCCCAGACCAATTTTCAGCTTTCGGCGCTGACGCACTTTAAATGACAATTGCGCGGGCATACAACACTGTACCCAAATGAAATTTTTATAATTTTTTTCCCACAAATTGAGCTTTCTTTTGGTGGTATTTAATCACAGCTGGGAGTTTTATTTTTTGCTAAACAAACAAAAAAAGATGGAAAATTTTGAAAAAAAATAAAATCATGTTTCATAGTTTGTTATACAATTTTGCAAACTGGTAATTTTTCTCCTTCATTGATATGTGCTGATGAGGCTGCACTGGTGGGCACTGATAGGTTGAACTGATAGGCACAGATAAGGCGGCACTGATGGCCACTGATGGGTGGCACTGATGGTTGGCACAGATGGGCACTGATAGGTACCACTGATAGATGGCACTGATGTGCAGCGCTATTGTTGAGGCACTGATAGGTGGCACTGTAGGCACTGATGGGTGGCACTGTGGGCACTGGTAGACAGCACTGTTGCCTACTGCTAGGGGGCACAGGTGGGCACTAAGGGTCTGCAGAAGCTCGCCGGGATCGGGGCTAATGCCCAGATCATGGCCACCAGTCAGCGCGATGAGAAAAAATAGGCGATTACCGGCTCTGTTTACATCACGTTATCAGATGTCATTGGCTGGCAGCTGATCACGTGGTAAGGGGTTCAATCTGTAATTCAGTGAGTCTGATCACAGAGCGTGCCGCGTGTGCCCTGCAGGGGGCACGCAGGCCGTTCGGGCAAAGCAGGTCCGCGCTGTAGCCGTCATTCGGTTATAGCGCGGATCTGTAGTGGTTAAGAAAGCTTCATTTGGAGGGTTTTTTGATTGCTTTAGTTCCTTCTCTCCGCAATTTGTATGGTTATACAGTCTTGTAATATTTATCTTCACATTGTTCCATTCTTCTCAAGCGTTCATAATATTTCAGGCTGTGGAGCCATTCTTTGTGCCTTGTTTAATTTTAGGCTATGTCTGCTGTAATTCAAATTGTAGAAGGAATACAAGTAGGTCTAGTTCTCTATAAAAGTCTACATAATTGTAGGTGGAAACCTCCACAGAAGAATAACCCTGTCATTTCTGGCAGCCATGCTGAATTATTACAAGTTGATAAACCAGTTCTTTTTTGTTATTTTTAAATATCAAATTGCTTTCCTCAAGTTATTATTACAGTCATCAGGAAAACATGTGTCACTTAACCGATTGTTAAAGATAAACACGCAGCAGTGTATATACAGGCTGACCTACCGTTATGCCAGCAGATTGCAAAAGCACTTCCTTTTAGTGACAGTCTTATTGATAAATGCTGAAATGACAGCACATCCATGCTCACTACTGAAGCCATGTCACAGGAGTTCTTATAAGAGGCGATTCAGTTCGCATTGTGCGCTATACAAGTATTTCATTCATTCGTTCATTCATAAGCCCTTGTACACACGGTCAGACATTCCGATGGAAAATGTCTGATCGGACCGTGTTGTCGGATAATCCGACTGTGTGTGGGCTCCATCGGACATTTTCTGTCGGAATGTCTGACCAACAAAGTTTGAGAGCTGGATATAAAATTTTTCCGACAACGTGATCCGATCGGACTTTGTCCGATCGTTTGTAGAGAATTCCGATCGGAACAAAGTGCCACGCATGCTCAGATCAAATTCCTAGACCAAAGCTATTGGCTACTAGCCTGATCGTAGTCCCGTCGTAACGAAATAACGTCATCACGTTCTGAACGATTGGATTTTCCGACAACTTTGTCCGACCGTGTGTATGCAACACCAGTTTCAGACAAAATCTGACTGATTGTGTTGTCGGAATGTCCAACCGTGTGTACAAGGGCTTACAGGTAGAAGACGTGCCCATCTTAGACTCTCTTAGAATGACTGTTAGATGGCCTCCTTTATATTGAGACCCCACTGTAAACTTTCTTGGCTCAGTCCCCAAGATAACCATTGCAAAATCTATACCTTGTGTTTGAATCCATTAGTATTAAATTAAACAATAAATGTATGTGTGTGCGTGTATATACCGTATATACTCGAGTATAAGCCGAGATTTTCAGCCTCTTTTTTGAGGCTGAAAGTGCCCCCTCGGCTTATACTCGAGTCACCGCTGTCTGACTGCTCGATCAGCGTATCGAGCAGACAGACGGCGGACATTAAAATTCAAAAGCCGCGCCTCCTTCTCCGCCTCCGCCTGTGATAGGCGGAACACTGAATTTCCCAGCAGTCAGTGTTCCGCCTATCACGGACATCCGTTCATTCTCATACTACGGACGAGTATGAGAGGATGTCCGTGATAGGCGGAACACAGGCTGCTGGGAAATTGAGTGTTCCGCCTATCACAGGCGGAGGACGGAGGCGCAGCTTTTGAATCGTAGAATGGCCGCCGAGAAGAGCGGCGATCCATCGGCACGACACGGGACGGAGGAGGCACGGGACAGAGGAGGCACGGGACAGAGGAGGCACGGGACAGAGGAGGCTCGGGACGACGGCGGCTCGGGACGGAGGCTTGGGACACAGGTAGGCTGGACACACACACAAGGCTGCACGGACACACACACACACACACACACACACACACACACACACAGGGATGGATGGATGGATGGATGGATACACACACACACACACACACACACACAGGGATGGATGGATGGATGAATACACACACACACACACACACACACACACACACACAGGGATGGATGGATACACACACAGGGATGGATGGACGGACACACAGGGATGGATGGACGGACACACACACAGGGATGGATGGACACACAGGGATGGACAGCCATGTCTCACCCTCGGCTTATACACGAGTCAATAAGTTTTCCAGTTTTTTGGGGGTAAATTGGGGGCCTCGGCTTATATTCGGGTCGGCCTATACTCGAGTATATACGGTATATATTGTGACAGAGCGAGGCTCTGTCCCTGTGAAATTGGAGGAAAGAGGGATCTCCAACCCTGTGTCCAGGTCTTGGTGATAACGAGCAGGGTGTGTGCCCAGCTGCAGACAGGCCATATAATGAAGGGCTGTTGGTGTAGGATGGTGGAGTGGAGTAGCTTGCTGCTGTGCATGTCCAAAGAGCCAAAAGCTGTGTGTGTTGAAGGGTTGAAGCTGTGTGCATCCAAGGAGCCTGAGGCCGCGTACACACGGGCGGATTGTCTGTCCAACTTAGTCCGCTGAACCGTGTTTCAGCGGACAATCCGCTCGTGTGTGGGCTTCAGCGGACTTTTTCAGCGGACTGTCTGACGAACAAAGTCTTACGGAATTTCCGTAATTTTGTCCGTTCAAACTTGGTTTTGTCCGTCCAAACTTGGTTTCAGCGGACAGTCCGCTCGTGTGTAGGCAAGTTGGACGGACTAAGTATGGCGCATGCTCAGAAAGGATTTACACGGCTGAAGGTTGCATTGCAGTGTATTGGACGTCGTTTTTCTAGTCCCGTCGTACGTGCTGTACACGTCATCACGCACGCTTTCAGCGGACTGTCTGCTCATCGTGTGTGGTCAAGTCCGTTCATTCAAATTTTGAACGGACTGTCTGTCGGATTGTCTGACGAACTTAGTTGGGCAGACAATCCGCCCGTGTGTACGCGGCCTTAGACTGTGTTTATCCAAGCAGCTCGTTTGAGGGGCAAGTACTTATAGCAGCACTACTGCTGAAGAGTAGCCAGGTGGGCTAGCATTTTCATTTGGATTGTGTGTATTGAATTTAAGCTTGGACCCCTGCGTGGGATTCCTGGATGGACTATTATTTTGTTTTTCCTTTTAATAAACGTGGGCTACCAGGCCCTAGAACCCCCAGAAAGCGAATCCCAGGATTACTGTGACAAACTGTCAGATTTTTTCATCGATAAAGTCAAAACCATCAGGGAAACAATTTGTCAGAAGAAAACATCCGACCTCAGCCAGCAAATACATAAAGAGGATGTCCGCACCAACATACCGCAACCGCCAAAATTTTCACTATCCCCAATTACCGTAGACACCGCAAAAAACATCATTAATAAACTGCGTGACAGTACCTCACCTATTGACATCATCCCCACAAAACTACTGAAAGAATGCTCCGACATCGTGGCTCCAACCATAACCCACCTCATAAACCGATCATTCCACGAAGGGATTGTTCCCAGCATCCTCAAACAAGGCATCGTCAAACCTCTACTCAAGAAACCAAACCTGGACCCTCAGGATCCAAACAACCGTAGGCCAATTACAAGCCTCAACACCATTTCTAAGATCATGGAGAAAGCTGTAGTACATCAGCTACAACTTCACCTGGATACTCACAAACTCCTGGACCCGCTGCAATCAGGCTTCCGCCTGGGTCATGGAACAGAAACAGCTCTCCTCAAGATTTGGGATGACGCCCTCGAAGCGGCAGATGACGGAGAGCCGTGTCTCCTCGTACTGCTAGACCTAAGTGCAGCGTTTGATACAGTAGATCACAATACTCTACTCGTCCGCCTCACAGAAGTAGCCGGAGTCCAAGACATAGATCTCCATTGGTTCGCGTCCTTCCTAGGAAATCGGTCACAGACAGTGAAACTAGGAAAATTCCTCTCCGAAACTCGGGCAGTCACCTGCGGAGTCCCTCAAGGCTCTCCGTTGTCACCCGTTCTCTTCAACATTTACATTCGCCCACTCCTTCAAATCATCAGATGCTCAGATCTCTGCTTCCACTCTTACGCTGACGACACGCAACTTTATTTCCGGATCAATGGGAAAAAAGATCACCAACAACAACTTGAAAACTGCCTCAAATCAATAGAGGACTGGATGACCACCAACTCCCTCCAGCTGAACCAATCAAAGACAGAGCTTCTTATCTTACACCCAAATCATAAGCCCGCAACCAAAACCTCCTGGTCTCCACCAACCGTCTTTGGGCAGACTATCTCCCCAAAGACCAAAGCGAAGAGTCTCGGGGTTATTTTAGACGCACAAATGTCAATGGATGCGCAAATAGGAGCAGTAGTCAGTCGATCTCACCATCTGCTGCGCATGCTTCGCAGACTCATCCCTTTTATCCCAAAGAATGACAAAGCAGTGGTAGTTGGAACAATCATTAATTCACGACTGGACTACGCAAACTCGCTTTACATAGGATTACCACAATATCAACTTGCGCGATTACAACTGATCCAAAACACGGCGGCAAGGCTGATAACAGGAAAAAACCCCTGGGAATCCATTTCTCCTTCACTGAGGAGCTTACATTGGCTAACCGTAAAAAATCGGATCACGTTCAAGACCCTTTGCCTCACCCACAAATGCGTGCATAGAGAAGCTCCGCAATACCTAATGGAGAAAATAAATCATTACACACCAAACCGCAGTCTTCGATCAGCCAACAAAAACCTCCTCCTCGTGCCCAAAGCCCGGTATAAATCCAAGGGGGATCGGAGATTCGCTGTCCAAGGGCCTCGGCTATGGAATGCTCTACCAATAAACATCCGCCTGGAAGAAAATCACCTGGCTTTTAGGAAAAAACTCAAGACCTTCCTCTTTTAGCAGATGATCAAAGCTCGCCACAGCGCCTAGAGGCGATTCAGTTCGCATTGTGCGCTATATAAGTATTTCATTCATTCATTCATTCATAAATGCCTGCCTGATGTGGACTGAAAAATGCCTCTAACCACTTGAGCTAAACACCCCAATGTTACTATATATATGTGTATGTATGTATGTATGTATGTATGTATGTGTGTGTGTGTATCTAGTTACATAGTTAGTCAGATTGAAAAATACAACCACAAAAAATAAATAATATCATACAATCCCATATACCCACAGTTGATCCCCAGAGAAAGGCAGAAAACCCCAGCAGAGCATGATCCAATTTACTAAAGCAGGGGAAAAAATTCCTTCCTGATCCCCCGAGAGGCAATTGGATTTTCCCCAGATCAACTGTACCTATAAATGTTAGTACCCAGTTATATTATGTGTGTGTGTGTGTGTGTGTGTGTGTGTGTGTATATATATATATATATATATATATATATATATATACACAGTGGGGCAAAAGAGTATTTAGTCTGCCACCAATTGTGCAAGTCCTCCCACTTAAAAAGATGAGAGGCCTGTAATTGTCTTCATGGGTATACCTCAGCTATAAGAGACAAAATGTGGAAACAAATCCAGACAATCACATCGTCTGTCTGATTTTTGAAAGAATTTATTTGCAAATTTTGGTGGGAAATAAGTATTTTGTAAATATCAAAAGTTCATCTCAATACTTTGTTATATATCCTTTGTTGGCAATGACAGAGGTCAAATGTTTTCTGTAGGTCTTCACAAGGTTGTCACACAGTGTTGCTGGTATGTTGGCCCATTCCTCCATGAAGAGCTCCTCCAGAGTGGTGATGTTTTGGGGCTGTCGCTGGGCAACACGGACTGTCAACTCCCTCCAAAGGTTTTCTATGGGGTTGAGATCTAGAGACTGGCTAGGCCACTCCAGGACCTTGATATATATATATATATATACACACACACATATATATATATATATATATATATATATATATGTATATGTATGTATATGTATATGTATGTATATATATATATATATGTGTACGTACGGTGTGTGTGTGTGACTGTATATGTATGTACTGTGTGTGTGTGTGTGTGTGTGTGTGTATATTATCTACTTTCAGAAGATGGTGTAAAACGTATTCCTTGAACCTGATCACTTGAGTTTGGCAGCTGTCCAAAAAAAAGGGAGTAGTTGGCCAAGCCGTGTCACCCCACTGGGAAATCCATGTGTAATTGAACCAATAGGAGCACTAAACAAATGTCTTAAAAATCCAAATCTTTAAAAAAAAAAAAAAAATTGTGATGGTAAAGACGAAAGGGCAGCTGATGCATTTCAGGGGCCAGAAACAACCCCCATTTTGAGGGTCCCCTATGCTTTGGCTAATGAGAGGTACTCTATATGGAGACATCAGGGGTTTATTAGACCCTGAGTGTCTCCCCTGCCCTCCAAAGCAGCTATCAAAGCACACATAGTGCTTGATAAGTGCTTATTTGACTGTAATGCCCTGTACACGCGGTCGGACATTCCGACCACAAAATCCGTCAGATTTTTTCAGACGGATTTTGTTTGAAACTGTTGTTGCATACACACGGTCAGACAAAGCTGTCGGCAAATCCAATAGTTTGGAACATGGTGACGTTCGCTGTGTACGACGAGACTACGTAGAGGCTAATAGCCAATAGCTTTGGTTTCGTAATTTGATCTGAGCATGCGTGGCACTTTGTCCGTCGGAATTTTCTACAAACGATCTAAAAAGTCTGATCGGATTTTTTTGTCAGAAACTTTTAGCTCCCGCTCTCAAATTTTTTCTATCTGAATTTCCAATGGAAGAAGTCCAATAGAGCCCACACACGATCGGATTTTCCGACAATATGATTGGACCTTTTTTCCGCCGGAATTTCCGACTGTGTGTACAGGGCATTACAGATAGAAAGTGACAGCTTTGAAGCCAGAATTGACAAAAATGTTTTTTGCTTCCCGGCTGCATTTGTGACAGAGGAGATCGGGAAATATATGTTCCTCCATCTATTATGTGTGAAGGGGTCCCAGCAATATACCGCGGTCCCATGGGAGGTGGCAGAGCTACACCCAGGTCATGCTATCCATGAAGGTAAAAAAACTTCAGCCTTTACAACCACTTTAAATAAGTCTAGTGTAGACTGTACAACAAGGAATCCATTGGCCCAGCAGTTAGCGATCACTTTCTACTCTTCTGCTACTAATCACGTTTTTGTTTTTTCAAGTTTTTTTTTTTTGTTTATTTTTTAGTAGCACGATTGAATAACTGCAATTTTTCCATGTAGACTAGGCCTGGAATAGTTCTGTTATTGGAATGACACCACACAAAAATGCTGCAGTCATTATATTTATTACTCTAATGTAAACACACAATCAATTCATGTTTTAAACATCTCTTCAGTCTAACTTGTTAATATATTATGTATGGAAACAAGAGCATTCTGGAACAAGTCTGTTCAACACTACTGTTCAAGGTCCATATACGTAAGAGCAGGATATTAGTGCATAAAAATTATTCTTAGTTAACGAATCCTTTTCATTTAAACTGAAACATTAGCTGGCGGCCCTCCAGCTGTTGCGAAACTACAAGTCCCATCATGCCTCTGCCTGGGGGAGTCATGCTTGTAACGGTCAGCCTTGCAATGCCTCCTGGGACTTGCAGTTTCGCAACAGCTGGAGAGCCGCCAGTTTGAGACCCCCAAGCTAAACAATAAAAATGCAATCAAGAAGGGTACAAAATATAAACAGCACACTTGCCTTTTCTTATTATTTAGTACATTTTGAAAAATTGGCAATAAATGACATCATTGGTGATTGGAAATTGGTTACTCTGACATCAGTGCTGTCACATGAAGCAAGGGGGAGAGCCCTCACCCCTGCGCAGCTTCCAACTAAGATTGGCTTTAAGCCTAAACGGGGCTTTTTTTTTTTTTCCCCTGCCGAAAAACTGAATGGTTGAGTACCAAAGGGAAAGTAAGATTTCCACTTCACTGCACTGCAAAGCAATCTTGTTGCTAAGAAACTCAAATTCAAACAACCTTGTAAAAGGAGATTACTAATACTTAAGCTGGCCATAGATGGTTGGAATCTCGGCTGGTTCAGCAGGAACAGGCTGAGATTCGAATCATGTATGGGCAGGCGGATTGTACCCAAGTTGTTTGATTGATCAACTTGGGCACAACTAGCCTGTCGGTTTTGTCATGCGATTATTGCCATTGCCAAGCTACTGGCAATAATTACTGGTCGGGACGGCTCCCTGTGACCCCCTCGCCAGAAGAACACAATGGGGGTTGCTTACGAAAGGCAAATCCACTTTGCACTGCAAGTGCACTTGGAAGTGCAGTCGCTCTAAATCTAAGGGGTAGATCTGAAATGAGTGGAATGTCAGCTGATTTTATCATCCAATCATGTGCAAGCTAAAATGCTGTTTTTTATTTTCCTTGCATGTCCCCCTCGAATCTACAGCGACTTTACTTCCAAGTGCACTTTCAGTGCAAAGTGGGTTTGCCTTTTGTAAATAACCTCCAATGGCTCCGTGAGAGGGATTACCCCATCAACACTGACTGTGTTCTTTCCAATTTTGGAGATCCTGGTGTGCTGGTGGCACTTCGTTCTCATGAACAGACACGCACTGGATACCAGGTATGAACCCGCAGCCGTATATGTGTGAACCCGGCCTCAAGGTGCATATTTCCAAATCAGGAGCATTGGAGGTAATTGTATTTTTAAATTCATCCCACCCTCCAATGTATGAACTTTGTGCCTAAACTCGTAACTTAATAAAAAATTAAAGAGGGAAACCTAACATTTCTTTTTAGGGCTGAGGTGGAGAAACTGTTTCAGAAGAGCATTGAAATGGTAAAGTGATTTAAATGGGATCTTCTGGTTCGCTGAACTTCCTTTTCTTTGTTCCTGTAGAACCTTCTTGGCTACTGGAGACATCAAAAGGTTGGCTCTGTTAAAGAAAAGCATTGTAAACGGTGTAAGATATTATGTGGGACATGTGACATTATACAGCTGTGTTTGATGAGTAAATATTTACCCTATTCTTTTTTATTCTTTTTTTTTTCATTGCTATTTTTGTAACACGCCCAAATAAAATGAACACTGCTGACTGCATTTGGTGTCCCAATGTTAGCTTCAGCAATATTACTTACAGTATTTACTCTGCCCTGCTATTGTTTTAGAGAATACAGCATTGAGAACAATCCTCGCCTGGCCTGCTTGAACTGGATATTTGTTATGGGAATGGTTTGGTGGGCTTCGATGGCAAAATGCAGCTTTTTACAACTTTGCAAAGCATCTGCGACCATTCATATTTCACTGCAGGTGCATTTGTCCCACATTTCTATTCCTAAAGACTTGTATGGAGAGATAAGCAGTTCTTAAGTGAACAAAAGCCATCGACACTGGCTCTTATAGTGGTTCCCAGGGGCGTAACTATAGGGGTGCAGCAGTCGCGACCGCAACTGGTCCCTGTGCTGCAGGGGGCCCATGCAGCCCCCTCTACATATGGCCGGCAGCAGCATAGGCAGCTAGGGGTACCAGTGCACCATGCACACGGGTGGCTGGAGGTGGAGGGTGACTAGCAGAGCTCCATGCTCGACTATCGCACTGGCTGCTCTTTAGTTGTGCATTCCTCGCATGACCTGTGTCCTCAGCCGGCTCCTCAGAGTACCCCTCTCCTGCTCCATGCATTGCCGCTCAGTCCGATGTCTGTTCTCCCCAGCCAGAGTCCCGCCCCCCCTGAGTCCGGCCCATACTGCACTGCATACTTCTACCTGGTAAACAAACTTTAAGCACACAGATGCAGTGCAGCCCTATGAGAGCCTCCCGGAGGACACTGCAGGCTTGTTTGCCAGCCCCCCTCCTCCCCCATCATACACAGATGATGAAAGGTCTTTCTGGGAGATATGCTGATCACCCGTCCAGCACACTGGATGGAGCCCAGGCCAACATTGATGAGTGCGCGGCCAGCAGCTTGGTCATGGTGAGTGAGAGGACCCCATCCCCCACACACCATTACATACCCCCTCCATCTCCCCCTGGGGACAGGGGCCCCTTCTCACGTGGGGACAGGGACCCCCATCTCCCCTGGGGAGAGGGACCCCTTCTCACCTGGGGCCATTAACTTCATCTGCCCTGGAGTAAAGGACCTCATCTCTTCTGGGGACGGGGACCCCATCCTGCCTAGGGACAGTCCCCAATGGGGCACCTAAAAATAAAAATAAAAACTAATAAAAAAAAACTACTGATACCAGTGGTGGAACTACAGGGCTCACAAAGGTCATACCTGTGACCACGCCCTGGAGTTCCACCGCTGGACTTGGAGGGAAGGGCCCTGGCTGGGGTTCAGGGGGGCCCTTCATGGTTTCTTGCATTGGGGCCCTGAAGGTTCTAGTTACGCCACTGGTGGTTCCTTTCTAGGGTTGCCAACTTTTCTTCAAGTCAAACCCAAACATTTCAGCTTTGCAAAGCATGCGCGGGAGTGACGTCATCGCTGCTCCGGCCACTCACAGTGCCGGAGCAGCGACACCCGGAAGAAGATGGACGATTCGTGCTACAGGGGACATCGGTGACATAGTAGCCCATTATGTTTTACCTTTGCAGAGAGACAAAGAGGAAGTTAACCCATCAGGGTTTACTTCCTCTTTAATGGATATATTTCAATGAAAGTTGTTGTGCCTGGAGTTTAGCTTTAAAACAATAATAATAACAACAATACCTGT
Organism: Lithobates pipiens; assembly: GCF_037356315.1. Taxonomy (NCBI): domain Eukaryota; kingdom Metazoa; phylum Chordata; class Amphibia; order Anura; family Ranidae; genus Lithobates; species Lithobates pipiens. The sequence goes on from NW_027507791.1 coordinate 53,582,561, forward strand.
TTGCTAGCTTGTCTCTTCTTGCCTGCTCTGGAGTTACTGGCCTGGATTTTCTCACCCGGTGGTGGATTCTAAAAACAAACAAAATCAATAGCATCCAATGGATACCTGGAAGTAAAGTCTTTTATATACCAACAGACATGTGAATGTGATTAGTTAATAATCTTGTAATGTTTCAAAAAAAAAAAAAAAACTATGGAGGAGTTTTACCAAAACTAGAGAATGCATAATCTGGTGCAGCTCTGCAAAGAACCAATCAACCAAAATAAAAATAAGCTGCGCATTGTTAAAAAAATAGTTGTGGTGACATATAAAACATGAGTATAGATCAGAATAAAAAGAAATATAAACCCCCCAAGTGTCCAATTGCCTCTTATATGTCTCTGGAGAAAGAGAGTTCCTTAGTATAGCCAATCCGAACAACAATCTGTAGGAGAGTTTTTTCAACAGTTTTATCCATGGTGACATACGATCAAGACACCCAAGAAGAAGTGAGAGGGTAGGATAGGAAAGGTCCTCCGTCATCTGTGACGAAACGGCATAGGGAGGAGCGGCGTCCTGACGTCACCGAGTTAATGCAAAATCCCAGAAGTAATGCGCAGCTATCGAGAGCCGGCCTGACTATTTTTTGACACGCTATTTTATCTACGGCAAATTGTAAGTGCAATCTTGTCTTTTAAATAAACATTTTAGGGATTTACACTATGGAAGCATTTTTATCCTTACATGGGGACTAACAGACCGTTGGTACACACAGGGGCTATCCAGCGAGGAGGAACCTGAGATACTTGCTGCCAAGCACGGAGACCCGGGGGTAAGGAATTAACCACAGGCGTTTTTGATCTACCTAACAAGAGATCTATCTAGCTGGTAAGCGGCAGTGATTTTAAAGGTGGAGGACCTTTCCTATCCTACCCTCTCACTTCTTCTTGGGTGTCTTGATCATATGACATCGTGGATGAAACTGTTGAAAAAACCCTCCTACAGATTGTTGTTCTGGTTGGTTATGCTAAAGAACTCTCTTTCTCCAGAGACATATAAGAGCCAATTGGGGGTTTATATTTCTCTTTATTTTGATCTATACTCATGTTTTATATGACACCACAACTATTTTTATTTTTTTTAACAATACGCAGCTTATTTTTATTTTAGTTCATTGATTGTGTGTGTCTCACATAAAGTTGCAGCAGTTTATTTCATCACTGATATCATCTTGGTAATCATCACTGAGTGGTTTACAGATTTGACGTTAAAGAAACCAATCAGCTTCCAGGTTTTAGGGTACGTTTACACTGAACGCGGGTATGAAATTGTGCGAGTTTAGCTGAGTTTGGGGGCGATCTGCATCTATTGAAATTGCAAAATGTTTTGCAGGAACTACTTTTGGAAATCGGTGCGGCGGCACAAAGCCGGCGTCACACCGTGATTGCGACAGTGTCAGGAAAGTGTTTATTGATATACCTAAAAAGCTTTACAGTCCAAGACAATACAAAACAATAAAGAATGATGTAACCAACAAAAGTTGTGGCATTATTAACATAATCCACTCCAATTCTACGTTGACCCAGTATGACAGTGTAACCAATCCACGTAGACCGAGGCCAATTCATTCTACAGGCCCGTATAACACGACCTAAAAATAATACGATAATTGGATCGTTAGTACACAGCTTTTGAGAGCCAATCACGAAAATCCATCTGATATTTTCCGATCAGACAAGCAGGAAAAAGTTTCTCGTATGATACCATATCGTCTAATTTTCATTCAACCGCTTCAGCCCCGGAAGATTTTACCCACTTCCTGACCAGAGCACTTTTTGCGATTCGGCACTGCGTCAATTAAACTGACAATTGCGCAGTTGTGCGATGTTGCACCCAAACAAAATTGACATCCCTTTTTTCCCCCACAAATAGTGCTTTCTTTTGGTGGTATTTGATCACCTCTGCAGTTTTTATTTGTTGCGCTAAAAACAAAAAAAGAGCGACAATTTTGAAAAAAAATACAATATTTTTTACTTTTTGCTATAATTATCCGAAAAAAATCAAAAACAAAATTTCTTCATCAGTTTAGACCAATATGTATTCTTCTACATATTTTTTGTAAAAATAAATAAATAATCAAAATAAGCGTATATTGATTGGTTTGAGCAAAAGTTATAGCGTTTACAAAATAGAGAATAGATGAATAGATCTATGGCATTTATTTATTTATTTTTTACTAGTAATGGTGGTGATCAGTGATTTTTAGCGAGACTGCGACATTGCGGCAGACAGATCAGACACTTTTTTGGGACCAGTGATATTTACAGAGTGATCACTGCTATAAAAATGCACTGATTACTGTATAAATGACACTAGCAGGGAAGGGATTAGCACTAGTGGTGATAAATGTGTTCCCCAGGGAGTTGTTTCTAACTGTGGGGAGATGAGACTGACTGGAGGAGGAGAGAGATCGCTGTTCCTGATTACTAGGAACAGACAATCTGTCTCTACTCCCCTGTCAGAATGGAAATCTGTTTGTGTACATTGACAGATTCCTCGTTCTGGCTCTCTGTGGAGCGATCGCGGGTGGCCGGCGGACACTGAAGTCGCCGACCACGTGCATCGGCTCAGCCATGCCATGTGCACGCCCACTGTATCTATTGCACGAAGCAACGTACGGCTTCGGCAATTCATGCAATAGATCCAACCTGCCATTGTATAACTGCGGCGGCTGGTCTTAAAGTGGTTAAGGGAGCATGTTGTCACAGCCTGAAATGTTTCTTCCCATTGGTTACCAGTTAGCGGTCCAAAATCTCTCTCCCAGAGCGATGCCACCTTACTGGGGTGCCCTTTATGGAATTCTGACAATAACATAATATAGCACTGTGAAATTAAAGGGGTTGTAAAGGTAAATGTTTTTTCACCTTAATGCATTCTATGCATTAAGGTGAAAAAACATCTGACACTGCCGGCACTCCCAGTCCCCCAGTTTTACTTACCTGACCCCTCGAAAATCCCGCGCTCGCCCCCGCCGTCCTCTTCGCCGCTCAGCCTGGCCGCTGATTGGCTGGAGTGGATGGATTGAAAGCAGCGCAGCCATTGGCTCGCGCTGCTGTCAATCACATCCAATGACGCAGCGCGCCGGGGGGCGGGGCCTTGTGATACAGCGAGCGGCTATAGCCGCCGGCTGTATCACGGGAGCGCGCCCGCAGTGCTTCTCACCAATGCGAGGGAGCTCGCATTAACGTGAGAAGCACCTGCGGGAGGAAGCTGAGACAGCCGCCGAGGGACCCCAGAAGAGCAGGTTCGGGGCCACTCTGTGCAAAACGAGCTGCACAGTGGAGGTAAGTATGACATGTTTGTTATTTTAAAAAAATAAACATTTTTACTTTACAACCCCTTTAAACCTAGAGCAGGGATATGCAATTAGTGGACCTCCAGCTGTTGCAGAACTTCAAGTCCCATGAGGCATAGCAAGACTCTGACAGCAATAAGCATGACACCCAGAGGCAGAGTCATGATGGGACTTGTAGTTTTGCAACAGCTGGAGGTCCGCTAATTGCAGATCCCTGCTTTAGAGCTATCAGCCATTTGAATAAGGTTGAACAAGGTGACGTTAGAAGCTGATTGGCTACCATGCACAGCTGCACCATATTCTGAGTGCTCCACTTTTAGTAAATCCCCCCCTAAGTTTGACCCTTATAGCATCACATCTTCCCTTCCATGTTAAATACCCAAGCTGGTAGGCCTTTAAATATATTGTAGCTAAAAGATTCTGTTAGATGCAGAAATATTTTCTGTAAAGCTCATCATTTCCAGAGGAGACGCTATAACAGTCTGGCCAAAAGATACTACTGAGTACTTACAGTTCCCAATAAAGCTAGGATCTGCCAGTTATTATTCACTGCATACCTGTGTTTATCACGTATGAAAGGTCATCTTAACTCTACCTGGGTGTGCATGCATTGTTGTGAAGGACAGGAAGCAATGACAACGCCTTCTACATAATAAGACTTATGTTACTATAGCTCAGATGTACCAAGCAGGAAACAAAGTCAGGACAGTACTGGGACACAATGGAAGAAATGCAAATTAACAAGACAAACCTGCTTTCATGTCCAAGGCTATAAACTAAAACTGTCCATGCCTGGGCAGATCTTTGACCAGTTAGGAAAGGCACATATCAGCCCACCAAAACCATCAGCTGTCTAAAGTTAGGATGTTTTTATGATTTGAAGCATACACAGTGATACTGTAGAATGGGGGTCGGCTATCAATTGATTGTGATCTACCCATCCACCCCCAGCAACGTAATGGCACTCACATGTAGTTAAAACCTATGTACCTGCCATATGGATTAAAGCTGTCATTTGTAAGACAGCTTTAGTCCATATGACAGGTGCATATCATTTAACTATAGGTTAGTTGCCATTTTTCTCCCCACTTTTCTATTTATTTTACCCCTCGTGTCACTTTTATGTATTTTTTTGTTTGAAGTGTTTTGTGAACACCTCAACAGTAGCGTCTTCTGATGAGAAGGGTTGAAGAAAATCACCATGCAAGTTCACTGCAGTTAGCTAAAGAAGTAGAAAGCCAAACTGGGATGATTGTTTCCCGTGACACCATACGCCGCACGCTGCAAAGGAATGGCATGCATGGGTGTCGTCCACGAAAGAAGCCTTTCCTAAAGCTCATGCACAAAAAAGCCTGCCTAGATTTTGGCAGGGCCCATGCTGAAAAATAGGACTGCTGGGACTCTGTACTCTGGAGTGATAAATATTTTTGGAACTGATGGCTTCAAAACTGTATGGCGTTGCAAAGGTGAGGAGTACAAAGAAAATTGCATGGTGCCTACAGTGAAACATGGTGGTGGAAGTGTCCTTCTGTGGGGCTGCAGGGTGTCGGGGAGCTGAATTTCATTCATGGTATCGTGAATTCACAGATGTACTGCTCTTTATTGAGAGAAGATGCTACCATCACTCTTTGCCCTTGTCCGCTGTGCACTTTTCCAACATGACAGTGACCAAAACACACATCTAAGACCACTGTTGCATTTCTGAAGAAGAACAAGGTGAAAATGATTCAGTCAGCAAGCATGTCTCCTGATTGAACACAATCGAACACCTATGGGGAATTCTGAAGAGACAAGTTGAGTATCACTCTCCGTCCAGCATCCAGGCTCTAAAAGAGGTCATTCATGAAGAATGGAAAAAGATAGATGTTGCAATATGTTGCCAACTTGTTCATTCCATGCCTAGAAAACTTGGTCCTTACAAATTACACGGGAGGTCATACAAAATATTAGATTTAGTCATTCTTGTTGATCATATAGGGCTTTATATATATATATATATATATATATATATATATATATAACAGAAAATTTCAGTTAAAAGTAGTAAAAGTGGAGGAATCATCAAGGGGGACAACTGGGACTCTGCGAGTGTGTGTGTGTGTGTGTGTGTGTGTGTGTGTGTGTGTGTGGGGGGGGGGGGGCGCGAATGCAGACATGATACAGGAGATGGTCAGATACTGCAGACATGGTACAGGAGATCAATGCAGCCTCAACAGAGCCCATCAATGCAGCCTCACTGTGCCCCCATCTATACAGCCTCACTGTGCCCATCAATGCAGCCTCACTGTGCCCGTCAATGCAGCCTCACTGTGCCCATCAATGCAGCCTCACTGTGCCCATCAATGCAGCCTCACTGTGCTCATCATTGCCACCTTACCATGCCAATCATTTCCATCTCACCATGCCCATCATTGCCGCTTCACCGTGTCAATAAATGTAGCCTCACTTTGCCCATAATTGCCACCTTACCATGCCAATCAATGTAGCATCACTGTGCCCATCATTGCAGCATCACCGTGGCCATCATTGCAGCCTTACTGTGCCCATCATTGGCGCCTCACCATGCCCATCATTGCAGCCTTGCTGTGCCCATCATTGGCGCCTCACCATGCCAATCTTTGTCGCCTCACCATGCCCATCATTGCAGCCTTACTGTGCCCCTCATTGCCTTCTCACCATGCCAATCAATGTAGCCTCACCATGCCCATTATTGCAGCCTTGCTTTGCCCTTCATTGTCACCTTACCGTGCCAATCATTGCTATCTCACCATGACAATCAATGTAGCATCCCCGTGCCCATCATTGCCGCATCCCCGTGCCCATCATTGCAGCATCACCGCGGCCATAATTGCAGCGTTATTTTTCCCATCATTGGCGCCTCACCATGCCCATAATTGCAGCCTTACTATGCCTATCATTGGCGCCTCACCATGCCAATCATTGGCCCCTCACCATATCCATCATTGCAGCCTTACTGTGCCCCTCATAGCCGGCTCACCATGACAATCAATGCCGCCTCACCGTGCCCATCATTGCAGCCTCACTGTGCCCATCATTGCAGCCTCACCGTGCCAATCAATGTAGCCTCACCGTGCCCATCATTGTAACCTTACCATACCAATCATTGCCGTCTCACCGTGCCAATCAATGCAGCCTCACCATGCTCATCATTGCCGCCTCACCGTGCCAATCAATGTAGCCTCACCATGCTCATCATTGCAGCCTTACTTTGCCCATCATTGCCACCCTACCATGCCAACCATTGCCGCCTCACCTTACCAATCATTGTAGCATCACCATGCCCATCATTGCCGCATCAACATGCCAATCATTACAGCTTTACTGTGCCCATCATTGCTGTCTTACCATGCTAAACATTGCCGCCTCACAGTTAGTGCCAGGGGATTATGTACATCTCACGCTGTGTCACGGAGCTCAGTGTGAAAGGTTCAGTCTCGCTGTATCGCGTAGCTCAGTGTGAAGTCTCGCTGTGACAAAAGTCCCACCGCCCTCCTAGACCAGCTCGTGTGATAAACAGAACACTGCGTGTAACACACAAGCTGGTCTAGGAGGAGGGCGGGACTTTTGTCACAGCGAGACTTCACACTGAGCTCCGTGATACAGCAGCACTCTGCTTTGAGCTACGCTGCAGCCACAGTGTAGCTCAAAGCGGCCCCAGGGCAGGCAGCCTACCGGGAAATGTCTCAGTATCCCGGTAGGCCAGTCCGGCCCTGGGCTGAATGCAGGACTCGGCTCCACCCCCTAGCGCTTGCGTCATTGGATTTGATTGACAGCAGTGGGAGCCAATGGCTGCGCTGCTATCCAATCAAGAGCCGAAAACCCCAGGCAGAGAGACAACATGTCCCCGTGGGTCAAGTTTGAGGGTTCAGGTAAGTAAAACGGGGGGGGGGGGGAGGGGGGGTGAGGGCTGGGGGGGCGGTCACTGACAGGTATTTTTTCACCTTAATGCATAGGATGCATGCATTAAGGTGAAAAAACACGAAGATTTACAACCCCTTTAACCTTAATTTCATGTAAGGAGCTAATCAAATGTTCTATAGTACTCAGCTGTGTCAAATTTTGGAAATTGTGTTCATTGCAATAATGATTAAAATCTTACTTTTCAAAAAGGGGTGTACTAACTAGCACACTAGAATGTGTGTCCCCATAGCACACGGCTTTCTATGGGGGGCACATGCAGGAGAGGAAGAGTGGAAAGTGCCGCCAGGGGACTCCAGAAGAGGAGGTATTGGGCAGCTCTGTGCAATACCAAGCAAGTATAACATGTTTATTATTTTAATTTGAAAAAATATCCTTTACAACTGCTTTAAGATAAAATGTATACTATCAAAAGGGATAAATGATCAATTATCAGGTGATGAACACTATCTTGGCATTAATAGTGGAGGATACAGTATGATGTAAAAAATATCAATCAATGAAAGCTTCAGCTCCTGCTTACACAGCGCCAAAAAAATACTTGACCTGTACAACAAAATGTAGATTCTATAATCTTAATTATAATCTTAATATAAGATTATATATTAATTATATAATCTTAATAATAATAATCTTATAATTCTTTCCAATTAGAGCTTGTTTAACCAATCCTACGTGTCCGCCATCAGGGGAATAATGGGTCCTCCTGTCTGCATCCTGTTTCTATTATGAGGGTGAGCTGATCTCCTTATTTTCATTAAAATTTATGTATATTGTAAATTAACTTTTTTGATGATTTTGTGCTTCGTTTTTTGTATGATTTATTTAATGTTACATTTATTTCATAGATCATCCTCCTCCTGATGAAGCGGGCTCCCTGGCGAAACTAGTAGAGGGGAAACTCCGTGCACCTCCTTTTTCCTCTGAAATTTTCTCGGGATTGACCCGTTAGGAATTCATGAATTGTGGTGCACATTTGAGTGTATTTTAATGAACTCTTGTTTGTAATTGTTCTTTTTTGTCTTTATTAAATTGTATTTATTTTAATTAGTTTGTTAATTACCTAGTACTGGTATAGTCCAAATTTGTCGCCTTGTTGGTCAAAAGTGTTTGAGGGTCAGTGTGAGCAGCTGCCCGGGCATTTCTATACCAACCAACCCCTCTCCATTATGAACCCTGGATGATGGTACCTGTAATCTATTTCTAATTTCTGTTAACTTAGGCTATACTCACCTGTTGCTACTTAAAAACATCTTAGAAATGAATTTACCAAACACAACGGCATCGTTTATAGCAATTACAAATAATTGGAAATACTTTGCATTGATAATGTCTTAATATAGCTGGCTGAACAAACCTTTGCTGAAATGATCCGTCCACTTCTGGTTCTGCGCTCAGTGGTAATTGAGCTACTATTGGCAAGCTACAAGTTAAAAAAGGGATCAATTCAGAGTAAAAAAAAAAGAACAATGATAATTAAATTTACCTTAATTGTTATCTTTATTGTTCATTGATTTATATTTTAGGCAAAATGGACCTTATTAATTGTTTTTTTCCCAGGAGAAAAACAATACAGATTATATACTGAAGCATTCGATGCATTTACCTGTGCAGGTGTCCCCTTATTATAATTATACATCCAGCACCACTTACAGAGCCTCTTTAACCACTTGACCACTGGGCACTTAAACACCCTTAATAACCAGACCAATTTTCAGCTTTCGGTGCTCTCACATTTTGAATGACAATTACTCAGTCATGCAACACTGGACCTATATGAAATTTTTGTCCTTTTTTTCACACAAATAGAGCTTTCTTTTGGTGGTATTTAATCATTGCTGGGTTTTTTATTTTTTGTGCTATAAAAGAAAAAAGACTGAAAATTCTGTAAAAAAATTATTTTTTCTTTGTTTCTGTTTATAAAATTTAGCAGATTAGTAATTTTTTCTTCATACATTTTGGCCAAAATTTATACTACTACATATCTTTGGTAAAAATAAGTACAAATTGGTGGATATTATTTGGTCTTTGTGAAAGTTATAGAATCCACAAGCTATGGTGCCAATATCTGAAAATTGATCACACCTGAAGTACTGATGGCCTATTTCAATTCTTGAGACCCTAACATGCCAGAAAAGTACAAATACCCCCCAAATGACCCCTTTTTGGAAAGAAGACACTCCAAGGTTTTTTAATAAGAGGCATGATGGTTTTTTGAAGTTGTCATTTTTTCCCACAATTCTTTGCAAAATCAAGATTTTTTTTACTTTTTTTTTTTTCACAAAATTGTCATATTATCAGTTTATTTCTCACACACAGCATATGCATACCACAAATTACACCCCAAAACACATTCTGCTATTACTCCCGAGTACGACGATACCACATGTGTGAGACTTTTACACAGCGTGGCCACATACAGAGGCCCAACATGCAGGGAGCGCCATCAGGCGTTCTGGAGCACCCAGGACAATTCTGACATTTCTCTCCTACATGTAAAAATCATCATTTATTTGCTAGAAAATTACAGAGAACCCCAAAACATTATATATTTTTTTTAGCAAAGACCCTAGAGAATACAATGGTGGTCGTTACAACTTTTTATCTCACACGGTATTTGCGCAGCAATTTTTCGAACGCGTTTAAAAAAAAAAAAAACAGTTTTGTGCTTAAAAAAAAAAAAAACAGTTAAGTTAGCCCAATGTTTGCATAATGTGAAAGATGAAGTTATGCTGAGTAAATAGATACCTAACATGTCACTCTTCAAAATTGCACATGCTTGTGGAATGGCGCTAAAAGTCACTACTTAAAAATCCCCATAGGCGACGCTTTAAATTTTTTTACTGGTTACATGTTTTGAGTTACAGAGGAGGTCTAGGGCTAGAATTATTGCTCTCGCTCTAACGTTCACGGTGATACCTCACATGTGTGGTTTGAACACCATTTTCATATGTGGGAGGGACTTACATATGCGTTCGCTTCTGCATGTGAGCACATGGGGACAGGGGCACTTTAAATTATTTTATTTTTTTTATTGTTCATTTTACTTTATTTATTTTAGTTTGACTTTTTTCCCCAAAAATATTTTTTTTGATCACTTTTGTTCCTATTACAAGGAATGTAAACATCCCTTGTAATAGGAATATGGATGACAGGTCCTCTTTACAGTGAGATGTGGGGTCAATAAGACCCCACATCTCACCTCTAGGCTGGGAAGCCTGAAATAAAAATAAAAAAAGATTCTGGCTTTGATCGTATTGGCGAGTCAGTAGAAGCACCGGAGGGCGGCGTCTATGGCTGGGTATTGCAGGGTATCACCGAGTATGGCTGGGTATTGCAGGGTATCTTCGAGTATGGCTGGGTATGGCAATTTATGGCAGGGTATTGCAGAGTATTGCAGAGTATTGGCTGGGTATTGCAGAGTATTGGCTGGGTATTGCAGAGTATTGGCAGGTATTGCAGAGTATTGGCAGGGTATTGCAGAGTATTGGCAGGGTATTGCAGAGTATTGCCAGGGTATTGCAGAGTATTGCCAGGGTATTGCAGAGTATTGCCAGGGTATTGAGGGGTTAAATTCGGTGAGCAGCGATGTGGGAACTGCAGATGCAGCCACAGCGCTGCTGACACCGATCTCTTCCCCCTCCGCTGTACCGATCGGTACAGAGAGGGGAGGGAGGAACCAGCGTCATAACATGATGCCGGTTTGTTTACAAGTGATCACTCCGGCATTTGACGGAGCGATCACGTGGTAAACGCCCGCGATGAGCGGAATTCTGGGAGGCCGTTAATTAATGGCCCCTCAGAGTTAAACAACCGCCCTGAAGCCGTTAATTGTCTATGGGCCGGTTGTTAAGTGGTTAAAGTCTACTTACTCACTTATACTCATCTTCACAGCCCTTCCCAGTAGGGCTGTGGAAATTAAATATTAATTCCTCGATTAATCGATTCATTTTTTTAATCGATCAAAATTCTTTTGATCGGTACTCACCTCCCCGCCGGCTTCCGGGTCTTCAGGGAGTTCCGTCGGAGATCCGGTGACGTCACAGACATCGACGTCACTGGACTCCTCCCCCTTCCCCAACAGCCTCCTCAAATTATCCAGTCTAAACCCTTTATGGGAGCTTACACAGATGGAGTGCTGTCACCTGTACCTCGCATGACAGTGTTTGGCCCTGGCTTTAGGTTGTTAGGCCTGAGCATATCATCATTAGGAGATCACATGCTCCCCCATGCCAGCAGAATGATCCTTCCCTGCCACAATCCTTCCCTGCTGGCAGAACACAATGATCACTAGTTGGTGACTATAGCTGCTGGCAGTAATCATGTGCAAAAAAATCTGACAGGCTGGTTGAATTGAAGTCGATTGATGGATCAACTTCCGTACAACCAGCCTGCCAATAGATGGATCAAATCTCAGCCAGTCCCTGCGGAACCGGCTCATTTTTGATGCATCTATGGCTGGCTTAATAGGAGAAGTGACCTTTTAAAGTGAGCCTATCACTAGAATGATGCTTTGTGTAAATCAATACACTATTCCAAATCACAATAAAAAGGCACATCTTTCTTTCCATGTATTACTGATCCACAGTTTCCAGGCTAGACCACAATAGCTTTGGCTACTAATTACAGCACAGGCTAGGCTTTTCAATCAGAAGAGATCAGAGACTAGATACATTTTCCCCTCCTTATTTTAATATAAGCATTGAGCAGAATTCCTTATTACATAGTTACATAGTAGATGAGGTTGAAAAAAGACACAAGTCCAACCCATGTGTGTGATTATATGTCAGTATTACATTGTATATCCCTGTATGTTGTGGTAGTTCAAGTGCTTATCTAATAGTTTCTTGAAACTATCAATGCTCCCCGCTGAGACCACCGTTTGTGGAAGGGAATTCCACATCTTTGCTGCTCTTACAGTAAAGAACCCTCTATGTAGTTTAAGGTTAAACCTCTTTTCTTCTAATTTTAATGAGTGGCCACGAGTCTTGTTAAACTCCCTTCTGCGAAATAGTTTTATCCCTATTGTGGGGTCACCAGTACGTTATTTGTATATTGAAATCATATCCCCTCTCAAGTGTCTTCTCCAGAGAGAATAAGTTCAGTGCTCACAACCTTTCCTCATAACCAATATCCTCCACACCCTTTATTAGCTTTATTTCCCTTTGTAGTCGCTCCATTTCCAGTACATGCTTCCTGAGGACTGTTGCCCAGAACTGGACAGTATACTCCAGGTGCGGCCAGACCAGAGTCTTGTAGAGTGGGAGAATTATCGTTTTATCTCTGGAGTCGATCCCCTTTTTAATACATGCCAATATTCTGTTTGCTTTGTTAGCAGCAGCTTGGCATTGCATGCCATTGCTGAGCCTATCATCTACTAGGACCCCCAGGTCTTTTTCCATCCTAGATTTCCCCCAGAGGTTCTCCCCCCAGTGTATAGATTGCATTCATATTTTTGCTTTAGGTAGAACTATAGCCTCCCATTAAAAATATGTCCTGCAACACTTAATTATAATTGCTTCTGCACCTAAAGTTTTCTTTTAGTCCCCTTGCAAAGTCCCTCAAATGCCTCTTTATCTTGCAAGTAATGTCCACCTCATACAGCTTTCTGTGATGGTATGGCAATGAAGCTGCATAGCTTCTGAATTTAGAACATATTTTCCACCCTCACGTAGGCTGTGTCGGTGTCCTGTCGGATAGTGTCCCCCGTCGGATAGTGTCCGCTGTGTACTGCGCATGCGCTTTTCCGATTTTCCAAATCTCCTTTTGCTCCGTACTGTGCAAGCGCTGCGCCTGCGCATTACGGGGCGGACATTTTTCGATGGCCGGACTGTATATGTCACAACACCGGCTTCTACTACAGTGGGATAACAAAAATCAGGTGGTGTGGCTATCAGCTATGTCACTGCTAATTCATAAGCCTGTAGCTTGTCAATCAGCACCTGTCCACTCCTAGTCCTGCCCTCTGCTTTCTGGATGAGCAGCACTGCCTCTGCTGATGACACCATCCCACTGTAAGCTGCAGTCTCTGGGAAGAAGAGCGTGTGAGACACAAATGAAGTAGTATTTGTGTTAGGGAAGAATTTAAGGCTTATTTAGTTACATAAAAGCCTTTTGTAAATCAAAAGGTCAGACCTCACAGAGCTGACATTGCAGCTAAGGGTACAGTCTAATACAATCATCATCTCCTTGAAGAAGTTCTAAAGCCTAAGCATTTTTTATCCTACAACCAAGTGGTTGTAAAGTCAGAAGGTTTTTTATCTTAATGCGTATGCATTAAGATAAAAAAACCTTCTGTGTGTAGCAACCCCCCCCCCCCCCCAATACTTATCTGAGCCCCATTTCTGTCCAGCGACTTTCAGGAGTGCCTCGGCTGTTGGCTCCTGCTGCTCTCAATCAAAGTCAGTTAACCAACCAGGAAAGAGAGGGGGTAGCTTGGGTGCCCCTATAGCAATCTGCTTGCTGTGGCGGTCCTCCAACAGGAGGGAGGGGCCCGAGAAGAGGAGGAACTGGGCTGCTCTGTGCAAATCCACTGCAAAAGAGCAGGTAAGTATAACAGGTCTGTTATTTTTATAGAAAAAAAAACAAGACTCTACAATCACTTGAATGCCTTCCATGCATTAAGGGAAAAAAAAGACCCACTACCTGTTTCCACGCCCACTGTCACTACTTACCTGCCTCCCTGTACTGATCCAGCACTGGCCCCGACTGCATCACTGCTGTCACGGGACACACTGAGAGCAGGGGGAGCCATATGTTCCTGCTGCTGTCAGTAAAAACCTGTGAGGAGGGAGAGGGAATGGCCGAGCAGTGCTGTGAGTGTCTATTTGGAGCATGATCGCACAGGTGTCCCCTCAGCACATGGCTTGCAAAATGGACAGCGCCAGTGGGGAACTAGAGAAAGAACCGCTGCTCCAGGTGTATAAGATAGAGGTGTCCATATATGAAGCAGTGAAATCTATTCACTGTTTCATTCTCCGGCATTCTCAGAGATTGTTCTCCTCTATGTGCCAGTTTATGAAACGGAGTAGATCTCTTCACTGTTGGAGGAGTGAAGTGATCTACAAATGCTTCAAACACTGGAGAATGGCCCCTGATACTGGAATCTCGTGAGACTTTACGAGATGACAGTACCAGAAATTCACTGAAACACCGAGAGGTCTGTTTATTAAGCAGTGATAATTTATCACCGCTCAGTACACTGACAGACGGCCTGGTTAATGTTAATAAAATGAGTCCTCCTACATTATATATACATGTATACACACACACACATTATATAATATATATATATATATATATATATATATATATATATATATATATACATACACATAAATATGACAGGGGGACATGGTTACAGTGTTGGGGAGTCTGAACGAGGCATAAGTTAAAAATCTTCCTCTTTCCCCCTCAGATCCAACCAGATTCCCTCCCCAACCCCCCCCCCCCCCCCCACCACCACCACCGATGATCCACCTCTGAGCTGGAGAATCGGGGAGGAGAATTCTGACTCAGATCGCCAGTGAAGCGCTCAGATCGCAGCTTCATAAACTGCCCGTTACTGGGTCAGTCTATGAGGATTCTCTGTGTGCGGAGCTCATCAGTGGGAGAACATGTTCAAACACTTCTCCCCCCCCCCCCCCCCCCCATTATCTCTGTTTCATAAACCGTTTATGGGCTGTGATCAGCGGCGATCCTCGGGATCACCGCGGTTCACTGCTTCATAAACGGACACCAGACCTAGTTGGAGTATCTCATGGAGTGCCAGCCCCGTCCCGGCCTCTGTGGGAAACTTGGAAAGAAGAAAGAAATGGCTGCACATCCAGAACTTCTGATTGCCTTTTATATTTCATCTTGTGCTTAATCAATGATTAAGCACAAGATGTATGTGTGAAAAGCATCTACGTGACCACAGTTTGGTGTCTTTGGTTTTATCTTTATGAACAATAAAAGGCCATCAGAAGTTCCGGATGTGCAGCCATTTCTTTCTTCTTTCCAAGTTTCCCACGGAGGCGGGCCGTGGCTAGCACTCCATGAGATATTAAAACTAGTTCTATCTTATACACCTGGAGCAGCGGTTCTTTCTCTAGTTCCTTGCTGGCGCTGTCCATTTTGCAAGCCATGTGCTGGATGTGCAGCCATTTCTTTCTTCTTGCCAGCGGGGAGCTGCAGAGGAAAAGGTAGGCAACCACTCTGTGCAATACCATTGCATTAAATAAAATAAAAAAATTTGCCTTTACAATCACTTTAAAGAGGGCCTATACCAGTGATGGTGAACCTTGGCACCCCAGATGTTTTGGAACTACATTTCCCATGATGCTCAACTACACTGCAGAGTGCAAGAGCATCATGGGAAATGTAGTTCCAAAACATCTGGGGTGCCAAGGTTCACCATCACTGGCCTATACTGTGAAAGTCGAGCCTAAAAAAATAAAAAAATAAATAAATAAAAATCAAGAAGAGGTCAAAGAATTATTCACTAGTATAACCTGTAGGCTAGTCTTTTCTGCAAGAACCCACATATTATGGCTCTTTCTGAACCGTCTTTCTGTGTTGTGGCAGCTACTTTGGTTAGAGGTGCAGTGCTTTACTTCCTTATATTAGACCCACCCAGTGAATTGATCTGTGTGCTGCTGCTATGCAACCTAAATCATGTTTGCTGAATGATATACAGTCAGTACGTTCCCGCGTGTGATGTCCAAAGGTCCCACCTTGTTTAATTCACAGCTATTTCCATGGGATGTGGTAAGAACCAGTCACTGTAAATTGTAGATAAGCAACAGAGGTGGAAACCTTTGTCACATCAAAGGTCGGATATTCCAGGATGCATTTTACCGCCTCAATTGTCAGAAATGTAAGTACCGCTCATGAGGCTGTTCACGTGGAAAATACAAGTCCGAAAATACATGTGTCTTTATCCCTCTCCCTAAAAAAAAAAAAATCTACAGACATCTATTCATTTACCAACAAGCCTCTGTGCTTGTCATGAGTGCACATAAATACAACATGTTTTATAGAGCAGAGAATATTGTCGGACAGTACCTGCAAGGGCTGATTAATACAATGATCAGTTTTCATCATATCATCCTCTTGAGAACCGAGACTGAAATCTGAAAAATGAGATCAGCAATAATAAACATCACAATAACATCTGCAAGGAGACTCACTGGCTTCTGTTTTTTTTTCTGTTAGCCCTTGTACACACGGTCGGACATTCCGATGGACAATGTTCGATAGGACCGTATTGTCGGATAATCCGACTGTGTGTGGGCTCCATCGGACTGTTTTCATCGGAGTATCCGACGGACCAAGTTTTCCAGCTGGGCTATAAAATTTTCCGACAACATGATCCGATCGGACTTTGTCCGATCATGTGTAGAGAATTCCGATCGGACAAAGTGCCACGCATGCTCAGATCAAATCAGATCCTAGACCAAAGCTATTGGCTACTAGCCTGAACGTAGTCCCATCCTAACGAAATAAGGTCATCACGTTAAGTACGATCGGATTTTCTGACAACTTTGTCCGACCGTGTGTATGCAACAGTTTTGGACAAAATCCGTCGGACAAAATCCACCGTGTGTACAAGGGCTAAAAGAACAAAAACTGACAACTATTACCATAGAAAGGCCAGTGTTTGAATATATAGAGGTAATTTACAAAGAGGAAAATGACACACAATTATTTTACAGGTTAACCACTTGACCTCCTGAAAATTTTACCCCTTTCATGACCAGAGCATTTTTTGTTTTTTTAAACTGGGAATTTGCAACTCTGTACACAAATTACAATTTTTTTTCTCACAAATAGTTTTACTTTAGTGGTATTTGAACACCACTGTTTTTTTTTTATTTTTTTAATACAAAAAAAAAAAAAAAAGACAGACAATTTTGAAAGAAAAACAAGATTTTCTACTTTCTGTTAAAAAACACATAAAAAAAAAAAAAAAATCTAATTTCTTCATAAATTTAGGCCAATATGAATTCTGCTACACGTCTTTGGTAAATAAAAAAAAATCCCACTAATAAAAGAGGAGTATGTTTTTTTTTTTTTTCCTAAATTCATACTTATCTAGAATCAGAACGATCTGTTCCCCGCTGTCTCTGCACTGAGAACCGAGCCACCAAACACCACCGATGGCTCGGTTCTCACCGATCCCCGGGAGGAGAGCTGCTGCCTGTCAATCAGCATCTCTCCTCTCTGCTCCTCCACGCTCTTAGGAGCGCTGAGCTGTGGAGGGGCGGGGAGCGGCTCGCTGAGACGCTGAGACTTCCATCAGTCAAAGCAGCTGGTGGATTCAGACTTGGGAAGTCGGGATGACGCGGTGCCTCGACTGATTGCATTGACGTCAGCAGAGAGTGGACTTCAGACCACTCTGCGCTGAAAACGGGTCACAAAACAAACTGCACTCCTGAGACCCAGAGGAGAAGCCCAGACAAACAAACTCAGGCTGGACTTCTCCTGTCACCAGTTCCCTACCAGCTCACATTTATTTACTGGGGCAGAATGGCGAAACCCCGTACGGGTTTCATTTAGAGCTGACAGGGGGCGCGTGCGCCCACTGCATGGCGGGGGACCCAATGAATGTGGTCGTCAGTTGCAATCACGTGCACGAGCACCAGCATGGGGATTTGTGTGTGTAAACACACAAATCCTTGTGCTGTCAGAGGAGAGGACACATGTTGTTTGTTCCTGGTAAATAAGAACAGCGATATGTCTCCTCTCCTACTCAGTCCTATCCTATTAGAACACACTGAGGGAACACACATTTAACCCCTTGATCGCCCCCTAGTGTTAACCCCTTCCCCGCCAGTGTCATTTACACAGTAATCAGTGCATTTTTATAGCACTGATCGCTGTATAAATGTCAATGGTCCTAAAAATGTGTCAAAAGTGTCCGCTAAAAATCTGATCATCTCCATTACTAGTAAAAAAATAAAATAATAAAAATGCCATAAATCTATCCCCTATTTTGTAGACGCTATAACTTTTGCGCAAACCAATCAATATACGCTTATTGTGTTTTTTTATTTTTTTATAAAAAAAAATATGTAGAAAAATATATATTGGCCTAAACTGATGAAGAAAATAGTTTTTTTTAAAAACATTTTTGGGGATATTTATTATAGCAAAAAGTATAGTTTTTTTTCCCAAAATTTTCGCTCTTTTTTGTGTATAGCGCAAAAAAAATAAAATGCAGAGGTGATCAAATAACACTTGGTTTTACTGGGTAGAATACACATGCTCTCCAGAATATAGATCTTTCCTCGAACATGGAGTCTTAGCACGCTTACATTTTTTTTCTTGTCCCCAGATTATAATCATTTCATATACCAAAGTAGACATACCCCCCTTTTTTTTCTTCCCTCTTTCCCTTCTCTCCCTCCCTTTTTCTACCCTGATCTGTATTTCCTGCTATTCCCCCCTGACCATCTGCCTTACAAAGAAAGGACTGGACATTTCACTGGCTGTACATGTAGACGATCCCCAAAGTCCTGTAATCTACATCAACATCGTATACTCAGTCTGTGATATTTCGAAGACATACTGGGGGAAGTTTATTAAAATGTTTTGCAGAAGAACAATGAAAATAATAAAGCATGTGTAAGTCAACAGAATATTAGAACATACATGTAAAAAAGGATGGCATAATAGAGAATGCATGCAATAAAATAGTTATGGGTATTTACTAAAACTGGTGCACACAGAATCCAGTGCAGCTGTGCATAATAGCCCAGGTTCATACTGAGAGCGGGATTGAAATTTCATACCCGCATGTCAGCCCCGACTTCGGGGGCAATTTTAAAGACATCTGTGCGGGTTGCTGCACAGATGTCCATACAAATCACACCCCAAAGTTGACAAAAGTAGTACAGAAACTACGTTTGGGAATTGGTGTCGCACCGATTTGGACGATGCCATTGCTGGCAATAGGTGCTGATTTGATCGCTGCAATGTGAACCTAGGCTCAAACCTAGAAGCCGACCTGTTCTAATATTACGCATACACGTGCTTTATTTTTGTCACTGTCCTTCTGCAAAAAATTAAAATAAAGACTATTAAAAAAAAAAAGTTATTGTTGGGTAAGCCGTTGCATAACCAAACTTCAAAATTTGGCCTGGTCACAAAGGTTTCAGCTGCCCCTGGATCTAAATGGTTTAACTTTCCTGGCGGTAATCCCGAGTGTGGTTCGGGGTTAATTTTCAGTACCAAAAGCGATAACTCCGAGCCACACTTGGGATTACACTGTTGTGATACTTACCTTGTTCCTGCGATCCCCGATGTCCTCCCGATGTGTCCTCCGGCCGGCGTTCCCTGAGATTAGGCGGCCCGTCACATCTTGTAACGGAAGGGATGCTCAGTCGCCGCCATCTTGCTACACCTGTGGATCTGACAGAACACTGCTGCTTTTATAATTCAACATCGAAACAGTCTGATGGATTTAAAATTACTGTACTTCACTATATAAGCTCTGTTTACTGTTCCAAGCAAAACAATGTACCGCTTTGCCAGGGAGATTAAGCTAAGTGAACACTCACTTTACCAAGGAAGCAGTCTCTGTTTCTTTAGTAAATCCACATTAGCACTCTTATTCTCTATTGTATCTCTTTATACCAGTGGTTGTCAACCTGGGGGTTGGGACCCCCTCAGGGGTCAAATTATGATTTGCCAGGGGTCACCGTATACTGGGCAGTTCCTGAAACCCGCACCGCTCTCCCAGCCTTTTTGCAACCGCCAAGCAGGGCTGTCCCTGGAGCCTGTGGCCGCCCAGTTGGGCTGTTCCTGGAGCCTGTGGCTGCCCACTCAGCCTCTTCGCAGCCACCCATTCAGTTCACGGCATGGGGGGCAGAGACTAGAGGTCAGCTGACTGGTGAGGAATATGAAGTCAGAGGGACTGGAGGAGACCCTATCTCCTGATTTCGCCATGGGTGTCACTACTACAAGACACCACAAAGTCGTAGACACAGTGAGTACCACTACCTGTGATTATAGTTGCCATTAAAAGTCTACACTACAGTTCTCAGATGACCTTGCTCAAGATCACCTAAGTTGGCTGATCAGAACTCCCCCCAGCACTGCCACTGATCCCAACTCCCCATCAGCACTGCCACTCATCCCATCCCCCCCCACTCCCCAAGCCAAGGAGTAAGAGAAGGAATAAAAATAGAGAATACATGTAAGGGAGAGGAAAAGAGGGGGAGGAACAAAGAAAAAGGCAGAGAAAGAACAACAGAAAACAAGAAAGATGGCTAGAGAGAGGGATAGGGGAAAAAAAGAAATTAGGATAGAGAGGGGGGGAAAGGGAAAGAAAGGAGAACAAAGAGAAAGAGTGGTACATCCTAAAATGTACCATAAGGGGTTTTAATACTGTACGAGTGGAAGGGACTCAAGGAGCGCTAAATGTTCGTGGGTTTGGTGGCGCAAATTACTTGTCTTGCCTTGGGTGCTGACAACCCATGCTATGAAAATTTTACTGTTAGGGGTCCCCACAACTTGGGAAATTTTCTCAAGGGGGCATGGCATTAGGAAGGTTGAGTCAAAAAGCAAGCAACTCTGTTACAAATAGGGTTGCCTCCTGGGCTATATTTTACTGGTCCAGCCACTAAAATGAGGAAAGAGATGATCAGGCTGGTGGCATCTTTAGTTAGAGATAAAGAACAAATTTACAATGCACAAAGTGGGTCCAGGTTCAGCTTTGCTCTAATTTCACATGCCCTGTCTATGTCTTTACAAATAAGATACCCTTTGAAACAGGAGTGAGGAGATACAACTAGATTTACTAATAACAGTTTAGCAGGGAAAGCCCGTATTTCTAACCTGTGCTGCATTTCTTACCTTCCACACGCAAAGATGAAACGTCCTTCTTCAGTACATCAGCTTGGTAATCACGCAGCTGCTCATCCTTCATAAAGGTAAATAGAAAAGAGAGCCGTTTATTCTTCCTGCAACAGATTTCATTTCTGCCTATTGATTTTGCTTTTTTGTGTAGTAGAACGGAATGAGCTTCAGAAATCTAATTTCCAGACAGCACCAGGAAGATAATAACTAGGTTTCAGCATTTACGAGGTAAATCATAGAAATGCAGCTTTCAATAAATGTGCCACTCAGTTAAGATACAATGGATAAATTCAGTACATTATTAAACATAAGACTGCATAGAAAGGCTGAATAAATTAAATAAGCAGCAAAAAAAAAAAAAGGAATGGTAATTGTTCATCTTAGTGCAATGCAAGAATAAGTGAACAGCAGCATTTAGCATCAAGTTTATTGTTGTATAGATTATGCTCTTTTTATACTAAGAATAGATTATACCAGTAATACAACATTCATAATGTCTGAGGGATGTTCGCTTTTAATGATTTCCTTGCATAAAGTGCAGCTACAGCTTTATATTACCCACTTTCACCCAGTCTTCTAGCCATTCCATTCCTTGAAATCAGCCAAACCTAACTCCAACCAAAACTTTTTTCCCTACTTTCTGTCCCGCAGAAGTGACAGTTACAGAGTTTGGGACAAACCATATATCACTATCAGGGGTGCTTACAACGATTAGCGTTTATTTATATAAATATATATATATATATATACCGTATTTATCGGCGTATAACACGCACTTTTTTCCCATTAAAATCAGGGGAAAATCGCGGGTGCGTGTTATACGCCGATCCCCCACCATTTGGGCCGAAGGGGCCGAAGGGAAGGGCCGAAGGCGGCCGAAAGCAAACGAGAGCGGCCGAAGGCGGCAGAGAACTACCGAGCGCCACCGAGATACACAGGACATCTCGGTGGCACCATTTTTAAAAATAAAAGCTAAAAATACAACAGACAAGGCTGAAAATGACACAGACAAGGGGACAAGGCTGCATTGATGGACATGGCTGCAATAGTGGACAAGGCTGCATGACAAAGCTGCATATGACACTGACAAGGCTGCAATGATGGACAAGCTGCATGACAAGGCTGAAAATGACACTGACAAGGCTTCAGATGGACACTGATAAGGCTGCATTGATGGGCATTTAAATGTAAGTTTTTTTTTCCTTAAACTTCCCTCCTAAAAGTTTTTTTCCTTAAAATTCCCTCCTAAACTTGGGGTGTGTGTTATATGCCGGAGCGTGTTATACGCCGATAAATACGGTATATATATTGTAATGGACGCCGTGGCTGGGTCCTGGAAGGACGCTATATTTCCCCTCTGTTTGGGTTGTGCTCTCTTTAGGGAATGAAAATTGATTAACCCACCTGTTAGAGGAAGTGTCTTTAAAAGGCAAGACAGGAAGTTGTAGAGTGGTGTGGAGGAGTGGAGAACACATGGTGGATGGTGTTTGGCGTTTGTTTTGGGTTGCAGCAAATGAAGTGGACAGCAGTGTCCTGTTTGGAAGGCTCCTGGTAGGAGAAGCTACCTGCCATCAAGACCAAGCTCTGTTTCTGATAAGGACAGCTGTTCTGGACTTTGCAAGTCGGTGAGACTACAAATCTTTTTCCTTTTGTTTTTGGCTGCTGTAAAGCTATTTAAGTTAATAAACCCTTTGTTGTATGAAAAGCCTGTGTCCTGCGGTCTACCTGGTCCCCCGAACATTACAATATATATATATATATATATATATATATATATATATATATATATACCCTTTTCCCGAACGAAAAAAAACAAAACCCGCCACTGTAACTGCTTAAAGCTCAACTCCAAACTCCAAGCAAAACAAAAGCATTCCATGCAGTGGGGCTGTGCGTGCACTGCATGGGTACACTGCTCGTTTTGTCCAGGGGAGAGGAAAAAGCTGTATACTCACCTAGTCCTCCGCTCCCCCATTGAAGTAATTGGTACAATAAATATTATTCAAGGGTGGTTGCAGACTCCATCTATTTATTGCATATATGTAGTAACTTGTATGTATTAACTTGTCTATTCCCCTAGTTAGCTAATAAACACTGATCACATGCTACTGTTGATATCACTATAATACAAGATTAGCTATGAAACCAAGCACACAGCTTAATAAAACAAAGTCTTATTTATTTCCCAATAAAGTAGGAAAACGCTAACATGAAAATACTAAAGAAAGATATTACAAAGCATATAACACCAGAACATATAATGCAAGAATATCAGATACTTATCACAATGCTTCCCTCAAGGTTTTGTTTCGTCAGCTGGGCTCAGATGGCAAAAGAGGGATAGCCATGAGGCTCAGAACCATCAGGGAAGAGCCATTAGCAAAAAAGGGTAGAGAGAAGATGCTCTCTGACTCGTTCAGTCCTTTTATACTTCAATCATACACCATCCAGACCCAACCCCATTGCCATCCCATCTAGACTTTTGACAAATCACAGTACTTGTGGGGTAGCCCTCAATATATTATATTACTGTCCGCCCTGCTGTATTGGCCTCTAGGGGCAGCATTGTCCATGTCTATGTTTCTTGTTCAGTCTTCAATGCTTTTGATCTTTTGATCTTCTGTAGCAGGACATTCATTAATCATCTTATCAGCTACGGTCCCTTTCAAGCTTGCTTGCATCAGACGATCCGGATCCAAGTGCTGTTCAGCCTGGATGGAGGCCTGATATGCTACAAAGCTTTGATGTGCAACTTGTTACATTCATGACCCGGTATCAACCAGGAAGAACGCCAGACCTTTGCCCTTTAAAGCCATGGAACTGCAAGTATCAGCATTGCTGATCTTTGGGAATAGGAAAAAGATATGTAACGGATCTATGAGAGATCCAATTCAAACTCTGGATAATACCAAAACACTGTTACCAATAAACGCAGTAACATTGACAGAGAAACTCTAGAAATATGACATTAGACCATGTTGCCTTAAATACCCATGATCCAGCAGTGGAGTGTTCCTGACATTCCCGTGTCCAGAGTAGGTCTGTGGGCATGAGGACGTCAGGAGTACTCTACCACACAAGACCGCAGAGAGGCAGAAGCCACAGGGACCAGTCTTGTGCTGAGTATCAGAGGATTAGGTAAGTATATCTCCGTTCTCCTATCCCCTAGACAAAAACAAGTATTTGCCCCGTGTATGGGAAAACTTTTTTTTTTGCCCAGAGTTGGGCTTTAGAATGTATTTGCTAGATTAGGGGTTTAATTAGTTTGTCTGTTACTGAAAGTCTAATGGAGTTAGACTTAACAAGAAAGGGGGGAACTCTGATTCTTGATATCATAAAACTGCATGATGATCTGTTTAATTCACTCAGATGGTGGGAAAAAAAAGCCAGGGCACCTTTCTGAGGCCCATCTGAAACACCAGCTAAAACACAGACTTAAACAGCCCAAACCACATTCAAGCACTAGAGGGTCATTTCTTTTTGATGGACCAGTTAAGGTAAATTTCAAAGGCTATTTTAGGATTTATTTTTAAGTCCTGAGCTTCAACACCATCTTGTAGAGTAGAGAAATGAATGTCTCTATCAGGTTCAAACACCAGCTTCTGATATCAGAGAGAACCAGATTCAGATTCCACAGAGTGAAAGGGAATAGACATGGGGAAACCATATTGGAGATTTCCTGCACAAAAGTCTTAATTGAAGAGTGAGAGGCCAACAGTCTCTGAAACAGAATGTAAACTGTAGACACCTGATCTTTAGCGGTGCTGAGACCAAAACATTTGCCAAGACCCAACTGTAGGAAGAAGGTGGTTTTCTCCAATGCAGAAACTCCTTGAGTGAAAGCTCCTAGACTCACAAAAAGTGAAAAAAAAAAGTCTTCTACATTCAATTATAAATCATCCAGGAAGTGGATTTCCTAGCCTTAAGCATGGAGGGAATCATAGATCTAGAGGCTGCCCCTGTTCCTTAGAATCTGAGCTTCAATGGCCATGCCTTTCAAGTCAAGAACTGAGGAGCAGGATGTTGAATTGGCCCTTGGGACAATAAATATGGACATTCTGGCAGGACCCACAGTGCTCCACTAGAAGTTTTACTACACATGCCTGGGCCAATACTAGGCAATTAAGATCACTAGAATGCCCTCAATCATCATACTGCAAAGCAGATGAGGAAGGAGTTTCAGGGGAAGAAAGTCATAGTTCTAGATGTACTGATCCCAATAAACCACCAGTGCATCCACTGCTTCCACCAAGGGATCCCTGTACCTAGATACATATCTGTCCAGTTTTTTGTTGAATCTGGAGGCCAATAAGTCCAAATCCCTCACCTGTGACACAGATACTGAAATATCTCTGGATGTAGAGATCACCATCCTTGGGCTAGACACTGCCACCTGGGGAAATTTGTCTGCTAATTGTCTATGTCTGCAAGACTTGTTGTTCCTAACTGATGTATGCAAACAGCATGGCATTGTCCAACTGAATTTGGATTGGATGACAGTCCAATAGGTTGGTCAAACACAGAAGGTCCAACCAATTTGTCCAAAGCTCCAAGATGTTTATTAGGAGATGGGATTCCTCTGACAACTAAGTCCCCTGTACCGACAAGGTGCCAAGCACTTCCTCCCAGCTCAAGAGGCTAACGTACATCATGAAAATATCACAAAAGACTTAAAGTAGGACTTCCCTGGCTCCATTGCTATATTCTTGAGACACCAAGCCAGGGATAGCCTCATCCTTGACTTTGGCCTATCCAAAAAAAGTGAAAATGGAAAAAAAGAGAACACTACGAAGGAGGCTACATTCAGTCCCAATTCTCTCATGCAGAATCGAAAAGTCAGACAGCTTCTGGACTGAAAAGTTCCAGCTTCAGATCGGAGAGTCTGAAACTTTTTCTGAAGAAAGAATACTCTGGTTGTTCCCAGGAACAGATCCAGATATTCCAAGCAATGAGTCGGTTCCAGTAACAATGTCTATAGTGTCAGGACTCTCTGTATTATCAGGACAAGAGATGTATCTGACAGAGCCTTTGCCAACTGTTCCCATGACAGGAGGTCGTCCCACAATGATGACACAGCAAGGTCAACACAGGAGTCAGCACCTTGGCGAACACTGGAGGTGCATAGCAGAAGCCAAAGGGCAGAGCCATACATTCATATACTGAAGTGAATACACAACAAAGTGCAGAAAGATTTAGTGTGAAAATTAATACATGTAATTCCACAGAAGCCAGAAAGAATTTCTGGTGAAGGAAAGGGACGACAGATCTGGTATATTTCATCCGAAACATTTTGACCCAAATGTGAACATTCAGTACCTTGATGTTCAACGTTGGGCATCTGCATCCATTCGATTTGGGAACAGTGAACAGGTCAGAGTAAAACCCCTGGAACCGTTCTGCCGCAAGGCATGGGACAATGACACGCTGATCCAGAAGACTAGAGGGGGCCCGATCGAGATCTGTTAAAGTTTGGAAGTGAGATAACAGAAATGTAGAAATTAGAAAGTGCTGAAATGAAAAACGACACTTCTTTATGGGCAGAGAGGAAGATGACTTCACAGTGTGCTTCTTAGGTTTCTTCAACTGGGAAAGATGGGTGCTCCTGCCACCAGTAGCATCCTTAGTGATATTATTAGGATCCGGTCCTAGGAGGCTTTGTTCCTCAAGGCCATGCAGATCAAATGCCTCTTATAAAAGAGTTCCTCAGTCCAGCACATAAGCCAAAGTGCCTTACGCATTAAACTGAAGGCACATGCAAGATAAAAAGATGGGAGGCTTCCAGAAAACCCCAGTCAGAGTAATAGTTAAAAAAAGGGGATGCAAAGGAAAAGTATTTACAGCCTTAGGAACCCAATACAACCCAACGTATGGAGACAGGTGGACCTCTCCAGGATCCTAACAGGCTGACACGTTTCGAAAGGTATACTTTCTTGATAAGAGCTGAGGTAGAAGGTTAAACCTTTGATGAAGAAGGTATACCCTTCAAACCACATCAGCCAGTTAGGATCCCAGAGAGGTCTTCATGTCCTGTGGATACACATATACATATACACACACACACACTGATCAGTGACCATAACATGACCATCCACCTAATATTGAGTAAGTCCCTCTTTTGCCACCAAAGCAGCCCTGACACGTTAAGGCATGGACTCTACTAGACCTCTGCAGGTATGCTGTGATATCTTGCACTAAGCTGTCGGTAAAAGATTGCTGCCTCCACCGGCTTACCTTCTTTCCATAATGCATCCTTGTACCATCTCTTTCACAGGCAAGGGATGGACATGTACCTGACCATCCACATGATGTAAAAGTTTCTTGCACATGATGTAAAAGAAAACATGATTCATAAGAGCAGGCCAAATTCTTCCATTGCTTGGTCAATTTGTAGGCATTTTTGGCTGTGGACACAGGTTGGCATGGGCACCCTGACCGTTTTTTGGCTACGCAGCCTCATATGCAAGAAACTGTGATGCACTGTGTGTTCCAACAACTTTCTATCAGAACCAGCAATAATTTTTTCAGCAACTTGAGCTCAGGTAGCTCTTCTATTGAATCAGACGACACAGCCTGGCCTTCACAACCTGCATGCATCAATAGACCTTGGCCGCCTATGATCCTGTCCCTGCTTTGCTGGTTTTCCTTTCTTGGGCCACTTCTGTTAAGATCCTGACCACTGCAGACCTGGAAGTTTGGAGATGCTCCTTATGGACCTTGCTTTGTGCACTGGTCCAAATCATTTGGTGGAGGGGGATTATGGTGTGGGGTTGTTTTTCAGGGGTTGGGCTTGGCCCCTTAGTTCCAGTGAAGGGAACTCTTAAGGCAAGGGGCATACCAAGACATTTTGGGCAATTTCATGCTCCCAACTTTGTGGGAACAGTTTGGGGATGGCCCCTTCCTGTTCCAACAGGACTGCACACCATTGCACAAGCAAGGTCCGTAAAGACATGGATGAGCAAGTTTGGGGTGGAGGAACTTGACTGGCCTGCACAGAGAGTCCTGACTTCAACCCAATAGGACACCTTTCGGATTAATTAGAGCCAGGTCTTCTTGTTCATATCAGTGCCTGACCTCACAAATGCACTTCTGGAAGAATGGTCAAACAGTCCCATAGACACACTCCTAAACCTTGTGGACGGCCTTCCCAGAAGAGTTGAAGCTGTTATAGCTGCATAAGGTGGGCCAACTCACTATTAAACCCTACGGACTAAGACTGGGATTCCATTAAAATTAATTTAAAGGCAGGTGTCCCAATACTTTTAGTAATATAGTGTGAAAACTCATGTGTGGAGACCATGTAGTTTAGGTCCCCTAATGATATAAGTATCCAATGCTGTGGATCCCTCCCAATCCTGGTATTGTTTTTAAGTGACCAACCCTGCTGATCAAACAGATTTATGGATCTTACACTGAGAGTACAGTCAGGGAGCTGTGCTTCATCAATATCCAGCTTGATAGCTTGTGTAGGCGTTTTACTCTCTGACTCCTTCAATATGCTTTTTCCAACGTTCTCCATTCTTTCTTTTTCTGTTGTGACCCTGACTTTTAGAGCATGAAAAGGCGTGGCCACCTCACCAACACTTAGGTACATGGGTTCCCCTTCAAACAGCATGCCATCGCAGCTTCCTTCTTTGAAGCCTGGAGGCTGGTATTCCACAGGAGTAACTGCAATAAACAAAAAAAAGACAAAGATCAAACGTTGTATGTCTGAAAACAGTTGTCATGAAAACAATCAAGTGTATTTCCCACAGAAAAATAACATTTCATTTTGAAAAGAGTGGGGAAGAACATTTATATAATATTGAAAAAAAAAAATCACAATATGAACGTAGCGAGACATTGGAATGACATACTCCAAAAAGAGATGATTTGGTCATCCAAGCGGTGGAAAGAATTTTGACGCCAGTAGGAGGGGGAGATAAATGTAAAATGCTCTGTAGAAGAGAAGTCTATTGGATATTTTTTCTTAATGCTAGAAAGCCAGCGTCCATGAACTTCGAATGGGGCTTGTCCCATTTTTTATGAATGAATATTCGTATATGTAAATATAATTTACTATACGCAGATGTGTATAGTTGTAGAAAACATCAGTGTGGAGTATTATAAATAGTACAGCTTAGCTAGAAAGAATTGTATTCATTATAACATAATAGGTCTAGCCAAGTAAAAATGATTGAACATATGCATATACACACATTTCTTTGCAAAGTGATGGTGCAGGGGTGTATATTATTGTTATTATTTTTAGCTTGCTTTAAATTCAATTTGTTATACAGCAGAACCTTGGTTAACGAGTAACGCAGTTAACGAGCATTTTAACCGCATGCCAACCAGCTGCCGCAGTTATACTGCAGCAACATGGCTCGGCTGCGCGAATCGCCGTCATGGTACGTCGGTACCATAGACGGGCACTAAGGGGCGCAATGCGCGCCTCCAGAGAGCGCACGCACCCCTGAGCCGATGCGAGTGCCTGGCGGTCTCGATCACTGCCGGGCTCTCGCGATCGCTCAGGGCACATGGGGAATCCGGAACACAGTTTCCGGTTCTCTGATGGGAGAACTGACAGATCCTCTGTTCATACAGAGTATGAACAGAGGATCTGTTATCTTCCCTGCACAGTCCCCACCCCCCCTTCAGTTAGAACACAAACTAGGACACACGTAACTCCTTCACTGCCCTCTAGTGTTAACCCCTTCACTGCCAATGACGTTTTTACAGTAATCAGTGCATTTTTAATGGCACTGATCGATGTATTAATGCCAATGGTCCCAAAAACATGTCAAAATTGTCCGACGTGTCCGCCATAATGTTGCAGTCCTGATAAAAATCGCAGCCATTACTAGTAAAAAAAAAAAATTTTATAATAAAAATGCCATAAACTATCCCCTATTTTGTAGACGCAAAAAATTTTTTGGAAACCAATCAATATACGCTTATTGCGATTTTTTTTTAACCAAAAATATGTAGTAAAATGCATATCAGCCTAAACTGAGGGAAAAAATAATAATTTAATATGTTTTTTGGGGATATTACAGCAAAAAGTAAAAAATTAAGCGTTTCCAAAATTGTCGCTCTTTTTTTTTTATAGTGCAAGAAATAAAAACCGCAGAGGTGATCAAATACCACCAAAAGAAAGCTCTATTTGTGGTGAAAAAGGACGTTGATTTTGTTTGGGCACCACGTCGCATGACCGCGCAATTGTCAGTTAAAGCGACGCAGTACCGAATCGCAAAAAGTGCTCAAATGGTCCGGGGCTTCAGGCTGGTTTCACACCTATGCAGATTTAGTGCTTTTTGCCCTTTTCCAGATTTGCACTATAGTTCATTTAACACGGTTTCCTATGGAAACACGTTCT
Source organism: Lithobates pipiens (assembly GCF_037356315.1). NCBI lineage: Eukaryota > Metazoa > Chordata > Amphibia > Anura > Ranidae > Lithobates > Lithobates pipiens. The sequence goes on from NW_027507791.1 coordinate 53,613,031, forward strand.
GCAGTGAAAATCTGCAAAAAGGCAAAAAGCACTAAAACTGCACAGGTGTGAATCCAGCCTTAGTGGACGAGCAACTTTTTTTTTTTTTTTTTTTTAATTCTGACTCGGTTTGCGAACCTTTCCGAGTTCAGCTGAGCTGTCCCCGAGTATTTCCGAGGCTCTCCACCTCTGGCCACATGCGGTATTGCATGTAATAGAAGTCAATACGTTTCCATTGACTTCTATGGGGAAACTCGCTTTGCTATGCGAGTGCTTTGGATTACAAGCGTTCTCCTGGAACGGATTATGCTCGTAATCCAAGGTTCCACTGTATATAAATCATTTAACTACATTATAATATTGGATAAAAAGTGGCTTTATGTTCTGACTGTGAGTGGTTCACTTAAACCAGCTGAGTTTAAACTTAGCCGATCGATTGATTATTCCTGCGCTATTTTTAATGTTTTGAACAAACTGAAATGTTTATATCGATATCATGCAATCTAGGCTAGTAACTCCTCAAACTTGCAAACAAATGCATCGATTTATGGTATAGTTTTATTTTTCATTTTTGTTTTTCGTTTTTTTTTTTAGACTATGTGGAATGTGTCTTTCATCCATATAAAAATCTTTTTTCAATCATGAAATTCATCATGAAGGTCTGATATGTCCATGCATAAAGGGTTAATATACTACTCATAGAGTTGTATCATCAGCTGCTTCATCAACCTAATTGAAGATGGATCTTTGCATGTGAATGAGGGCGTCAGCTTGCCCCCCGATTGGATCTTCATTTTTTGTATGTGTACACCATGTCATTTTATCTTTGCATTTGTTTTGATTAAGCACCAGTGAGAGTGGTGTGAAACGCGTTAGTAGTTTGCAATTTTGATTCATTTTTGTATAGACTGTATATTTAATAAAGGAAACTACTAGTTTTGGAGTGCGGCTATCTGGATCTTTATTTGCTTATATAGAGTGGGGAAGAGTTAGAAACCCTGTCAGGTTCTTACTGCAACCCAGTGCTCTGCTTATTGTCATGATGACAGCGGTTTCACAGACAGAAATTGAAAAAGAAAAATCTCCAACACCAACACAGACAAAAGCAAGGATGCTTTTTTTCAGTAGAGTGGAAGAAGGGACAAAAAAAATCCCCTATGTAATATAATATATTTAAGACAGGTTCTCTTTAACCACTAGCTGACCAGCGCACGACGATGTACGTCGGCACAATGGCATGGCTGGGCAAATGGGCGTACAGGTAAGTCCCCTTTAAATCGCGGCATTGTCGGCGCGTCTTCACCACCACATGCTCCGTGACCGTGGACTCGATGTCCACCAGGGGCCGCGATCGTGTCACGGAGATGCTTTTGTAAACAAGGCATTTCCCCCCGTTCTGCCTAGTGACATGACAGGGATCTACTGCTCTGTCATCGGGAGCAGTGATTGCTGTCATGTCAGTGGAAGCCCACCCCCCCTACAGTTAGAACACCTCCATAGGACACACTTAACCCCTTGATCGCCCCCTAGCGTTTAACCCCTTCCCTGCCAGTGTCATTTATACAGTAATCAGTGCATTTTTATAGCACTGATCGCTGTATAAATGCCAATGGTCCCAAAATGGTGTCAAAAGTATCCGATGTGTCCGCCATAATGTTGCAGTCATGATAAAAAACGAAAGATCACCGCCATTACTATTAAAAAAAAAAATAATAATAAAAAATCAGGATCAGGACTGCGACATTATGGCGGACACATCGGACACTTTTGACACCATTTTGGGACTACTGTCATTTATACAGCGATCAGTGCTATAAAAATGCATTGATTACTGTGTAAATGACACTGGCAGGGAAGGGGTTAAACACTAGGGGGCGATCTGGGGGTTAAGTGTGTCCTATGGAGTGATTCTAACTGTGGGGGAGATGGGCTTCCACTGATACCACAGCAATCACTGCTCCCAATGACAGTAGATCTCTGCATCTCCCTGTTCTTCCACTCCATGACACGATCGCGGCCCCCGGCAGACATCGAGTCACAATGCCGCGTCTTAAAGGGGACGTACCTGTACTCCTATTTGTCCAGCCCTGCCATTGTGCCAATGTAAATCGTCGCGTGCTGGTCGGCTAGTGGTTAAATCAATCTTATGAATTTTTATCAAATTTATTTTATTAAAATGCTTTTGGAGTCTATCTAAAGATAGTTTTCTATTTAAGATACATTAATAATTTAGTTTATTCAGCATGAAATGGAGCTTAGTTGTGTAGCATGAGGCTGTATATTCTGCAATATTAAAAATGTTGGTAAACTCATTCAATGAATCCAAGCTCTGCAAGCTGAGATGACATGCACTGCATTGATGCATTCACACAATTGCACAGTAATCATGAGATAAAACAAAGTTCAGGAATATTCCTTTATCCCATTGTTTTGCAAATCCATGTACACTACAAACTGTATGATTGAATCAGTTCTGATATCGCTGTTTTACTACCCTGACAGCTTATTATTCTAAATAGGAAACCTACATTTTGTTTGCAAATGTTAAAGATTGTAACTACCAGCAAGAAGGAGTCCTTACATTCAAAGAGCACCTGTCATTTCAGATACATCATGACAGTGCCTGTTAGCGGGCATCCATTCACTTGCTGCCGCCATGTCCCTCACATTGTTGTGTCATTGCCGCATCCCCAGCCATCCCATTAAAGTGAATGGGACTGTCGGTGAGCCAACAGCGGGTCAGAGAAGGAGCCAACAGCAGGTCAGAGGCGGAGCCAACAGAGGGTCAGGGGAGGAGCCAACAATGGGTCAGAGAAGGAGCCAACAGCAGATCAGATGAGGAGCCAACAGAGGGTCAGAGGAGGAGCCAACACAGGGTCAGAGGAGGAGCCAACAGAGGGTCAGAGGAGGAGCTAACAGCAGGTCAGAGACGGAGCAACAAAGGGTCAGGGGAGGAGCCAACAATGGGTCAGAGGAGGAGCCAACAGCAGGTCAGAGGAGGAGCCAACAGAGGGTCAGAGGAGGAGCCAACACAGGGTCAGAGGAGGAGCCAACAGAGGGTCAGAGGAGGAGCTAACAGCAGGTCAGAGACGGAGCCAACAAAGGGTCAGGGGAGGAGCCAACAATGGGTCAGAGGAGGAGCCAACAGCAGGTCAGATGAGGAGCCAACAGAGGGTCAGAGGAGGAGCCAACACAGGGTCAGAGGAGGAGCCAACAGGGGGTCAGAGGAGGAGCTAACAGCAGGTCAGAGGCGGAGCCAACAGAGGGTCAGGGGAGGAGCCAACAATGGGTCAGAGGAGGAGACAGCAGCAGGTCAGAGGAGGAGCCAACAGAGGGTCAGAGGAGGAGCCAACAGAGGGTCAGAGGAGGAGCCAACAGAGGGTCAGAGGAGGAGCCAACAGAGGGTCAGAGGAGGAGCCGCTGCGGGACAGAGATGACAGTTGCTATTTAAAAACGATGAATTCAATCAAATCCACCCTGCTAGGACTTCTCTCAGCTTATTATGGGATGTGGTGATTGTGGAGGCCATTGGAGTACAGGGACCTCATTGTCCAGTGGTGAGATGATTGGAGCTTTGTGACATGGTGCATTATCCTGCTGGAAGGAGCCATCAGAAGATGGGTACACTGTAGTCATAAAGGGATGGACATTTAAATGATGCTCAAGTCTTACTAAAGGGCCTAAAATGTGCCAAGAAAATACCCCCCGCACCATTACACCACCACCAGCCTGAACCGTTGGTACAAGACAGGATGGATCCATGCTTTCATGTTGTTTATGCCAATTTATGACCCTACCATCTGAATGCTGCAGCTGAAATTAAGACTCATCAGACCAGGCAACATTTCTCCAATCTTCAATTTTCCAGTTTTGGTGATCCTGTGTGAATTGTAGCCTCCGTTTCCTGTTCTTAGTTGACAGGAGTGGCATCCGGTGTGGTCCTCTGCTGCTGTAGCCCATCTGCTCTGATCTCAACACGGCCTTTTCCTCCACACAACTGCCACTCACTGGATATTTTCTCTTTTTCGGACCATTCTCTGTAAACCCGAGAGATGGTTGTTTGTGAAAAACCCAGTAGATCATGTCAGGGCTGGGCTCAGCCCTTCCTTCTCAGAGCTGGCCGCTCAGCTGTCGGCTAATTGCCAGCTTCTATCTCTCCACAGTTACTCAGCTGTTGATGATATCCTGCTTGTCAGTCCTGCCTACTTAAGCCGTCCGGCCCAGAGGATCTCTGCCTTTGCCTTGGTCAACATCACAAGTAACTATCTCCTGCATTCCTGTTTAAAGACTGGCTTTGCTGACATCCCTTCTGGCTCCAGACCCTGCTTGCTGTTCCACTACATTGATTCCTGACTTCTGGCTTGGCTGACTATTAGGGGTGCAACGAATCAAAAAACTCACAGATCGGATCGTTCCTCGAGTCACGAGTCGGATCATTTTTTGGATCAGAAAATAATTGAATTTGCAAAAACCTGTGAAAATTCCACCACCATAAAGTCCCCACTGTAATATCCACATCATCTCCCCCACTGCAATATTGGCTGAGTATGGCTGGGTATCGCCGAACATGGCTGGGTATTACCGAGTAATTCAGAGTATGGCTGGGTATGGCAGGGTATTGGCAGAGTAATGCAGAGTATTGGCAGAGTATGGCAGGGTGTTGCAAAGTATTGGCAGGGTATGGCAGAGTATTGGCAGGGTATTGCAGAGTATTACAGAGTATTGGCAGGGTATGGCAGAGTATTGGCAGGGTATGGCAGAGTATTGGCAGGGTATGGCAGAGTATTGGCAGGGTATGGAGGGATGGCTGTGACTGCAATTGTCACAGAGCAGTGCTGTGGGCACTACAGATCCAGCCCACATCGCTGCTGCCATCCGATCTCTCCCCTCAACTGTACAGATCAGTACACAGAGGGGAGCGAGGAACTGTAATGACATGACGCCGGTTTGTTTACGAGTGATCGCTCCATCACTTGACGTTGCGATCACATTGTAAACGGCTGGGTGTACAAAGATGGGTGCCGCTTCGGAGCTAGGCCGAAGCCGCGGCCTTTCCTAAGGCCGCGGATCACGGCGCGTGCCGTTCCGAACAGGGTGACCCATTTGGATCGCAGATCGGTGACGATCCGTTGCACCCCTACTGACTATCCTTCCCGGTTACTGAACTTTGGCTATGTTTTGACTACGTTACTTCAGCAAGACGTCTTCACCACATCTAGATGCCTAAATGCATTGAGTTGCTGCCATGTGATTGGATGAATAGTAATTTGTGTTACCAAGCAATTGAACGGGTGTACCTAATAAAGTGACCGGTGAATGTATATATAAAAACATACACGCAAGTTGACATTTGGAAAATATGAAAACATGCTACAGATCCCATTTTTGGGAATGAATATGTCACTGTAGGCTGTTAACACTTCATATCAGTAAATACTGTATATCTAACATATTGAATGATTTCATACAAGTTGAACTGCAGTCATCAACATACCTTCATCGTAATAAAACAGCTTCATGGTTAAACAGACATCATTTGGCAGGGGGCCCAGATTCTGCATAAGGACATAGAGTTTACGGATGAGCAGGACACTGGCTTTCTTCACATCTGAGCTGGCAGATATAGAACTTCCTTTGCCGCTGCAAATGAAAAATTGTGGATTAATCTAAGGAAGACGGGAAACTACTGAAAAGACGTGCCGAGAGATTGCTAAAATACATCATTCACAACTTAACCACATAAGGACCGAACCTCTTTCTGAGATTTGTTGTTTACAAGTTAAAAACAGTTTTTTTTTTCTAGAAAATTACTTAGAACCCCCAAACATTATAATTTTTTTTTTAACAACCTAGAGAGTAAGATGGCGGTCATTGCAATACTTTCTGTCACACCGTATTCGCGCAGTGGTCTTTTTTTTTTGGAAAAAATACACGTTTTTTAATTAAAAAATAAGACAACAGTAAAGTTAGCCCAATTTCTTTTTTATATTGTGAAAGATAATGTTACGCCAAGTAAATTGATACCCAACATGTCACTCTTCAAAACTGCGCCCGCTCGCGGAATGGCGTCAAAGATTTACCCTTAAAAATCTCCATAGGCGATGTTTAAAAAAATTGTACAGGTTGCATGTTTTGAGATGCAGAGATTGACGATACCGATTGCCGATCACGGCGATACCTCACATGTGTGGCTTGAACACCGTTTTCATATGCGGGTGATACTCACGTATGTGTTCGCTTCTGCACGCGAGCTCGGCAAGACGGAGCATTTTAATTTTTTTTATTTTTCTATTTATTTTTACACTGTTCTTTTAAAAAAAAATTGTGTTACTTTTATTCCTATTACAAGGAATGTAAACATCCCTTGTAATAGAAAAAAAGCACGACAGGACCTCTTTGATGTGAGATCTGGAGTCAAAGAGACCGCAGATCTCATATTTACACTAAAATGCAATAATAATAAAAAAAAAAAAGTTGTCATTTAAAAAATAAAAAAAAAGGCCATTTGAGAGCTATGGGTGGAAGCGACGTTTTGACGTCGCTTCCCCCCTGCAATGGTGAGATGGGTGGGGGCCATCTTCCCCTCACTCGTCTCCATACCCAGCCAGGAGACGGACCCGATCACCTTCGCCACTAGCTCCACCGCAGAGACCACTATTATCGCAAACCGGACCGCCGGCCGAAGAAGAGGATACCAGGGTTATGGCAGCTAGCTTCTGCCATAACAAAGATATCCCTCTTCAAAGTTAGAACGTATATTGGCGTGCGGCGGTCCGGAAGTGGTTACATTTCTTTTTCCTATAATTTTTTATTTCCTCTGGTCACGTCGAGGTAGAAAAAAAAGAGCGTAGCTAAAGAGATGGAGGTTTGATGCTACAGTGTTCTTACATGAGCTGTCATTTTAGGTATGTGTATAGGTGGTAAAAGTGAAGGCCCGTGTCGTCTGGCTTTTGTGTGCATAAAAAAATACTTTTCTCCCTCCACAAGTATATGGCATTGCAAAAATAGCTCGAAGCAAGTCAAAAGATCAACTGCAGGTCATAGGCATCTGCCTGTGAATTCTGAGTAATTTCAGAAGCATCTCAAAAACGAGCTGCATTTGCCCATTGACAAAAGCCTTTGTTTCTCTATAAGGGTATATTATTTACTCTTTGTTTGAAGATGATTGACTGCAAATTTAGTTTTAGGGTCGTATCCTCATGCTGGTGAAAACTCACCAATTACAGGATCACCAAACTTCTCTTACGGAGTCTCTCACTTGCCTCATTTTGTGTCAGGACCTAGATCACCTGCTGGTGGCACTGTGGTTCCCAGAGCAGAAGATCGTAGTTCTGGTGTCCTCCAGCAGGTGTCTCCCTCAGATCCCAGTAATCAGCCTCCACCGATACTTAAGCGGGAGTCCACCGGGACTCCGCGTTTTTTTTTTTTTTTTTTAAAAGCCAGCAGCTACAAATACTGCAGCTGCTGACTTTTAAATAGTGACACTTACCTGTCCAGCGCGCCCGCGATGTCGGCACCCGAAGCCGATCGCTCGCTCGGCTGCCGGGTCCCGCCGCCATCTTGGGTATGGGAATCAGGAAATGGAGCCTTTCGGCTTCATTTCCCGGTTCCCTACTGCGCATGCGAGAGCCGCGCGGCGCAATCCGGACGGTCCCCGCTGCCTCTGGGAGCTGTGTGTTTCCCAGCAGGCAGCGGGGCACTTGCTGAAGGGGGCGGGCGCTTGCGGAACGGGGGCGTAACCTACGCTCGTTCCGCAGAGAGCTAGCCCGGAAGTGGGTGCAGTTACCTGGATTATCCAGGTAACTGCACCCCCCTCCCCCCTGAAAGGTGCCGATTGTGGCGCCGGAGGGGGGGGGGATTCCGATGAGCGGAGGTCCATTTTAGGGTGGACCTCCGCTTTACTGCTTGGACAGCATTTAGTTCCTCCTCTGCTATTCCCTGATGTTTCAGTGTTTTGCCCTAGCAGCCAGATCCTGAGCCTATGTCCTGTCGGATAGTGTCCCCGGTCGGATAGTGTTCGCTGTGTACTGCGCATGCACAGTACACAGGACAAGCAGATTCCGAAAATAGACGAAGATGAACGGCGCTTGCGCCGTGAGTCCAGGTTCTAGCCCCACCATCCAAGTGGACATAGAGTTAGAATAAAAAGAGCCGAGCTAATTGAGGCCGTGCCCGAAGCGTGGCGAGCACAGCGAGCCGGCGAGGGGCCCTCTAATATGTGCAGCCCTATGTCTGCTTGGATGGTGGGGCTTGCACCTCGACTCACGGCACAGGCGCCGTTCATCTTCAGAGATTTTCCGAATCTCCTTCTGCTCCGTACCGTGCAATCGCTGCGCCTGCGCAGTACAGGGCGGACACTTTTCGATGGCCGGACTGAATATGTCACAACACCGGATTCCTGCCTTGTACTTATACTCTGTACCCTGCTGCCTTGTACTTAGTTCTCTCTTCCTCACTGTTCCTTACATCTCCAGTTTTACCCTGTTGATCTGTGTTCTTCATTTTCTATATACTGTATTATTAGTTGTTAAGGTTGTTAGTTTGTCACTTGGTAGTTGCTTCACTTATATCTATCTTTATAATTGCTGTGTTATCTGTTTGCTGGTTTGTCAATAGATTTTGTTACACTGTAAATAAATCTTACTTGAAGAGGAAGTAAACCCTGATGAGTTTACTTCCTCTTTGATTCCCTGCAAAGGTAAAACATAATGGACTACTATGCATCGCATAATAGTCCATTATGTGTCACTTACCTGACACAGGAGCCAGCGAAGTCACCGCTGTCCCCTGTAGTCCGGAGCCTCCATATTCTTGGTAGGTCTCGCTGCTCCGGCGCTGTCATTCGTCAGAGCCACGATGACATCACTTGCGGCATATCGCCGTTAACTGCGGCGCGTTCAGTGCTCCTGCGCGCCGCTGTCTACGGCACATGCGCCGTAGACAGCGGTGCCTGTCTTTCGGCAAATATCTCCTAAACCGTGTAGGTTTAGGAGATCTTTCTTGGACCTACAGGTAAGCCTTAATCTAGGCTTACCTGTAGGTCAAAGTGGTTTGTAAGGGTTTACAACCACTTTAAAGGGGTTGTAAAGGTTCATGTTTGTGCATCCTCTGCATAAAGGTGAAAAAAACACCTGTCAGTGACTGGCCCCCCAGTCCCCCCATTTTACTTACCTGACCCCTCGAACTTGACCCACGAGGATGTGCTGCCTCTCTGCCCAAGGTTCTCGGCTGTTGATTGGATAGATTGATAGCCAGAGCAGCCATTGGCTCCCGCTGCTGTCGATCAAATCCAATGACGCAAGCGCCGGGGGGGACGCGAGTCCTGCATTCGGCCTCTATGCACGCCGAATGCTGGACTCGGGAGCACGCCCGCAAGGTAACCCCGCCAGGAGAGCGCTTCTCCCAGGGGGTTATCTGAGGGACCCCAGAAGAGAAGGTTCGGGGCCACTCTGTGCAAAACAAGCTGCACAGTGGAGGTAAGTATGATATGTTTGTTATTTAAAAAGAAAAAACAACCTTTGTGCGTACACGCAACCAGACTTTCCGGCAGAAAAGGTCAGACGGAATCATTTCATCGGATAATCATTCAATCATGTGTGGGCTTCATCTGACTTTTTTTTTCAAAAATTCTGATGGACCTAGAAATAGAACATGTTTTAAATCTTTCCAACGGAATCAATTCCTATCAGGAAAACCATTCCTCTGTGTGCTGGTTCGATGGACCAAAAAACGACGCAAGGGCAGCTATTGGCTATTTATTGGACTTCCTCTTTCTAGTCCCATCGCACGTCATCGCGTTCTAAATGAACAGACTTTAGTGTGATCGTGTCTAGGCAAGTCCGTTTGAGCGGAACTCCGTCGGAAAGACCGTCAGAGTTTATTCTGACGGAAAAAAATGGTTGTGTGTACACGGCATTAGTGTCACTTTAAAGCATAGTATAGTCGGGTTTCAGTCTCCCAATTGTAGCTACGCAGATCTAGCTATCCCTGCTGCTGGGTGCCTGCAGTCCAAGACATTTTGCTCCTTTGCTGCTCCCTCACTATCTAGTGAAACTCTACAAGATCCAGGCCAGCAAGGTAGTGATTCCATTAGGTAAAGTGGTACATTTGCATGTGTAATTCTGTTGATGGCAATAGCCATTACTGAGCCCCCCTCCTCTCTTGCTTCTTTTTTGTATTGTGCTCCATTACCTGTAACCCAGCTGCTCCGAGGCTTTTGCTATGCGGGCCTGCTCAGTGCCACAAAGCCTCTTCTACATCTTCCTGGCCTAGATTGGCATTGTACAGACTTTCCACTGCAATAGATGGAGCCTGCAGTGCTTACCTGTGGGAGGTGATCTGATTGACTGGGAAGAATTTGCAGAGTGACATTACAGGTAAGTGCAATAGCATAAAAAGCTAAGGGGTTGAGGGGGAAGGTCCTCTAATGCCGCGTACACACGATCGAATTGTCTGGCGTACCTAGTCCGACATACAATCCGACGGACTTTCTACCGAACGGACTTGGCCACACACGGACACACAGAAAGTCCGGCGTTTGCTAGCGCGATGAAGTACAGCACGTACGACGGGACTAGAAAAAGGAAGTTCAATAGCCAGTAGCCAATAGCTTCCTTTTTCGTACTTGCTTCTGAGCATGCGTCATTCTTAGTCCGCCGTTCTAGCATACTGACGAACGTATTGTCCGCTGAAACCCAAGTCCGGCGGAAAGATTGGAGTGCAAAAATACTTTCTTAGTCCGCCGGACTTCACGCTGGAAAAGTCCACTGAAGCCCACACACGATCGAATTGTCCGCTGAAATGCGTTTCGGCGGACTAAGTACGCCTGACAATCTGATCGTGTGTCTACGCGGTATAACGGTAGAGGCACTTTAAGTGAATTCACAATTTCATCTTAATACTGAAAGCATGTGCAGTGTGGTCTGGCACTAAGATTTTACCCATTCTTCTTGTTACCATGTATTGCACCATAGAGTTTTTCTAGCAACTTGTTACAAGCTTTATACCAATATAATGCTGCGCTAGTCAAATGTAACCGTACTAAATCATAATTTTACTGATTGAGGTTAAATAGTGGTGGTGAGATATTCTATTCCTATGTAAAAAATCGAATTATCATAATAATGCAACCTTATGCGATTATAACTTGCGATCATAAACAATTAAAAATTGCAATTGTATACTCCCAATTTTTTAAATTTTTAATTGTTTATGATCACAACTTATAATTGCACAAGATTGCATTATTATACATACTAGATTTTTTTTTTTACATAGGAATACAATATCTCACCACCACATGGTAGCTCACAATTTGTTACAAGCTTGTCACTATCTTTGGTGATGTGTATTGTGGTAATGTGATTAGCCAGGGCAAGAGCAGACATTTGGACTATTGCATGACAATGATTCTATACTGACGGCTTCACAACAGAACTGAGAATAAAGGAAATTTGAAAGAAGGAACCATACAGTAATGCAGCACTGGAGTGCCTAAATTATTTTCTATCGTAATTTAACTGAATATATTTCAGTATATGACATTACAATATTACTGATAATGAGAAAGATCATACAGTAAGGTGCTGACCAATCACAAGTTACAATAACAATACAAGTGATGTGGACAGAAAAAGTCTTTTAAAGGAAAGCAGTTCTAAGAGAAATGTATATCATTGTTGACCTGGCTTTCTCTCACTTAAATCGTAAATCTTTTTTGGTGTATCTCTGGGTCCAATAATACACTTTCAGTATAAGAATTTAGCATTGTCAGCCTCTGTATTACTCTTAGTACAGGTTTTCTGTAACTGTTTACTTGTCATGTACAACTTCATTGGTTTCTACATTATATAAGCTGCTAAAAACAAAAAAACACTCCTGTCAGTGTGGCAATGTTCCTGGTTCTACATATCCCACATTATGCAGTACCTAGCAATCACCACAAGATGGTGCAATAGTAAAGCTACGTGGGTACCATATACAGCATATACTAGGTTTAACCATAAGTTTAACACAATGAATACAATCTTATTAGCAAGATACACCTTTAAATGTGACGTAATGCTATTCCTTTCTTTTTTTACCATTTCAATAATTTTTATTACTTTTTCAAGAATAAAACGAACAGTAATGTCTATGCAGGGGCAATGGATTGACACACAAAGATAACATAAGAATCAAGAGTAGGCAATAATGAAATACAATAATACGTTGACAAGAAGATACATATGGCTGATCAGACTGTCTCCCATAGGGACAGCATGATATGGATCTGTATGAGTGGTAGGGTTGCCATATGTCAGGGATTCACCCGGACAGTTTGGGTTTTGAATTGTGTGTCCGGGTTGCAGACCTCCTGAAAACCGGACACAATATTCATAATGGACTGTGGCTCCCCAAGTAACTGAGTACCACAACCGCCGAGTGCATTGGGCTGCGCATTGACCCATTCCCATACATGAACAGGAGAGGAGAGAGGGCTTGATCTGCTCCTCCTTCTCCCACCCCTACTCCCTCTGACTGCCCACCCACACTCCAATCCCCCAGTGTTCTGGTCCTTAGGAAAGGGATGTGTGGGCTGGAAATCTGAAGTTCAGGAACTGGCAGACACATCGTAAATGAAAGGTGTCAATGCCTGAGCCTCCATCCTTGGGTGAATGAGCTCGCCATCCAATGTCCTTGATTGAAGTCTCCCCCCTCCCTCCCTTCTCTCTCCTGCTTCCAAATGAGTGAATACACTAAGGTAAGAGGCACTCGGTATGGGATAGATGGTTGGAGAATGCTTCTACCTGCAATGCCGTGACTTAGCTGTCCTCTGTACTGTATGTCTTTATGTCTTTTCAAGGGACTATTCCCTACACTGTATACCCTTTAGGTTCCTCTGCTGATCACTGTATCACACATTTTTTGTTGCAAAACATTTTCGTATATTTACTGTACCTGTCTGTAAAATGCACAAGTTTGTTTGCGTAGTGCCTGTTGCATTGCGTTTTCGTGATTATATCCTGTTCATTATGCTCAATAAAATTGTCCTTTGAACCAAAAGAGGCACTCGGATGTAAGGTGTGCCCTGTGGACTCTTAATTAAAGGGGGTATTCGATATGAGTGGGAGGTTTGGTGAGCAGAAACCCCCTTGCTTCAGAGTTCCCATTTACACCACAGCATTCCCTCTTACAAAAAAAAAAATTGCTCTGAGCTGCCAAAGTTTCCGGGTTTGGCTTGAAGAAAAGGTGGCAACCCTAATGAGTGGTCCTCTGACAAGGGTACATGGAGAAACCCATCCAAGAAGAAAGAGGAAACAAAAAGGGGGGGGGGGGGGATTGGGAATGGCAAAGAAAAGTTGGGAGAGGGGAGGAGGGGAAGATGAAAAGAGAACGTCAGCAGGCAAAGACATCAATGATCTCTCTATGATCGATCCCAGCAATCCCAAATTACAGGCCGGTTCATACTGGCTCTGTACACAATGAACCAAGCTGTCAGAGGAGGTTCACCAACATTACTCTGTGTACTTGGCACCAATGTGGTTCTCACTGGTCTGGCTGTCCCCCCCCCAGTGGTTGGACACAGTAACCTTTCAGGAAGATGCTGATAACATCACATAAACTACAAACAAAATATAATCTAAAAGTAAATCATGTACCAATTAACCACTTAAGGACCAGGCCTCTTTTTCAGATTTGGTGTTTTCATGTTTAAAACTGTTTTTTTTGCTAGAAAATTACTTAGAACTCCCAAACATTTTATATTGTTTTTTTTCTAACACCCTAGAGAATAAAATGGCGGTCATTGAAATACTTTTTTTTACACCGTATTTGCGCAGCGGTCTTACAAGCGCACTTTTTTTTGAAAAAATGCACTTTTTTGAATAAAAAAATAAGACAACAGTAAAATTAGCCCAATTTTTTTTTATATTGTGAAAGATAATGGTATGCCAAGTAAATTGATACCCAACATGTCACGCTTCAAAATTGCGCCCGCTCGTGGAATGGCGTCAAACTTTTAGCCTCAAAAATCTCCATAAGTGACATTTAAAAAATTCTACAGGTTGCATTTTTTGCGTTACAAAGGAGGTCTAGGGCTAGAATTATTGCTCTCGCTCTACCGATCGCGGCGATACCTCACATGTGTGGTTTGACCACCGTTTTCATATGCGGGCGCTACTCACGTATGCGCCCGCTTCTGTGCGCAAGCTCGTCGTGACGGGGTGTTTTTAAAAAATTTTTTTTTTTTTCTTCTTATTTATTTTAATTGATTTTATTTATTTTTACACTGTTTTAAAAAAATAAATAAAATGGATCACTTTTATTCCTATTACAAGGAATGTAAACATCCCTTGTAATAGAAAAAAGCATGACAGGTCCTCTTATATATGAGATCTGGGGTCAAAAAGTCCTCAGATCTCATATTTGGGCTAAAATGCAAAAAAAAAAAAAAAAAAAAAAAAAACTGACATTTAAAAAAAAAAATATACCTTTAAGAGGTATGGGCGGAAGTGACGTTTTGACGTCGCTTCCGCCCTGCTATGGTATAGAGACGAGTGGGGGCCATCTTAGCCTCACTTGTCTCTATGCCCAGCTAGGAAGAGGACCCGATCACCTCCGCCGCTACCGACGGCTCCGGTATGCGGCGGAAGGTGCGGGAGGGCGGCGGGAGGGGGGGGAGCACCTCTCCCGTCGCTGATAGCGGTGATCTCGCGGCGAATCCGCCGCGGAGACCACCGTTATCGTACAGAGGACCGCCGCCTGAAGAGATGGACATCTCGGTTGTGGCAGCAGCTGCTGCCGTTACCGAGATATCCCTCTTCAAAAAAATCACGTACATCCCCGGTGGGCGGTCCCCAAGTGGTTAAGGACCGAGCTTCTTTCTGAGATTTGTTGTTTATAAGACAAAAACAGTTTTTTTTATTCTAGAAAATTACTTTATACATTTTTTTTCTAACACCCTAGAGAATAAAATGGTGGTCGTTGCAATACTTTCTGGCACACCGTATTTGCACAGCGGTCTTACAAGCGCACTTTTTTTTTGGAAAAAAAAAACACTTTTTTGAATAAAAAAAATAAATAAGGCAACAGTGAAGTTAGCCCAAATATTGTGAAAGATAATGTTACGCCGAGTAAATGGATACCCAACATGCCAGTCTTCAAAATTGCGCCCGCTCGTGGAATGATAACAAACTTTTATCCTTAAGACCCCTTTCACACCACACCGCCCATAGCGTGGGCGGTAAAACGCCGCTATTCGGCCGCTAGCGGGCCGCTTTTACCCCCTGCTAGTGCCCGAGAAAGGGTTAAAACCGCCGGCAATACGCTGCAATAGCGAAGTTTTGCCGGCGGTATTACATCGCTGCCCCATTGATTTCAATGGGGAGCAGCGGTGGAGGAGTGGTAAACACACCGCTCCTTCACCGCTCCAAAGAAGCTACAGGCAGGACTTTTCCCTGACGTCCTGCCAGTGCACCACTGTAGTGTGAAAGCCCTCGGGGCTTTCACACTACAGACAATGGTGCAGCTTCTTTAGGGCGGATTGCAGGCGATATTTCTAAAGCTATAGCGCCAGCAAAACGCCCTGGTGTGAAAGGGGTCTAAAGAGGAGGTGCACCTTTAAAAAAAATATTAAAAGCCAGCAGCTGCAGTATTTGTGTACTTTTAATAAATTAACACTTACCTGTCCCAGGGTCCAGCGATGTCGGCGGCAGATGACGAGCAATCGCTTGTCTCTCTGCTGCCCCCGCCGCCATCCTCTGTCAGGGAATCGGGAAGTGAAACATTGCGGCTTCACTGCCTGGTTCCTTACTGCGCATGCGCGAGTCGTGCTGCGCGTCTCCACTGGTCCCCGCTGTGTCCTGGGAACTGTGTGTTTCCCAGAACCCAAGGAGGGGGCTGGGCATCTGCGGCTAGCTGCGGCTAGCTTGTCCCAGAAGTGGGTGCAGATACCTGGATTATCCAGGTATCTGCACCCCCCTCCCCTCCCCCTGAAAGGTGCCAATTGTGGCACCGGAGGGGGGGAGGGATCAGATGAGCGGAACTTCCACTTCAGGGTGGAGGTCCGTTTTAAAAATCTCCATAGACAATATTTAAAAAATTCTAGCGTTGCATTTTTAGAGTTACAGAGGAGATCTAGGGCTAGAATTATTGCCCTGGGGGCGTGGCTACATGTGACACATCACTGATTTCTGCTCCCGATCACAGGACTCGCTCTACCGATTGCAGCGATACCTCACATGTGTGGTTTGAACACCGTATGCAGGCGCTACTCACATATGCGTTCGCTACTGCACGTGTGCTCGGCGGGACGGGGCGTGTTTTTAAAAAAATGAATTTTTTCTTATTTTACCTTTTATTTTTTCATTTTGCACTGTTTTAAAAAAAAAACAACAGTCACTTTTATTCCTATTACAAGGAATGTAAACATATGTTAAAAAAAAGCATGACAGGACCTCTTAAATGTGAGATCAGGGTCAAAGAGACCTCACATTTCATATTTACACTAAAATGCAATAAAAAAAAAACTTGTCATTAAAAAAAAAAATAAAAAAAATAGCCCTTTAAGAGCTATGGGCGGAAGTGACATTTTGACGTCGCTTCTGCCCTGCAATGATATAGAGACGGGTGGGGGTCATCTTCCCCTCACTCATCCCCATGTCACACAAGGAGCAACATCCGATCGCCTCCGCCGCTGCCGACGGCTCTGGTTAGCGGCAGAGGGCACCAGAGCGCAGCGGGAGGGACCAATAAAAGTGATCTTGCGGCGAATCCGCCACAGAGACCACTTTTATCTTGAACCGGACTGCCACGCTGAAGAAGAGGATACCGGGGTTATGGCAGCTAGCTAACAACAACATTCCTCTTCAAAGTACCGACGTATAACGACAGTAGGCGGTCCGGAAGTGGTTAAAATGATAAAAGTGTTTTATTGGGCATTGGGAGGGCAGCCAAGAGTTAAACATGGATGGGATCCTAGAATTCAGCTTGAGGACAGAGTATGCATCTTGTTTACTGTATAGAAATCTTATTGTAATAATTCATATGCTTACCTTTTGCATGCGTTATGGCGGTTATATGTATATTTTCATTATATTTACTTTAATTTTAAAAAGAATGAAACATCAGTTTGTCAAGAAATTTTAGTAGCTACTAAGTCTTCTTCAGATATAAATTGTATACATGTACAATGTCAATAACATTGGTATCTGGCAGCACTGGGGCCAAAGTACACTGTAATTCTGAGAAGAAAAACGATTGCATGTAGAATACACTCACCAGCCACTTTCTTAGGTACACCTTGCTAGTACCGGGTCGGACCCCCTTTTGCCTTCATTCTTGGTGGCATAGATTCAACAAGATGTTGGAAACATTCCTCAGAGATTTTGGTCCATAGTGACATGATAACATCACACAGTTGCTGCAGATTTGTCGGCTGCACATCCATGATGGGAATCTCCTGTTCCACCACATCACAAAGGTGTTCTATTGGATGAGATGTGGTGAGTGTGGAGGCCATTGGATGAGATGTGGTGAGTGTGGAGGCCATTGGATGAGATGTGGTGAGTGTGGAGGCCATTGGATGAGATCTGGTGAGTGTGGAGGCCATTGGATGAGATCTGGTGAGTGTGGAGGCCATTGGATGAGATCTAGTGAGTGTGGAGGCCATTGGATGAGATCTAGTGAGTGTGGAGGCCATTGGATGAGATGTGGTGAGTGTGGAGGCCATGGGATGAGATGTGGTGAGTGTGGAGGCCATTGAATGAGATCTGGTGACTGTGGAGGCCATTGGAGTACAGTGACCTCATTGTCCAGTGATAAGATGATTTGAGCTTTGTGACATGGTGCATTATCTTGCTGGAAGGAGCCATCAGTAGATGGGTACACTATAGTCATAAAGGGATGGACATGGTCAGCAACAATACTCAGGTAGGCCGTGGGGTTTAAACGATGTCCAATTGGTACTAAGGGGCCTAAAGTGTGCCAAGAAAATACCCCCCACACCATTACACCACCACCAACAGCCTGAACCGGTGATACAAGGCAGGATGGATCCATGCTTTCATGTTTACATCAAATTCTGATCCTACCATCTCAATGTCGCAGATGAAGTCGAGACTTATCAGACCAGACAATGTTTTTCCGATCTTCTATTGTCCAATTTTGTTGAGCTTGTGCGAATTGTAGCCTCAGTTTCCTGTTCTTAGCTGAGGGGTGTGGCGCCCGGTGTGGTCTTCTGCTGCATTGTGCATTCAGAGATGGTATTCTGCATACCTGGGTTGTAACGAGTGGTTATTTGAGTTACTGTTGCCTTTCTATCATCTGCAACCAGTCTGCCCATTCTCCTCTGACATCAACAAGGCATTTTCCTGCACACAGCTGCCGCTCACTGGATATTTTCTCTTTTTTCGGACCATTCTCTGTAAACCCCGAGAGATGGTTGTGCTTGAAAATCCCAGTAGATCAGCAGTTTTTGAAATACTCAGACTAGCCCGTCTGGCACCAACAACCATGTTCAAAGTCACTTAAATCCCCTTTCTTCTCCATTCCGATGCTCGATTTGAACTTCAGCAAGTCGTCTTCACTGCATCTAGATGCCTAAATGCATTGAGTTGCTGCCATATGATTAGCTATTTGTGTTACCAAGCAATTGAATGCATGTACCTAATAAAGTGGCCGGTGAGCGTACTGTCTTCTTCTGTCCCCATGTTTCTCCCAGATCTTCTTGTTCTCTCCCTGAAATATATAGGCAGGGTACCTGGATCACCCCTGAACGGGCTCCATTGTGTGTATGTCTATATGACTGGGGTTGGGGCACAGGGCTATATACACCTTTGGCATACTGATATGAATGGATCTGGGTACAGTGCTGAAAAACTTGCTGATAATACATACATACTGTATATCGTCTCAAAAATACTGTCATCAAACAGAAAAAGAGATACTTGCCTTGAAAAATCCATAATGGCCCCACTAGGAGTATATTTAAACTTAAACTGGTAGCATTCTGTAATAGTCTTAGAAAAGAGAAAAAGGTTTTTAACACATGTGTATTGAAGGCTGAAAATTGTATACTTTCATTAGACAAAAAAGCGTTTTCGTTTTCATTTTTTGCTTTTTTCGGAAATTCGAATTTTCAAATTTCCTTTTTTTTAATTTTCCAAACTCTGAATTTACGAATTCAGAATTTTCAAATTTCAAATTCCAAATTTCCGAATTTTTGAATTCAGAAATTCGAAAAAAAGAAAGAAATTCAGTAAAATTTGAAATAACTAACTAATAATAACTAACTATTAAAATATAAGTATTGGAATTTCCTTTCAAATTTGGCTGTTAGTGAAAGTAACAAATACACATTTATCTGAAGTTACGAATTAACCGAAATAACGAATGCGGCATCTAAACAAATGGAATGGAACAAATTAATAATAATAATAAAAAGGTTTTATTATTATTATTATTAATTATTAGATTGTTACATTCCATTCGTTTAGATGCGGCATTCGTTATTTCGGATAATTCATAACTTTGGATAAATTTGTACTCGTTACGTTCACAAACAGCCAAATTTGAAAGGAAATTCCAATACCTATAATTTAAATATTCTTTTGAATGTTCAGATTTTCATTCTTATTTTTGTATTTTCAAATTTCCAAATTTTTGAATTGTCAAATTTCCAAAATTTCAAATTTCCAAACTTCCGATTTTTCCAATTTCTGAAATTTCGAATTTCTGAATATTCAATATCCGCAGAGGTGAAATCATAACTTTCTGATTTGCATTCATGTTCTGAGATGAGCAGTTTGGAGCAGATAATAGGCTTTTGCGTTCAGAGTCAGCTAAATGACGCCTCTGGATACAGCCGCACTTGGGGCGGCTCCGTTCATTAAGGGCACATGGGCGCCGCGCCCCCTATCCATGCCGCCGCCTCCCCTATCCATGCACCTGGCCCCTTGCAGGATGTCCGGCGCATGAATTTCAAGGCCGGGTTTTTTTTTTTTAAGCACTGATTAGAGCCAAAGGCTCTAATAGGCTTCAAAATATTGTGGACTCGGGTCACAGAGAATGCCCTCACAGCCCACCAATGTGTGTTACAAGAGCAAATATTCGCTATTATAACACTGATTCTCCACCTGGCTAATCAGAAAGCGGGTCCGAGACCCATCACCTGGTTGGCTGAAGGTATAGGCGATCCTATTGGACGCATAGGAGGAGGGGAGGAGACGCACAGCTGCCGCGATGAAGGAAAGGAACACAGGAGCCGCTGCTCAATGCCGGCTGCCCACTGCTCGCTGCCCACTGCTCGCTGCCCAATGCCTGATGTCCGATGATGATCACACGCTGCCTAGATGTGGTAAGTGTCGGACCGACCGGCAGAAGGTGGGGGGGGGGGGTGATTGTTTGTTTGCTGCCCCCCCCCCAAAATAAAACACACCATCTGCCACTGAGCAGCACACTGTGCTATTGGCACATACAAACTGGCTATTTAGTGATGCCCATAAGTGCTGGCCCTGGGCAGAAACTGTCTGCATCCAGGACTAGTCAGAGTCCCTAATTGCACATAACCTCTCATATAAACAGTTACATGCAAACTGCAACAGCGCCTGTCAGCCTGTCACTGATTTCTACAGGGTGCTGCCCACAGCTGTGCATGCCCACCAGAAGCTGCCCCAGATTGCCCGTGTGAATGAGGCCTAAGCAACTTATAAATAATTGAAAACTGCAGAAACAACAGGACAGCCAGGAAACCATATTTCTCTCCTATAGGCAGTTTCACAGTGATTCTGTCATGAGCAGGGCTCGTGCAAGGATTTTTGACACCCTAGGCGAAAACCTAATTTTGCCGCTCCCATTGGCTCCACTCCAGACTCCACCCCCTTAGCCCTGCCCATGTGACAGGGGGTGGCGCTATACCGGAAGCATCGGCTTTGCTTCCTCTAGCACTGACTCGAGTGCTGCTCCTCTAGTTACACTACCTGTTGGATGGAGCAGCTGTCTGAGACTGAGTTAGTTACATGCTGCAGCCTGCAGAGCATGCAAATGCGGAGGGAAAACAGCGGCCGGGCGCCCCTAGGCAGCAGTGCGCCCTAGACGGCTGCCTAGTTTGCCTAGTGGTAGCACCGGCCCTGGTCATGAGAGAAGTACGGTAGATTGCCATTCCAAGCCTTCTCAAAAGGTTAGATGCCTGGCATTTCTGACTTTAGCATATTTCAATTACAGTTCTGGAACGAGCATGATGTAAATGAATGTCAGGAAAATGTCTGATCTACTTGTTTCAGGTCAGCGACTTAGACAGCAGGGAAGTCAAAGTAACAGAATGACAGCCAGAGAAATAGCATTCTAGAAAGGAAAGATCAGTAATGTCAGACTCTGCTAAGTGTCCCTTAAATATCACAAAAAGCTGACATTACATAAATGTCCAGTAGATGGCAGCACAGCACCAAACATACCTGAGGATCATCAATATTGGTGTATATCTATGGAGAAAATGTAAAATGTAGGATTTGTTAAACTTGCTAAAATTTAAATATAAAGGCAATATGATAATGGTGAATGTAGGAATCTCATCACAAATTGAGAAGTGTCAATTATTAAGGCAGTTAAAGAAGCCATGACAAGTGGTGAAAATGAATCACTCTCTAACGGATGACAACAGACAAACACACCCACTCTGAATATATGGTAAGAAAAGGTCACTCGGTGGATTCTATATATATATTTTTTTTAATCTCTGCCTTCTACAACTTGTATAGATGATCAGTTAACCACTTCGCACCCAGGCCAATTCTGACATTTCTCTTTATCATGTAAAATTCTTAATTTTTTTGCTAGAAAATTACATAGAACCCCCAAACATTATATATAGTTTTTTTTAGCAAAGACCCTAGAGAATACAATGGCGGTTGTTGCAACTTTTTATCTCGCACGGTATTTGCGCAGCAATTTTTCAAACATGTTATTTTTCAGAAAAAAAAACGGTTTCATGCTTTAAAAAAAAAAGTTAGCCCAATTTTTTTGCATAATGTGAAAGAGGAAGATACGCAGAGTAAATACATACCCACCCTGTCATGCTTCAAAATTGCACGCGCTTGTGGAATGGCGCCAAACTTTGGTATTTAAAAATCCCCATAGTCGACGCTTTAAAGTTTTTTTACTGGTTATATGTTTTGAGTTACAGAGGAGGTATAGGGCTAGAATTATTGCTCTCGCTCTAACGTTCACAGCGATACCTCACATGTGTGGTTTGCACACCGTTTTCATATGTGGGCGGGACTTATGTATGCTCACGGGGACAGGGGCACTTTAAATTTATTTTTATTTTTTATTGTTAATTTTACTTTTATTTTTACACTTTAAAAAAAAATTGATGACTTTTATTCCTATTACAAGGAATGTAAACATCCCTTGTAATAGGAATATGGCACGATCGGACCTATTTACGGTGAGTTATGGGGTCAATAAGACCCCACATCTCATCTCTAGGCTGGGAAGCCTTCCCGGCCGAGCAGGCGCCGTTATTTAAATGCAGAGGCCGGGCGTGACGTCATAACATCGCGCCCGAACCTCCGAACGATCATAGAGACTCCGGCGACCATCTGGTCCGCCGGAAATCTCTATGATCACCATCCGGGGGCCGGCGGATCCTGTGTCCGACTCAGCGATGGAAGCGGTGAGTCAGTAGAATCACCGGAGGGCGGAACAGCCGCTATGATCGTTCTTATGGTGCAGGGAATCGCCGGCTGGAAATGCCGATATCTGAATGATGTCTGTAGCCTCAGGCATCATTCAGCTATAACCCCGGAAAGTCGAGGCCGTCCCAGGATGTCCACCCCCCGCAAAGTGGTTAAAGAAAGTAAATAGACTGTACAAATTAAAGAATGGCTCATAAATAGGTGTATTTATAAAACATTTGCAGGGCTATTCATCCTATGAAAAATAAGTGTTACTTGTACAATTCGAGGCCGGGGCTAGTCTTTTGATATCTATTTTTTGTCCCCCTCATTTCTGGGGAGGCAACCCCCACATGTTCCATCTCCTGGCCCTGGATATATGCTGCACATTTCCCTGAGGTCATGACAAAGTCTGTTTTTCTGTCCTTATGTGTCATTACTTAGATATATTTATTTTGCCTTCCATGTTAGAGCTGGATCTTTGTGGTGGTCCCATACTATCCCCTGAGGAAGCCATCACTGGCAAAACACGTTGGGATTCAACTTCCATCTGTGACCACCTTTTCTTTTTCTCGTGGCTTACCAGCAGCCCAATATATATATTATGTATATGCTCTACCATTGATTTTAACTATTTTAACTATTTTGATATTTCTACTTATCTTTTTGTACTAAGAAAGAAAGTATTTTTTTTTATCTTACTTGTCATGAACCATTAGTCAGTAGCATCGTTATAATCCCATTCCTCCATATTTTCAATTTCACTAAGCGGGATGAGGTGCAGGTTATTATAGAGCCACTCAGATTAAACTTTATATAAGTGTTACTAGACTATTCTCACTCCAGGCTGGATATTCTTCAGTCTAAAGAACAGCGTGAATCAGGAAAATACAGCATTATGGCCACTAGATGGAGCTGACAATCATAGTAAACAAGTATTTATTTTCTATTTTTAGGGAGAGCAGCTCACCTCCACTCTTGAGTCAGCGTTAGGCAATTCAAGAAAAATGGAATGCACAGCACTGCACACATTTGGGTTGACAGATTATTTATTAAATCAATGGATCATGAACTGTTTCATAACCTGAAGTGCCACGATACAATATGCTAATGCAGATTATTGAGACAATCCCCGCATTGCACTGTGGGACAGCAGCATTTGCTGAATCAGGGATTGGTATACTACAGATAACAACAAGGCCTGTGGAATGCCCAGGAAAAACCCAAGCCTACTTACCGCCAGCTCGCAGACAACCAAATTAACCTGTCTAAGAGTACGTTAAAAACAGTCTGCGTCTTAACGTACTGTTAGACAGGTTAATTTGGTTGTCTGCGAGCTGGCGGTAAGTAGGCTTGGGTTTTTCCTGGCCATTCCCCAGGCCTTGTTGTTATCTGTTTTAGCCTTCCAATGCC
Organism: Lithobates pipiens; assembly: GCF_037356315.1. NCBI lineage: Eukaryota > Metazoa > Chordata > Amphibia > Anura > Ranidae > Lithobates > Lithobates pipiens. Next base: position 53,637,075 of record NW_027507791.1, read on the forward strand.
GCTTACTGCGATAGCCAGCTATAGATGAGGGCGGTGGCGGTATACTACAGAGGGTCTCAGGTTTCAGGGGATTCTCTGGCATTGGGCAGAGATAGATTTTTTTTTTTTTACAAAGCTCTACCCAAAAGTACCTGGCGGTGCCTAGTGTATCACACCGAACTAGAAAGTTATATAATACAAATAAAGCAGAAATCATGTACTTACTGCTAACACCACCATCCTGAGCTGTGCAAGAAACAAAGAGATAAGGCAAAAAAATTCAACTTTCTTCGATTATTAGCAAGCACTCAATTGACTTCTTGTTTTCAATTAAGTTTAAAGCTAAATTCCAGGGTGATCTAAAAACCGAATACAATAAATAACATCATAGGTGTGCGCAGCCTATTGCATTAGGGTGTGTACCCCAAAGCACAAACACACACACCTTTCTCTGCAGACTTAGCTGCACAGGGCAGTGAATGAATGGGTAGTGCTCTGTGCTGAGCGGCTTCCTCCTTGTTCACAAACTGAAGCATAGTTAATACAGTTTACTATGATTCAGCTATGAATGAACACAGTGAGTGTGTTCACTGTGTTCATTTAGAAAAGGAATGGGCCGGAAAATTACATATTTACTAGCCCCTTCCCCCACTCTCCATCCTGAAACATCTGGGGGGAGATGAAAGCAGCATTGCGGGGTGGGGGGGGGGGGCAAAATGGGGGAAGCCTGGGCAGTCAATAGTGGGAATCGGCACTGCACATAGTGATTAGGGTGTGCCCAGGAACACTTGGCACACCCCTTACGCACTGGCCTACGCCTATGAATAACATATTAAACAAATACAAATAAAGACAGAACTTGGCTGTGTTGCCTGGAAAAAAAAAAGGTTTGCTTGTATGCATTTTAATTCTGTGTTTATCTGTTGGTCAGGTGTTCAGCTTTACCAGTTATCTATATTTTAAAAAAGTAGTGTCCCCCCCCCCATCAAAGATGCACCCACCCAGACCTCAGATCAAACAATCACCCTGTCTGAGAGTCTGCTGCCTATACAGTATATGCCTGGCTTCTAAAGCCTCGTAGACCCGATCGGATTTTCCGACGGGAAATGTTGGCAGACATTGACAGGATGTCAGGCTGTTGGCGGAAAATTCGACCGTGTGTACGCTCCATCGGACAATTGTTGTCGGATTTTCCACGGATAAATATTCGCTAGTAGGTTTTAAAATTTTCTGCAGACAAATGTCTGTTGTCGGATTTTCCGAGCGTGTGTACACAAGTCCGTCAGACAGAGTCCAAAGTGCAAACAGGCATGCTCAGAAGCAGAAGCGGTCGGTCTTGTAATCTAGCGTTCGTAATGGAGAATTAACATTTGTGACGTGGCAAATTATGAAATCTCCAAATGCAGCGCACAATTCTCTTCTTCTTTAATGGGAAGATAATGAAGCTGCTTTGCTGGTGATACTGATGGAGTTATTGCCAACAAATCTTCAAAGGCTTTTTTTTCTAGTGATAAAGAATAATATTATTATGCTTTTTTTTTTCTTTTTGGGCAAGTTACCACAACCCCATTATCCCGTAGTTTTAAGATCAAAGATACAACTATGTTGGTGTCCCTTGTCAATTTTACATTGTATTTCTTTAAATGTAACTGCCTTCTACCAAACTGTCATTTGGAGTAAAACACATAGCCAAGTTTTTGTTATCTGTTCTTTGTAAATGTTACAAAAGTAGTAGAGGAATGTGTGTACAGGTGTAAGGTTTTGATTTACAATTAGCATTTCAGATTGAGATTGTTAGCTTCCGCTTTATATATGCTTTATCCGAGGAAGGACCATGAACGGTTTAAAACTGACAACTGACAACTGTTGTACATACTTCATTGATGAATCACACAGGAAGCTTGTGGATTTTGCAAACAGTTAAATAAATCACTGGAAGTGCTGCAGAACTACTATCGTGGACTGTTTTAAAGTGGAAGTAAACCCTCCTATCGGTTTCAGCCAAGGAAGCTGCCATCTTGTTCTCTATTTAATCTTCAACTGCCCTGAAGTTGCACATGTGATCAGTTATGGCACCAGCCATTGGATGGTTTGATAGTTTGGTCATGAGCACAAGAAAATGTGACAGCTAGCATTCCCGCCATGCCATTAATTTTTTTTGAAACGATCAAATCAATGGGTTTACGTCCGCTTTAAATTCAAGGGAGCTATGGAGGGTATAGCTCTCATCAGCATAGAATTTGAGGTTTGAGTTCCCTGATTAATATATAATAATAATATATATAGGGCTGTGGAAATTTAAAAGATTAATTCCTTGATTAATCTATTCATTTTTTTGATCGATCAAAATTATTTTGATCTGTACTCACCTCTCCGTCGGCTTTCGGGTCTTCAGGGAGTTCTGTCGGAGATCCGGTGATGTCACGGACATCAATGTCACTGGACTCCTCCCCCTTCCCCAAGTGCCTCCGTCTGCTAACGAAGGGAAGGGGGGAGGAGTCCAGTGACGTTGAAGTTCTGATTGAATGTAACGCGTACGGGGGAGGAGCTACGCGTGACCTCACCCGCTGCTGCCCTACGGAACCAACACGATTGTCGGCTTTACATGCTGTGTTTTTATCATCTTTATGTGAGTCGTTTGTGTTTGAACACAAAAATGAAATCTTATATTTAAGCGGTGATCACTTAGATGTTTTCTTTCTACCCATGACCTGGCATCCTTGCTGAGATCTAAGGAGACGTCAGAGAAGTTTATGGTCCGTGTTAACCCTTTTGACACCCGCTTGCATGACCACCTGTTTGCACAGGGGTCCATGCCATAAGGTGAGAGTGATTAGTTAGACCGGAGATGGAGGGATTGTCACGCTACTGTGGAAAAAAAAAACTTACGTCAGTGCTACAGTTTGAATTTAAAACGTATTTGTGTGAACTGTGAAGTTAAGTCATGGATTGTGGAAACTAACTAGTGTCGGGTGATTGTATACAGTGTATACCACATTTACCACTGACTAATGCAGAGTTGCAATGCAAGGAGATCAGCTACAAGTAGTTGGATTAAAAAAAAGAATCGATTAATCGAACATGAAATTTTTATTTAGTAACAGCCCTAATATATATATATATATATTTAAATATTTATATACTGATCAGCCAACTTTATGATTGACAGGTTAGGTAAAAGAAAAATTGATTATCTCATTATAATTGGATCTGAAAGTGGGTGGGATATTTTAGGCAACAAGTAAACATGACCCTTAAGTTGATGTGTTGAAAGCTGAAAAAATGAGCATCGCAGTTTGTTGTGTATGGGGCTGTAAAGCCGTGGATCTGTCAAGGTGCCCATGCTGACCCATATCCACAGCCAAAAGTGACTACAATGGGCACTTAAGCATCAGAACTGGACCACAGAGCAATGAAAGGAGGCATGGTCTGATGAATCACATTTTCTTTTACATCATGTGCATGGCTGGGAGCGTCACTTACCTGGGGGAAGAGCTGGAACCAGGGTCCAATCAGGGAAGAAGGCAAGCAGGGGGAGGCAGCATGATGCTTGGGGCAATGTTCTGCTGGTATACAAGAAAAAGAACTCCAGGTGTATATAGATATGGCTGATTGGAGTATCTTGCAGATCCGTCTCCGTGGAAAACTTGGAAAGAAGAAAGAAATGGCTGCACATAGAGGAAATTCTGATTGGTGTTATTTATGTGAAAAAATAAAAGACAAAGACACCAAACTGGTCACGTAGACATGTTTAACACATATCTTGTGCTTAATCCTTAATGATTAAGCACAAGATGTATGTGAGAAATGCATCTATGTGACCACAGTTTGGTGTCTTTGGTGTTATCTGTGTGAAACAAATAAAAGACAATCAGAAGTTCTGGATGTGCAGCCATTTCTTTCTTCTTTCCAATGTTCTGCTGGGAAACCTTGGTTTCTGCCATTCATTTGGACGCTAATAGACATGTGCCGCCTACCTAAACACTGTTGCTACCAAAGTACACCCCTTTATGGATGCAGTATTCCCTGATGGTAGTGGCCTCTTTCAGCAGGATAATGCACCCTGCAAAAGTGGTTGAAGAATGGTTGGTTTGAGGAACACAACGACGAGTTTGAGGTGTTGACCTGACCTCCAAATTCTTCAGATCTCAATCTAACCGAGCATCTGTGGGATGTGCTGGAAAAGCAAGTCCAATCCATGGAGGCCGCACTTTGCAGCGTAGAGGACTTAAAAATTTTGTAAAGGCAGAAGGTTTTTATTTTTTTTTTATCTTAACCACTTTCAGCCCCGGACCATTTTGCTGGCCAAAGACCAGACCACTTTTTGCGATTCGGCACTGCGTCACTTTTGCGATTCGGCACTGCGGCACTTTTGCGATTTGGCAATTGTGCGTTCATGCGATGTGGCTCCCAAACAAAATTGACGTCCTTTTTTTCCCACAAATGGAGCTTTCTTTTGGTGGTATTTGATCACCCCTGCGGTTTTTATTTTTTGCGCTATAAACAAAAATAGGGCGACAATTTTGAAAAAAACGCATTATTTTTTACTTTTTGTTATAATAAATATCCCCCAAAAATATATAAAAAAACATTTTTTTCCCTCAGTTTAGGCCGATACGTATTCTATTGATTGGTTTGCGCAAAAGTTATAGCGTTTACAAAATAGGGGATAGTTTTATGGTATTTTTGTTAATCATTTTTTTTTTTACTAATAATGGCGGTGATCAGCGATTTTTATTGTGACTGCGACATTATGGCGGACACATCGGACATTTTTGATACATTTTTGGTACCATTGTCATTTATACAGCAATCACTGCTATATAAATACAGTGATTTCTGTGTAAATGACACTGGCAGTGAAGGGGTTAACCAGTGGATGGCAGTGTAGGGGTTAAGTGTTCCTAGGGGTGTGTTACTAACTGTTGGGGGGTTGGGCTTTCATTTAGTGAACACTGATCTCTGCTCCAATCACATGGAGCAGAGATCAGCGTCACTAGTTGCTAGGCAGAACGGGGAGATGCTGTTTACAACGGCATCTCTCTGTTCAGCCGCCCCGTGAGACAATCGCGGGTATGCCCGCGGCGATCGAGTCCGCGGGACCCGCGACCGGACTCACTGGGGTCCCGACCAGCATGCCGGCGGCGCACTTGCGATGGCAGGGCGGCATTAAAGATTGGACGTACCTGTACGCCAATATGCCTGCCCATGCCATTCTGCCGACGTACATCGGCGTGCACTGGTCGGGAACCGGTTAAAGCAGCATTCTATGCATTTTTTTTCTTTTTTGTGACTACCTGGGGGGGGGGGGGGGTGGGATGGGGTCGCAACTGCTTACACAAAGTTTGTCCTGGTGCATCTCGTTGTCGGATGTCCAGAGGTAGCCAGCACCTCTCTCTCCTCTACCGTCACCTTCTTTCCCACCGCCAGCTCAACCCACACAAGTCAGCACAGCCCCTACTCTACCAACACTGGTTGCAGCCACCCTGCTATCTGAGCCATGCCGCCATTCTCATTGGCCCTTTGCGCTGTCCAGCTACCATCAGGCTGCTGCTGATTGGGCAGGCAGGGTCAGCACAGGCTCAAGGGGAAGCTGCTTCGGCCCCATAACAGTGACTGGGGCAGCTACCCCTTTTGCGCCAAGACCACCCTGGCTGTGCTCACAATTAGCTGAATAATCAATATACCTTTCTAATGTTACATTTTTTGTCTTAGTAATAAATATTTTAGAAAGAAATCACCTACAAAACATTACACATTTGCTTTAAGGAACACTAAGAATTTGCTGCTATAACTAGTTACAGTATCTCACAAAAGTGAGTGCACCCCTCACATTTTTGTAAATATTCTATTCTATCTTTTCATGTGACAACACTGAAGAAATGACACTTTGCTACAATGTAAAGTAGTGAGTGTACAGCTTGTATAACAGTGTACATTTGCTGTCCCCTAAAAATAACTCAACACACAGTCATTAATGTCTAAACCGCTGGCAACAAAAGTGAGTTCACTCCTAAGTGAAAAATGTCCAAATTGGGCCCAAAGTGTCAATATTTTGTGTGGCCACCATTATTTTCCAGCACCGCCTTAACCCTCCTGGGCATGGAGGTCCCCAGAGCTTCACAGGTTGCCACTGGAGTCATCTTCCACTCCTCCATGATGACATCACAGAGCTGGTGGATGTTAGAGACCTTGCACTCCTCCACCTTCCGTTTGTATTTCTTAGTTTTTTTTCATGTGAATACACATGACTTGTACAATACAAGCACTGCTTCTCTGAACATCTCTGAAAAATATGTAACATCAAGCTAAGAAAACAATGATTACAACTGATGAGGATGGTCTGTTTGTGAGGGTACAAGCTTCAGGGGAGTCATCATTACTTATAGTCCACTACTTGGTGAGACACTTACCTGACACAAATATTCAGATCAGCAGTTTTAAATTCATTGACCGTATACGTGCTTTTGGCCAGTGATGTATACGGTGAAATAAGGTTAAGTATAAAAAGGTGATTGTAAAGACATGTTTTTTTTTTCAATGCATTAAGATAAAAACCCTTCTGAGTGTAGCAGCCCCCCTTAGCCCCCCCTAATACTTACCTGAGCCCCATCTCTATCCAGCGATGTGCACGAATGCCCCCCCCCCCCTCCTGATTGGCTGCGACACAGCAGCAGCACCATTGGCTCCTGCAGCTGTTAATCAAAGTCAGTTAGCCAATCAGGAGAGAGAGAGAGATGGGGCGGGGCTGAATCACGGCTCTGTGTCTGAATGGACACACAGAGCTGAGGCTCAGCTTGGGTGCCCACATGGCAAGTTGCTTGCTGTGGGAGCAATTGGCAGGTGGGAGGGGCCAGGAGCACGGGCGAGGGACCCGAGAAGAGGAGGATCTGGGCTGCTGTGTGCAAAACCATTGCACAGAGCAGGTAATTATAACATGTTTGTTATTTTTAAACAAAAACAAGATTTTAGTATCAGGATAATAGTAAATAGTTATTCCTGCGCTGCTCCTAGTAAAGGTTATTTATGTGAATAGCTGCATACACCGATATGGACCAAGCCGTGTCCACTGATGAAGTCACGAGTTGTGACGCCACGTGTAGGGACAGGGAAGGACGCTGTATGCCGATTCACACTGCACGAGTTCGCTGCTCGTCAGATATAAGTTTTTAAAGAGACCTCTCTTGTGAGTACCCTATGTTTATTGCTAATAAAAATTGGATATATTTTAAAAGACCTACTACACTGTGGTTTGCTTTCTCTGATTAAACTGGGCTCTATGGAGATAAACTAAAGGAGAAGAGTGGAGCTGGAGAGAGGAGTCTTAAAGTGACCTGCATCTGTGTTGTGACCATTTTCTTGCCAAATGTGCTTTTGTGGAAAGAGTGAAGGGGAGATGCAGATCCAGAAAGAGGAGCCTTAAAGGGACCCTCACTTATACGCTTTTGTCTCCTTGCCTTGAGGTAAGGGGCCATTACTCACTTAAGTGTGTTGACACAGTGAAGAGAACACTGGGAAGTGGTTACCGGATTCACATTGCACATTGGTTATCACAGAAAAGCACGTGCACTTTAGAGACTTTTTTTCTCTTCCTTGTTGAACTTTGGTGTCTTTTTTTTAATTATATATATATATATTTTTTTTTTTACATACCCTGCTTTCCATTAGCTCTGTAGGGTGTTTATCAAAATATTTTTGTTCATTTATTTATTGTTCACTACAAATTACTATTGTTTGTACTCTTAGAGATATTTTTTATAATTTTTTTTTAGATTCTTTGCAGTCTTTGAGGTTAGTGCATGGGACCAGTTTACACTCGTCACTGAACATCCACACGCATAATTTGTTCTTAAAATCATTCACTTTACTCTTATTTTCTTTTTTGGATATACAAATTTTACGCACCCATGCACCTTATATGACTTCACGTCTGAGTGTCATACCCATTTCTCCACATTAATACAATTTCTTTTGGATCATCTATACTTTTGGTTGTTAACACCACTGTAGGGTGTTTACATTTCTGTCACTTTGCACTTTATATTTATTAATGTTTCTAGGACTTCAAATCTGAGTGTGATACCCATTATCCCACATTAATACATTTTTTTTTTTTTTTTTGGGATCATTTATACTTTAGTGTGTTAGCACCGCTGTAGGGTGTTTACATTTTGTCACTTTTGCACTTTATATTTATTTTGACACTTCACATATCTTACTATATTTAACATTGTTATTTCTACCTTTACAATACCAGCCAACACTAGGCAATATATGAGTGAATCAGAGGGTTTTTAGTTCTGTTTAGCATATTTGAAGTAGTTGCACTTACCTGATGAGCACATGGCACTTTTGTTCACGCAATATTGATGTCATTTAAACACATATAGGTTAAGAGGTGATAAGTTCTATGTATACAATAGTTGCCTCTGTAGGGTGTTTATTTATTTTTTAATATATATATATTTTTTTATAATGCGGTAACATCCAACACTAACACACTTCCAATAGTTTTATATACACCCAACATCACTGGGTGTTAGTACCTCTGCAAGTGTGTTTATGGTTTTTTAAGAGTGCAACGTTTAGAATTTAGTCCTTTTCTTGGCACCTTATTCTATAGTTCTTTCTATAAAATACCTACACCATAATGAATTTCTAATCATATAGAACCATCTAGAAGATATCATATATTCAAATATATATGTTCTGAGAGTCATTTATATGTTACTAGATAGAGTGGAAGGTGTAACAGCCCCCTACCCAGAATAGGGTAAGAATAGCGCGACATCAACTTTCCTTACAAGATTTTAGTAGCACTTTAATCTGTTGCTGCCCTTGTAACACATATGTGCAGTGGCAAAAGAGGTAGGCTTTAACACCACATGCCCCACATATGCGTCCACGGACGGCAGAGCTTTCTGTACTGAGATCATTCTCACTGCATGCTCCCAGCACAGTGACGGAGCTGTAAAGACAGCTCTTAGTCTCTACTAATATTCTGGAGGCAGCAAGAGATGGTTTCTGGTCATAATTATTATTTATTATTAATGTGACTGGCTGGTCCTTCACGTCCTCTGAGGGTGAAAAGCCTGTTGAAGGGATACTATGACTGAACAGCAAAGGGATAAGGAAGATAGCCCTGAACCTGTACCTTTAAAGACAAGTCTGTAATTACAAATTCCATTTTTCTATCGACAATCTGTCCTCTGATGCCTCGTACACACGATCAGATTGTTGGCCAACAAAACCATGGAATTTTGTCCGAAGGTTGTTGGCTCAAACTTGTCTAGCATACACACGGTCATACAAATGTTGGCCAACAATTCCAAACATAGTGACGCACTACGTGGTTTTTCAGCTCTTTAGCGCCACCCTTTGGGCTCCTTCTGCTAATTTTGCGTTAGTAGATGAGATGGTGAGTGTTGATTCGCGCTTTTCTTTTCATGTTTTTCATTTACCGCTTTTCATTTCGTGCTTTTCAGTTAGTTTCTGAACGACCGTTCGTCAACCAGACATGTTGAGGAATCGGAGGAGATAACGTGTTATTTATTATTGGCCTTTGTGTTATTGTGTTGACATTATTTTTTGGTTGAATAAATGATTTGATTTGGTATATTTTCTATATTTTTGGATGCATAGAATGCACTTTTTGGTTAAGTTCTATTGGCAGATAGAATGTCAAATTTTTTTTTTTAATGCACAATAAAAAAATAGTGTAGAATAATACTTGGCTATGTGTTTTACTTCAAATGACAGTTTGGGAGTAGACAGTTACATTTAAAGAAATACAATGTAAAATTGACAAGGGACGCCAACATAGTTGTATCTTTGATCTTAAAAACTACAGGATAATGGTGTTGTGGTAACTTGCCCAAATAAAAAAATAAATAAAAAAAAGCATAATAATATTATTCTTGATATCACTAGAAAAAAAAGCCTTTTAAAATTTGTTTGCAATAACTCCATCAGTATCACCAGCAAAACAGCTTCATTATTATCCCATTAAAGAGGAAGAGAATTGTGCGCTGCATTTGGAGATTTCATAATTTGCCACGTCACGTATGTTAATTCTCCATTACGAACGCTAGTTTACAAGACCAACAGCTTCTGCTTCTGAGCATGCCTGTTTGTACTTTGGACTTTTGTCAGACAGACTTGTGTACACACGATTGGAAAATCCAACAACACACATTTGTTGGCGGAAAATTTGAAGAAATGCTAGCCAACATTTGTTGGCGGAAACTCCGACAACAATTGTCCAATGGAGCGTACACACGGTCGGATTTTTCGCCAACAGCCTGACATCGAACATTTCCCGTCGGAAAGTCCGATCGTGTGTACGGGGCTTTAGAAAGCACACATGTGAACGTTTATCTGCCAAAAGATTTGTAATTCTGTCCAGCCACCTTTGTGATTTAGCTTTAAGCCCACCATACATATTTTCTTATAAAAACCAGACCGTTTATGTCTTAAAGGGGAGCTCCACCCTAAAGTGGACCTTCCGCTCATTGGAACCCTCCCCCCCTCCGGCGCCACAATTGGCACCTTTCAGGGGGGAGGGGGGGTGCAGGTACTTGTACAGTACAGGTATCTGCACCCACTTCCGGCGTAGATTCTGCAGAAGGTACGCCCCTTTCCGCAGAATCTACGCCCCTTTCCGAAGGTCCCCCACTGCCTGCTGGGAAACACACGGATCCCAGCGACAGCGGGGACCATCCTTATTGCACAGCGCGACTCGCGCATGCGCAGTAGGGAACTGGGAAATGAAGCCGAAAGGCTCCACTTCCTGATTCCCATACCCAAGATGGCGGCGGCAGCACCCGAGAGACGATCGAGAGATCGGCTTCGGGTGCCGACATCGCGGGCGTGCTGGGCGGGTAAGTGTCACTATTTTAAAAGTCAGCAGCTGCAGTATTTGTAGCTGCTGGCTTTTTAAAAAAAAAAAACGGCGGACTCCCGGCGGACTCCCGCTTTAATGCACTGGGTTACAGAATTGCAATATAAATGATTTTTTTATTATTTAGATGGCAACGCTTAAATCTTTAATAGATGGCAAGAGGTGAACCTGAAAGATAGGAGGACTACTGCAGGAGGGGTGAATAAAGTCTTCCTTTCTTTCTTTCAGATTGCACCCTACAGCATGCAACCTATAGACTCTAAGCCCTTGTACACACGGCCGGACATTCCGACAACAAAATCCGACGGATTTTATCCGACAGATTTTGTCCGAAACTCGTGTTGCATACACACGGTCGGACAAAGTTGTTGGAAAATCCGATCGTACGTAACGTGATGATGTTATTTCGTTAGGACGGGACTACGTTCAGGCTAGTAGCCAATAGCTTTGGTCTAGGAATTTGATCTGAATTTGATCTGAGCATGCGTGGCACTTTGTCCGATCGGAATTCTCATCACACAATCGGACAAAGTCCGATCGGATCATGTTGTCGGAAAGCTTAATAGCCCAGCTCTAAAACTCAGATATTCCGACGGAAACAGTCCGATGGAGCCCACACACTTCGGAATGTCCGACCGTGTGTACAAGGGCTAAGAAGGATATTTTCACTCACTTAAAACTATAAACTGGGATACTCACATATTTTCTTTGCAATGCATCGTAACATCCTAACATCCTAGAACAGATATGTGACGTCAGTACAGGATAAATAATGAACAAACAATAAATTACAATAAATTGAATAAAAGCAAAGACTGAAGTGGGTAAAAAAAAAAAACATCTAGGAATTTTGATTGACAGTGAAGGTATACGTATGTCAGCTGAGTGGCTCCTACAATCATCCAGTTGGTTTGAAGGCTACATTGATGTCCACTCCTTATAAAAGTAAACGTAATATGGAAAGCCAAAATTTATATTTATATTCCATTTTTTTTCGCATTAGAGGGCAGTCAGGTGTAAAGGGACAGCCAGTCTGTTTACATCAGACTGCCCATAGACCAAAATGGGCTGTGTCCATATCTCCACTGCATGGACCACTCATCGGGCCGCTCTGGATCCAGCCCATGTACGGGGGGGGGGGGGTATATTATTATATATATTATTATAAATCAGGGTTTCTCAATCAGTGTTCAGTGAAACCCTAGGGATTCCTCCAGAGTTTGCTAGGGGTTCCTATAAATTAGCAATATCTGCCTCAGATCTGAGATACGTTCCCACTGACCCCATTGATCTTTTTTAGCTGTCAGGGTGGATTCTTCCCAATGTCCACAAATGTAAGCAGCATTCTTCACAGCAACCATCACACTAATGTACTGTGAGCTGTAAGTATAATAATTATTAGAAGGGGATTCCTGAAGCCAAAAATGGACCGTATTTATCGGTGTATAACATGCACCCTAATCTTAAGAGGGATGTTTCCGGAAAAAAAAAAGTTTAAATAACGGACTTTGAAGCAAAATAAGGGTCAGTGCCCATTAATACAGCCCGATTAGTGCCCATCTGCAGCCTTATCATTGCCCATTAATGAAGCCTGATCAGTGCCAATTTGCAGCCCCGCCATTGCTCATCTGCAGCCTTGCCATTGTCCATCATTGTAGTCTGATAAGTGCCCATTTGCAGCCTCAGCTGTGTCCATCATTGCAGCCTGCTCAGTGCCCATCTGCAGCCTTGCCATTGCCCATCATTGCAGCCTGCTCTGTCCCCATCTGCAGCCTTGCCATTGCCCATCATTGCAGTCTGATCAGTGCCCATCGCCATCGTTGCCATTGCCCATCATTGCAGCCTGATCAGTGCCCATCTCCATCGTTGCCATTGCCCATCATTGCAGCCTGCTCAGTGCCCATCTGCAGCCTCGCCAGTGCCTGTTAACGCAGCCAATGCGGATGTAAACAGAACCAGATCTCCTGTGTACTCGGCTCAGCTCGGCACTCGGCTCGCAATGCGGGGCATGTGACATGCTTGGAGCCGTCCAGGAGGCGGGACTGGGCGTGACTGCGAGCCGAGCTGAGCCGAGATGAGCTGAGTACACAGGAGATCCCGGCTCTGTCTAATCTGGCTGCGCTCGTCCCCTCCAAGGCAGCGCAATGTCGGCGTATAACACGCACACGCGATTTCCCCCTATTTTCAGGAGGAAAGGGTGTGTGTTATATGCCGATACATACGGTGCTTATTTCAAGGGTTCCTCCATGTTTAAAAGGTTGAAAAAGGCTGGTCTAGATAAATCATTGGGTTATGTTGAGGGCCACAGGAGCAGAAGGATGTTCATGCTTGTCCAAATTTCCATTACATATTTGGGCTATACTATACTCCCTTAATAATAAGAAATATTATCAGGACTGACATTTTTACTATCTGCATTAAGTTTATATATTCTACTGTTTATGTATGTTTCTTCTGGATTCTCTGGGTTTCCACCAAATAACTGCTGGCCAATCTAGTGTATGTCTACAAGGACATGTGGCAATGGGCTTTTTTAAGTTTAGATGGATTTTGCATCATCATACAAGTCTATGGGAATGCTTTGAAGACGGTAAAACACAGGTTAAAAGAGGTGTCAAATGCACCTGTCGATGACTACGTTCAGGCTAGTAGCCAATAGCTTTGGTCTAGGAATTTGATCTGAGCATGCGTGGCACTTTGTCAGTCGGAGTAGGCTACACATGATCGGAGTATGTCCGATCGGAGCATTTTGTGGGAAAATTTTACCGGCAAGTTGGAAAAGTTGGTCCGTCGGATATTCTGACGGAAACAGTCCGATGGAGACCACATACAGTCGGAATATCCTACAAAACGGTCCGATAGGACACATTCCGTCGGAATCTCCGACCGTATGTACAAGGGCTAATATCCCAGTGTATTCATTGCCTTTGCTTGGACACACCTAAAGCTGGATACACACTATACAATTCTCTGTAGATTTTTTCCTTTAGATTTACCAAAACCATATAATATGAGGTCAAACCTAAACACTTTCAATTTGTATGCACTCAGGCAGGCCCTTGTACTACATGGTTTTGGTAAATCTAAAGGAAATCAGACAACAAAAGTTGTGTAATATGTATGGAGTCTAACTCCTTAGATATCACAGACAGCATAGTATGAGTTTGCTTATTGTGTACATTAACTATTATTAATACTCAGGTTCTAAACGGGGCTCTTCTACTCACGCCATCTTCTCATGCTAGTAAATGACTTAGAATTGTACAATCGATGACCTTAGATAAAATAATCGCTGGCACATCATTTACCATTTCACAAGCTGAGTCGAGCCAGGACAGCTTTTATCTTCCCGCAGAATTTTCACACATATATCTAGGAGCAAAGATAAACTAGAATTTCAAAAGACATAGAAAATGTATGGAAATACAATGCCAACATTTTTCTTAAATAAAAATATAACAGTGAAGAATAATTTTCTGAATATTTTGACACCTTAGACCAGGTGAGGTATGTCAGGGGTGTCCAATCTGTAGCCCGGAACAACTACCGTAAACTTACTTGAAAATGTTGATTTTTAAAACATTTTGGGGAAAAAATACGTTTACACTTAGCAATCAGATGCGCTGCAGCGGCCGAAGAAAAATTTGATGGTAGGGGAGATTTACTAAAACCAGAGCACTCAGAATCTGGTGCAGCTGTGCATGGTAGCCAATTCGTTTCTAACAGCAGCTTGTTCAATTAAGCTTTGACAATAAAATCTGGAAGCTGATTGGTTTCTATATAGAGTTGCACCAGATTTTGTAAGCTCCAGTTTTAGTTAACCTACCTCAGCGTCTCCTTACTAAACCATTATAAGTTTTAAGAAACGTCTCCCACTCTTCACAGTCACAGTTTTTGGCAGCACCGATATTTGTGAGCAACTATTTTCATAGATGAAGCACACACAGGGCAAAATTAGAACTGAAATATCCAGTCCAGGAACAAGAGGAGAAGGATTTCTTGGACCAAAAATTGGTTGCTTTATTAATGGTGACCAATTATGTCATAAGCCTTTGCTGCGGGAGCTCCAGGAGAATAATCTGGATGATTTTCGGAATTATCTCCCCGCATGACGGACCCCTGCTTTCACCAACTCTTGGCATTGGTGACCCCCTAATATTAAGAAGGGGGACACATGCATGAGGCTTTTATTTTATTTTATAGTTCAATAAGAATGATTTGATTTGGTATATTTTCTATATTTTTGGATGCATAGAATGCACTTTTTGGTTAAGTTCTATTGGCAGATAGCATGTCTAATTTTATTTGCTTTCTTTTTTTAATGCACAATAAAAAAAATTGTGTAGAATAATACTTGGCTGTGTGTTTTACTTCAAATGAAATTTTGGGAGTAGGCAGCTACATTTAAAAAAATACAATGTAAAATTGACAAGGGACACCAACATAGTTGTATATTTGTTCTTAAAAACTCCGGGATAATGGTGTTGTGGTAACTTGCCCAAATAAAAAAAAAAATAAAAAAAAAAAAGCATAATAATATTATTCTTGATATCACTAGAAAAAAAAAAAAGCCTGTGAAAATTAGTTTGCAATAACTCCATCAGTATTACTAGCAAAGCAGCTTCATTATTATCCCATTAGAGAAGAAGAGAATGTACGCTGCACTTCGATATTTCATAATTTTCCACGTCGCGATCATTAATTCTCCATTACGAACGCTGATTTACAAGACCGACCGCTTCTGGCTCGTCCTTGCTTCCGAGCATATGTGTTTGTAGTTTGGACTTGTAGAGCTTGAGACCTGTATGCACATGCTCGGAAAATCCGACAACAACTGTCCGATGGAGCGTACAAACGGTTGGATTTTCCGCCAACAGCCTGACATCACACAATTCTCATTGGAAAATCCGATCGTGTGTAAGAGGCTTAAGGCTTAGTTCACACGTAGGCAATCCGAATCATGGGTGGACTTGCCTCGATTCTGCCCACGCTTCCGGAATTGCAGCAAAATGTGGGAAATGATTGCAATGCCATTATTTCTTAATGGCACCCTAAACGGGTGCGATTTTGCTGCGGTTGTCATGTGATATATCACGGTGCAATCGTATGACACATTTCGGCCAAAAGAAGTTCCAGAATTTGTTTGTGCGATTGGAGTGTGATTTGTCACGTGTCAAAATTGCACGCGTTTAGGTTGCCATTAAGAAATAATGGCATTACAAATGTGTCCTGTGTTTTGCCGCGATTCTGGAATCACGGGGAGAATTTCAGCAATTTCACCAGTGATTCGGATCGCCTATGTGTGAACGCAGCATTATGCCCCGTACACACGGTCAGAAATTTCTGACGGAAAAGGTCCGATCGGATTATATTTTCGGAAAATCCGATCGTGTGTGGGCTCTATCGGATTTTTTCCGTCGGAAATTCCAACGGAAAAAATTTGAGAGCAGGATCTCAAATTTTCCAACAACAAAATCCGATAGGACTTCATCCGATCGTTTGTAGAGAATTCCGATCGGACAAAATGGCACGCATGCTCAGATCAAATTACGAGACCAAAGCTATTGGCTACTAGCCTGAATGTAGTCCCGTCGCAACGAACAAACGTCATCACGTTCCGGACTATCGTATTTTCCGACAACTTTGTCCGACTGTGTGTATGCAACACCAGTTTCGGACAAAATCCGTCTGAAAAAATCCAACGGATTTTGTGGTTGGAATTTCCAACCGTGTGTACAGGGGCTTAGCCCTTGTACACACGGTCGGAGATTCCGACGGAATGTGTCCGATCGGACCGTTTTGGCGCATATTCCGACTGCGTGTGGTCTCCATCGGACTGTTTCCGTCGGAGTACCCGACGGACCAAGTTTTCCAACTTGTTGGTAAAATTTTCCGACAAAATGCTCCGATCGGACATACTCCAATCATGTGTAGAGAATTCCGATCGGACAAAGTGCCACGCATGCTCAGATCAAATTCCTACATCAAAGCTATTGGCTACTAGCCTGAACGTAGTCCCGTCGTAACGAAATAACATCATCACATCGGATTTTCCGACAACTTTGTCCGCCCGTGTGTATGCAACAGTTTTGGACAAAATCCGTCGGATAAAATCCGACGGACAATATCCGACGGATTTGGTTTCGGAATCTCCGACCGCGTGTACAAGGGCTTAGGCTTGATTCACACCTATGCAGGTTGCAGTTTGCATATTCCAGGTGCATTTTGCATTTCTCAATACATGATTTTGATCCATTGAAGTCTATGGAACCAAAAACCACAAAAAAGTCCCTGGCCCTTTCCATAAAATGCACAGATATGAACTACATCCATAGGAAACCATGTTAAATGGACCGTAGTATGTTTCTGCAAAACCACTTCTTCATACCACTTGCAGTCCAATGCATTTTTTTCTGCATAAAAAAAAAAAAGCATGGAAAGTGGGTTATATGGTCCAATGGCATAGTTCACACCAGTGTGTTCAGTTCCAGGGTGTTCCAGTTCCAGAAAAAAAAAAAAAGTAGAACATACTGCATTTTTCCTGCACTAGCCTGGACTGGAACGCAGTAAAACGCATCAAAAAGAAAAAAAAAAAACACCGGACCCAAGTACAGTGAAAAAAAAAGAAAAGTAAAGAAGTATCTGGAATGCTCCTGGAAACGCATCAAAAATACACGAAACATGTAAAAATTGTGTTAAAAAGTACATGTAGAAATGCATCCGGAATGGATCTGGAGTGCGTTTTTGTGGTGTGAACTGGCCCTTACACATACCTGATTTAAGCCCAGTCGCCAGCTACTGACATACATCAGGCGGTGGTATAAAAAGAAATGTGTAATTCACTTGATTGAATCTTGTTTCCAAAAATGAGAGTGCAGCCATTGGACATGCATGTCTGTGCTCAGCAGACATCTTCATTCCAGCTTTGGGGAGCAATAGATTCTCCACTTTTTTATTACCAGCGTTGTTTATGTAGGGATTTAGGTTGGATACACTTAATGCATGCTAGCAACTTTATTTTGTTTTTAAACTGACATCACTTTCTAAGTGCATCCATGACATTTATTTTACAAAGCATGCTGGACATTTACTACCTCCATACTTGCTTTAAGGCTCAGCAAGATGACTAAATAAAACAAGTAAAAAGTGGGGGTGTCTCTACTCTAAATACAGCAAAACTCATTTTAGTATTATAAAAAAAATGAGTACACCAGCCACTCCTGGCTGACGCAGGAAGCTCATATCTATAAGACATCCGCAGACATTATTTAGCCTTTTTAGATAAACTACATATTGAGTGCATTATAAACATTCACAGTATGAATGTTGAGCTGACACGAATAGCATTAAAAATTTGGGATGGGGTGTACAAAAAATTAAATGGGCACTTTAATTCACCGTTTATAGCACTGAAGGAAAATTAGTTCTTCCCCCCGGGAAAAAGGAAATAGGAGGTAATTGGATAAAAAAAGAAAAAATACAAATAAAAGATATTATGAAAGAAGGGAAACTTATAACACTAAGGGAATTAGCACATAAGGGCTTAATGGTAATGTGCGAATGGCGGTATCTCCAGCTGGCCCATTTTATTGGAAGCTTACCTCAACCAATAAGATCTGGAGAGGAGCTGACCATGTTGGAGCGACTCTGTACAACAGACAACTCTAAAGGAATCGTATCCAGGATGTATGGACTTTTGATGTCGGTGGGAGAGCTGGAGACCCCGCCATATATCAAAAAGTGGGAAAAGGAAATAGGAACACAGAGGGATAAAGACACAATAAGCAAAATATTAAGATTAACACATTGCTCGGCAATAGACAGTAAAACAGCCGAAATGAACTATAAGTGCCTAACTAGATGGTACAACACGCCGGATAAGACTGCAAAATACCAACAGGGAAGATCGGCAAAATGTTGGAGGGGCTGTAAAACCACAGGCACAATGGCACATCTATGGTGGGGATGCCCAAAAATCAAAATCTATTGGGGAAAGATCTTGCAAAAGATAAGAGAAATAACCAAAATAAGCGTGAAGGCGGATCCTTGGATTGTACTTCTCCACGGAACAAAGAGTAACGAAAAACAATATCAAGAAACTATCATCCCACACCTCCTTAACGCAGCGAAGAAATTGATCCCTAAAAAGTGTCAGGAGGTGGAAAGTCCAACAATGTGGGAGTGGGTAGATGCAGTTGAAGAGGTATATAAGATGGAAAAGTTGAGTAGTGGGGAAGATAATAAAAGAGAAGCAGTAATAAAAAAATGGGAATGTTGGAAAGATTTTAAGAAGGATTGGAGTTACGCAGAATATTTAAGACCATATTAGACCAATATGGGAGGAGGATAGGAGGAGATGGGAAAACGCTGACATTTAGCTTGGGAAAGGAGGGGGGGGGATGGGTAATGGGAAGGGAAATAATAAAGAGGTGTACGATGAATAAAAGATATGAATTTAATAAGGGAAAAATATCTAATTTAATTGTTATTGATAATTTCTGATATATAATGAGATGCTACAATGATGTGAAGACGAAAGGAGACAGTGATGAACGAAAAGTTGATTTACGTCCCTCTAGAGAATTCGCTGACGTGGCAAAAAAAATTAAAAAAAATTAAAAAAAATAAAAAATAAAAAAATAAACATTCACAGTAGTACTTGAAACTGTACTAATCTCAACACCAGAAAATGCATCCAACTTTAACAACATAGCAGCTACACAACCCTGTTTATTCAGTAAAATAGTACATCAAATTTAGTGCAAAGTACAATAAAAACAGAACCCATCTTGTACTAGATTGCCTTCTGTGAGTTGTGTGTTTTAAAGCTTTCATCTTTTATAAAAAATAAAAATAAAACTTTGTTTTGCAATGCTCATTTTTTATGTTTTCTATAATGAATATAGTTACATAGTAAACGAGGTTGAAAAAAAGACACAAGTCCAACCTATATGTGTGATTATACATCAGTATTACATTGTATTTCCTTGTATGTTGCGGTTGTTCAGGTGCTTATCTAATAGTTTTTTTAAACTATCAACGCTCCCCTCTAAGACCACCACCTGTGGAAGGGAATTCCACATCCTTGCCGCTCTTAAAGAACCCTCTACGTAGTTTAAGGCTAAACCTCTTTTCTTCTAATTTTAATGAGTGGCCACGAGTCTTGTTAAACTCTCTTCCACAAAAAAGATTTATCCCTATTGTGAGGTCACCAGTACGGTATTTATAATTGAAATCATATCCCTTCTCAAGTGTCTCTTCTCCAGAGAGAATAAGTTCAGAGCTCGCAACCTTTCCTCATAACTAATGTCCTCCAGACCCTTTATTAGCTTTGTTGCCCTTCTTTGTATTCACTCCATTTCCAGTACATCCTTCCTGAGGACTGGTGCCCAGAACTGGACAGCATAGTCCAGAGTCTTGTAGAGCGGGAGAATTATCATTTTATCTCTGGAGTTGATCCCCTTTTTAATGCCAATATTCTGTTTGCTTTGCTAGCAGCAGCTTGGCATTGCATGCCATTGCTGAGCCTATCATCTACTAGGACCCCCCAGGTCCTTTTCCATCCTAGATTCCCCCAGAGGTTCTTCCCCCAGTATATAGATTTCATTCATATTTTTGCCACCCAAATGCATTAATTTATATTTTTCTACATTGAACCTCCTTTGCCATGTAGTTGCCCACCCCATTCATTTGTTCAGATCTTTTTGCAAGGTTTCCACATCCTGTGGAGAAGTTATTGCCCTGCTTAGCTTAGTATTATCTGCAAATATTGAACTGTTTACCCCATCCTCCTATGAACAAAATAAATAGGATTGGTCCCAGGGCAGAACCCTATGGGACCCCACTTTACACCCGGACCATTACAAGTACTTCCCATTTATCACCACCATCTGAACTCGCCCTTGTAGCCAGTTTTCAATCCATGTACTCACCCTATGGTCCATGCCAATGGACCTTAATTTGTACAGTAAATGTTTATGGGGAACTGTGTCCAATACTTTTGCAAAACCCAGATACGCCACTTCTACAGGCCTTCCTTTATCTAGCTGGCAGCTCACCTCCTCATAGAAGGTTAATAGATTGGTTTGGCAAGAACGATTCTTCATAATTCCATGCTGATTACTGCCAATGATACCGTTCTCATTACTAAAATCTTGTATATAGTCCCTTATCAACCCCTCCAAGAGCTTACATACTATTTATGTTAGGCTAACCGGTCTGTAATTCCCAGGGATGTATTTTTGGCCCTTTTTAAATATTGGTGCTACATTGGCTTTTTTCCATTCAACTGGTACCATTCTAGTCAGTAGACTGTTAGAAAAAATTAGGAACAATGGTCTGCCAATTACTTGACTGAGTTCCCCAAGTACCCTTGGATGCAAGCCATCTGGTCTCGGTGAGTTATTAATGTTACGTTTCCCAAGTCTAATTTAATTCTGTCCTCTGTTAACCATAGAGGTGCTTCCTGCAATGTGTCATAAGGATAAACACTGCAGTTTTGGTTACTGAAGCTCCCCAATTCCCTCATGAAGAGTGAGGAGCATAAATTCAATACCTTCGCTATCTTCTTATCCTTTGTAACCAGATGCCCTTTCTCATTCTTTATGGGGCCAATATGGTCTGTCCTCCTTTTTTACTGTTAACATATTTCAAGAATTTCTTGCAAATTTTTTTTTTGCTCTCCTCCGCTATGTGTCTTTCGTGTTCTATCTTAGCCGCCCTAATTGTACCCTTACATTTCTTGTTACATTCTTTCAAAAGTTTGCATGCTGATGATGATCCCTCAACCTTCTGTTTTTTGATGGCCTTCTCCTTTGCATTTATATGCATTTTTACATTGGATTTAAGCCATCCAGGACTTTTGTTCACTCTTTTAACCAGTAGAGACCCGCGCTATAGCCAAATGATGGCTACAGCACGGACCCCCTTTGCCGGGACTATGTCTATTGACGTCGTCCCGTGCACGAGCGGCCTACGTGCCCCCTCAGGGGCGCGCGCGGTGCGCTCTGTGATCGGCGAGTCTATGAGACTCGCCTGATCACGGATCCGAGCAAGGGGTCCATCCCGACCCCTTACCACGTGATCAGCTGTCAGCCAATGACAGCTGATCATGTGATACAACAGAGCCGGTAATCGGCTATTATTCCTCCTCGCACTGACAGCGCAAGGAGAAAAAAAAAAGAGCCGATCACCAGCGGCCATGATCGGGACATCAGTCCCGATCATGGCCAGCCCTGCCAGTGCCCATCTGCCCCTTGCCAGTGCCACCTCATTAAAAAATAAATGCCCCCCATCAGTGCCACCCAGCAGTGCCCACAGTGCCACCCAGAAGTGCCCACAGTGCCACCCAGCAGTGCCCACAATCTGCCTCAACAACGGTGCTGCACCCCAGTGTCACATATCCGTGTCCCATCAGTGTCATCTACCAGTGCCCATCAGTGCCGCCCATCAGTGCCGCCCATCAGTGCCACCTATCAGAGCCACCTATCAGTGCCCATCAGTCCCATCTACCAGTGGTACCTATCAGTACCCCTTAGTGCCACCCATCCGTGCCATCTTATCTGTGCCCATCTTTGCCCATCAGTGCCGCCTTATCTGTGCCCATCAGTACTGCCTTATCTGTGCCTATCGGTGCCTATTAGTGCCGCCTTAACTATACCTATCAGTGCCCACCAGTGCAGCCTATCAGTGCCCACCAATGCAGCCTATCAGTGCAGCCTATCAGTGCCGCCTCATCAGCGCATTTCAATGAAGGAGAAAAATGACCTGTTTGCAAAATTTTATAACAAACTATTAAACATGATTTTTTATTTTTTTTTGCATCTTTTTTTGTTTGTTTAGCAAAAAATAAAACTCCGAGCTGTAATTAAATACCACCAAAAGAAAGCTCTATTTGTGGGAAAAAAATGATAAAAATTTAATTTGGGTACAGTGTTGTATGCCCGCGCAATTGTCATTCAAAGTGCATTAGCGCTGAAAGCTGAAAATTGGTCGGGGCAGGAGGGGGGGTTTAAGTGCCCAGTAAGCAAGTGGTTAAATTTATTACCCGATGGGATGCATTGGCTAATGCCCTTATTTAATATGCTCTTAAAGCAAACCCATCTCTCCTCCGTGTTCTTTGTTCCTAAGATTTTATCCCAATTTATGCCTTCTAGTACGGTTTGTAGTTTAGGGAAGTTGGCTCTTTTGAAATTCAGTGTCTTTGTATTGCCCTTATGTTTCCTATTTGTGTAATTTATACTGAAGCCAATTGACCTATGATCGCTGTTACCTAAATTGCCCCGTATTTCCACATCCATAATCAGGTCTGTATTGTTGGTAATCAGTAGATCCAGTAACGCTTTATTTCTACTTGGTGTGTCTATCATCTGACCCATGAAATTGTCCTGCAAGACATTTAGGAACTGGCGAACCTTAGAGGAATGTGTGGTTCCCTCTGCCTAGTCTATGTCTGGATAATTAAATTCCCCCATTATGATAACACTTCCCATCCTTGCTGCTAATTCAACTTGTGATAGGAGATCCGTCTCCCCCTCCTCCCTCAGGTTAGGGGGCCTATTGCATACTCCCAGTATTATTTTACCCTTAGCTTCATCTCTTTGGAGCTCTACCCATAAGGATTCCACCTCCTCCCTAGCTCCCTTAGTGATGTCATCTCTCACATTCACTTGTACATTATTCTTGATATATAGGTATACCCCTCCCCCTTTTTTACCCTCTCTATCCCTGCGATAAAGGGTACACCCTTGAATGGTTGCTAGCCGATCATGAGAGCTGTTGAACCAAGTCTCTGAAATTCCAACAAAATCCAAATCCTCCTCGTAACAGAATCTCTAGTTCACCCATTTTGTCTGCCAGGCTCCTGGCATTGGTGAACATGCCACGTAGTTTAGATCGGTCGCATACTACCCTCTTATTGGGTGTTCCAAGATTGCAACTAGGACTTGTTAATATACTTACCTTGGGTTTATGTGCTTTAGTCAACCTACCACTAATGCCCCCAATACCACCCTCTGGAAAATGTTCGCTATCTCTACCTCTGGGCCTTCCCCCCCATCGCCTATTTTAAAAACCCCTTTTTGGCCATCTTTACTCCCAGCTGATCTGCACCCTCCTCATTTAGGTGCACTTCGTCTCTTCTATAGTACTGGTGATCGACTGAGAAGTCAGCCAAGTCCACCAGGAACCCAAACCCCTCCTTACTACACCAGCTCTTCAGCCACTTGTTTACTTCCCTAATCTCCCTCTGCCTTTCTGGTGTCGCTTGATCTACCGATGGTATTCCTGAGAATACTACCTTGGGAGGTCCTTTTCCTCAATTTAGCTCCCAAGTCCCTAAAATCGTTCTTTAGGACATTCCATCTGCATCTGTCTTTGTCATTGGTGCCAATGTGCACCATGACAGCCGGGTCTTTCCCAGCCCTTCCCAGTAATCTGTCCACCAGATCCGTGATGTGCCAAACCTAAGCGCCCGGTAGACAACATGCAGTTCAGCGCTTCAGGTCTTTGTTACAGATTGCACTCTCTGTCATTCTAAGAATTGAGTCCCCTACCACCAGAATCTGTCTTTCCGTTCCCTTCACCTCCCCCCCACTCTCACTGGAGGGGTTCTTCCCCTGGCAGCTAGGAGAGTCCCTCAGCTCCAGCAGTGCTGGTCCCTGACTGGTTTCACCAATGTCACTGAATGGAGCGTACTTATTGGAATGCTCCAGCCTTGGATCGGCATCCCTGGCACTTAACCTTCTACCCTTCCTGACTGTCACCCATCTACTCTTTCCTTGTGCCTGCACCTCTTTGTCTCCACCTGCCTCTGTGCTGGCCCCTGCCGGCACCAGCCGTGTACGTTCCTGGCTCTCCTTTAACATGGAGAGACTTATCAGTGCTGACAGTTGCTTCCCCAGATCCAGGACCTGGGCTTCCAGGGAAACTATGTGCTAACATTTTTCACAGCAATATTTACCCTCGATCAGATGATCAAGGAACGCATACATGCCGCAAGATGTCCACCGAGTCACATCTCAACACTCACTGGGCATCGTACCTACTAATTTAATGAAGATTGGGGATTATACCCTGTCCAAATTACCTAACAACTAGCTTCTTGACACTAATACTCAACAAGACAATACACAGGTGCTTAACAAGACAATACACAGGTGCTTAACAAGACAATACACAGGTGCTTAACAAGACAATACACAGGTGCTTAACAAGACAATACACAGGTACTCAACAAGACAATACACAGGTACTCAACAAGACAATACACATGTACTCACTGACCAACACACACACAATACACAAGTACTAACGATCCACACACACACACTGCTCAGACAACACTCAGGTACTCACAATACACAGGTACTACCTGACACTAATACTCAATACAGGCCACCTGTACTTACAATACACAGGTACACACTCACCCTACACAGGTACTTGACCCCTGTTACAACCTCTTGTTTTCCACTTTGGTTTTTTAACTCACTACTTAGTCCAGTTCCACTTGGTCTAAGTTCCAGCAAGCTCGAAGATGAGCAGGCTCACAATGAGTTCTACAGATTACAGAAAGTTATATAGGCCTCAAGTACCTGTGACCAATTAACCACTTTCCTTAATTAGTTTGCTGAAGGAAGCAAAGAAAAAAAAAAAGCTGTTTAAAAAGTGACAGAAGAAGGTGTTAAAAATCTACAAGGAAAAGCCCCAAAAAGAATGTAAAAATGCAACCCAGCAATCACCAGCAGTCAAAAGCAAAACTTGTTCACACTCTCCACTCAAAGTCCACACTATTTAGCTTCCAACCAGCAGTCTGGTTAGCACAGTAGAAATGATTAGGAGATGAATACACACTATTTCAATTTAAAAAACTTAGAGGAGAACCACTACTATACAATGCTATACAGAAAGGAAGCAGTGGTTTTGCGTGACCTTTGAAAAAAAAGAGCATTCAACTAACAAGTCAGACACCAGAGGCTGACATTTCCAATGCTCTGATAAAGCCTTAAAGCGGTAGTAAAGTAAAAAAAAAATAATAATTTTCTCCCCTGCAAGGCAATATCATAATGTGTTAGTATTCACCACATACTAGCACATTATGAGAAACTTACCTTGAAACAAAGCCCTCCAGAAGCGCACTGTCATCGCTGCAAGTGCTTCAATCTTCACCTGGTCTTCCTTTCCGGGGATCACGGGCTCCGGTCGCCTGATTGGACGAGTCACGATGACATCACTCCCATGCATGCACACAGGAGACTCGGTCACAGGTAGCATTATAGCACATTCACTGAATAGAATGCCTCACAACACAATACACCACAATGCATGAAAATGCGCTGCTAGTGTGTAGTCCTCTGGATGTGTAGGGGGGGCCGCCCTTTTGGGCGCTTTATAATTTTCAAATTTAAAACCACTAGTCTAACCTATCTTTGCTATATCCAAAACTAAAAAACAAAAGAAAAAAGAAAATGCTTTAACTCACACCTTAAAAAACACATGGACAATGGTGTACAGATATAAGTTTTAGGCCCCAAGTCGCATGACAAATCGTTCCCCATGTTTTCCAATGGTAGCCATTCATATATGTGCGACTTAAAGTTGCAGCGACTTCAAGGTAGTTCATGCACTATTTTGGTCCGACTTTTGTGCAACTTGAGGGCCATAGACTTCAATGTTAACCCTCAAAAGTTAGATGAAAGTCGCACCTGAATGTTATACAATGTAACAGTCGTTGATTATCACTGTTCAAAGCCAAAGTCATATCCAAGTTGCACCCATCCAAAGTTGCACCATTGTTGCACTTTAAAGTCAGTGCAGCTTTGGAGTCCCAGACTGTAGAACTAGTGATAACAGTAAGTTACAAACTCATTGGATTTCTGGCAGGATCAACAGGTATTTTCTGCACTCATGGAATAGATATAAAAACACTTCTAACTGTATACTTAAAGTAGTTGTTAAGCCAACAGTATAAAAACCTCCCATTCCCTCTGTACCATAAGGATATGTACCCCTCTGTCTGTTTTATATAAAAAATATGCTGATCTGTACCTATATCAGATTGTCTCCCGGCACGCATGTAACTCCTGGCTGACAGCTATAGAGGGCCGAGCACTGCCACTAACGTCAGCTGAGGAGGACAGAGAGCCGAGGAGTCATGGGAGTGCTGGTAGACGCTCTGATATACCGTAGGTACAGATTGGCATCTTTTGTACTTTTATATTCTCTTTTGCTCATGCAGTGACCAGCCAGCTTTGGCTGACTGTGGTATTCTGATAGACATGAGGACTTTTTTCTCAGTACCCTTACCATTCCCCTCTGTCTCCTATTTACCTCTAAAGATACAAATATCATCACCTCCTGCTATACGGTATTACCCAGTGGCTGGTAAGCTTGGGTGCGAGTTCATTACTCCCACTAGCTGGGTGCTCTTGCAGTTGGGTCAGTTGCTGCCCCCCCCCCCCCCTGTGTCCTGCTTTCCGTGGTTGGTCTGGTTATATGGTCGTTGCTAGCTTGATCCTTCCTTGGCCTCTTTTTGTGATCCCAGGACGGTCTAGCCAATTCCATCTCCCCTGCTTACATTAGTGACTTGCTCGCCCCGTGTAAGTACAGATTTTACTCTTATGCCATGTACACACGACCGGACTTTTCGACGGACTAGGTCCGACGGTCTTCCCGACGGACTTTCGGCGGAGTTCCGACGGACTTTCCGAACGAACGGACTTGGACACACACAATCACACCAAAGTCCGACAGATTCGAACGCGATGACGTATGACCGGACTAGAATAAGGAAGTTCATAGCCAGTAGCCAATAGCTGCCTTAGCGTCGGTTTTCATCCGTCGGACCAGCATACAGACGAACGGATTTTTTGAGTCCGTTGGAAAGATTTGAATGAAACATGTTTTATTTCTAGGTCCCTCTGACTTTTGGGGAAAAAAAAAGTCCGCTGGAGCCCACACACGACGGTTTCATTCCGTCGAAAAGTCCGGTCGCGTGTACGCGGCATTGCTCAATTGTTATCTATTTAGACATGCAGTTTTTCGATTTGAAAGTATGATATTAATTAAAAATCTATAGAGAGTTTCTATTCCTACTAATGTTTACTACATTTATATCTATAGAACACCACACGATTATTCTCAATGACATTAAGCCTTTGAAGAAGGACAACACAGTCCGAAACACGTCAGGCGTAATTTTTCAGCATGTATTCTTGTTAGCCTACCTACGTTCTTGAGGCAGCTAAGTTTCATGACTATGTTTTCTTGTACTGAGCGTATTTGTTATTTATACTGCAATTTTTATATGCTATTTCTTGTTACTTGGATTTTATTATATGTTACCAATAAATATATTTTTTACTCATCACCTGGTCTGCCTTCTAAAATCCAGAGGGGTCATACCGTGCCTTGAGCACTAGGTTTTTTTTCTCTTGTTTGCTATATTGGATTTGACAGACCAAGCTATATCTCACACACCGCCAATCCCTGCCTCATTATATTGTTCAATCCATGTATGGGCACTTTCGCTATACGGAAGTCAATCACGCAATTGACTTCTCTACAACCACCCCGTCGGGTTTTCTCCAGCAGTGCCACAGGCTATTGCCAGCAGCTCTGATCATTTTATTCTGAACAGCGGAGAAGTCTCCTTGTTGTCAGAATAGAAAAGGCTCAGCGAGGAGGATCCGAGTCATTCAAGTTCAACCCGCTGGTTGAATGAGCATATGAAGAGCTATAAAGCTGTAGACATGGGAGTGCCTGGGTCACATTCCAGGAAGTGCACTGCTATTTATCAGGGAAGTTCCAGACAAGAGATTTTTTTCAAAGTCATGTTTAAGTGCAATTAACATTTTTAGATATTTCTTATTGCACAGGGTCTGCCCTGAGGAAAGAAAAACAAACGTATTGACCTGACAACCAATCAGATATAAGCCCCCCAAAAAAGGTGGGATGTAACTGAGTTTTGCAGACTTTTTTTTCCGTTGGATAACCTAGGTCAGCGATGGCAAACCTGGGCACTGCAGATGTTTGGAAACGACATTTCCCATGATGCTCACCTACACTGCAGAGTGCATGAGCATCATGGGAAATGTAGTTCCAAAACATCTGGGGTACCCAGGATTTGCCATCACTGACCTAGGTGCATTGTATCAATCAGGCTATGGCAATGCTAACAGGGAACTCTGGCAGGAACTCCTGTTATGTTTTCTTACCTTCTAGATATCTGGTTCCATAGGCATATTCTGGAAACAACCCCCTCAGGTAAGTAATACAGGAAACAGAAACAGCCAGCAGCCTCTTCATCAGAACCAACGACTGCTGCTCGGTGGCTACGCGGTTGGGTAGAGTCACTGCATTCTGTAAAATGTTTTCAATCAATAACATTGTAATGTTACGTAAACAGCCATCATTAATTCCTAGTAGATATGATGAGAAAATCAGACCAAAAAAAAAAAAAATGCTGCTTTCGGAGCGAACGTCCAATAATCTGATCGTTAGTACACAGCTTTTCAAGAGACACTCATTTTATCCAAAGGGACAAACAAAAAAAGTTTCTCGTACAATAACAACAACATGAACGGTTTTCGTTTAATCAATACAGTATACCTCCATAAAATACCGAGTGACCAAGGCCTGGCATGCTCGGACTCGAAAGAATACATTACAACAAAATACAATATTACATTACATCATCACAGGAAAGTTGTATTGTGTCTTCTGAGAATTTTCATAACGCTAGTAACCTATTGGTTTTCAATATTATTAAACTAGCGTGCAAAAAAAAAACAAAAACGCTCATTCATCCGATATTCTCATTGTGTGTTCGAGGCTTAACTGCTTGCGGACCAGCCGCCGCAGTTTTACTGTGGCAGGTTGGCTCCATTGGGCAAAATCACATTATTGTACGTGATCTCACGAGGCTTGGATAGCAGGCGCGCGAGCGTGCCCACCGTGAGCTCCGTGAATCCGACCGCGGGTCCCGCGGGCTCGATGTCCACGGGCATAACCGCGATCCTCTCACGGAGAGGAAGAACGGGGAAATGCTAATGTGAACAAGCATTTCCGTGTTCTGCCTAGTGACAGTGTCACTGATCACAGCTCTCTGTGATCGGGAGTGGTGATCAGTGCCGTGTCACACTCAGCCCCTCCCCCCCCACAGTTAGAATCACTCCCTAGGACACACTTAACTCCTACAGCACCCCCTCCTGGTTAACCCCTTCACTGCCAGTCACATTTACACAGTAATCAGTGCATTTTTAATCGCACTGATCGCTGTATAAATGTGAATGGTCCCAAAATAGCTCCAAAAGTGTCCAATGTGTCTGCCATAATGTTGCAGTCACCATAAAAAAAAATCACTGATCGCCGCCATTACTAGTAAATAAAAAAATAATAAAAATGCCATAAAACGATCACCGATTTTGTAGACGCTATAACTTTTACGCAAACCAATCAATAAACGTTTATTGCGCTTTTTTTTTACCAAAAATATGTAGAAGAATTTTTATCGGCCTGAACTGAGGAAAAAAAATGTTTTTTTATATATTTTTTGGGGATATTTGGGAAAAATGTAACAAATAATGCGTTTTTTTTTTTCAAAATTGTCGCTCTTTTGTTGTTTATAGCGCAAAAAATAAAAACCGCAGAGGTGATCAAATACCACCAAAAGAAAGCTCTATTTGTGGGGAAAGAAGGACGTCAGTTTTGTTTGGGTACACCGCACTGCATCATGCTGTCACGTATACAGTTGAATAAAGTGTAAGTTTTAGGGCAGGTTCACGCCACAAAAACGCACTCCAGATCTATTCCCGGTGCGTTTTTGATGAGTTTCCAGACCATTCCAGGTGCTTTTTTTTTTTTTTTCCTGTTTTTTTTTTCACTGTACTGGGGTGCAGAGCATTTTTTTATGCATTTTTAATGTGTTCCAGTGCATTTTTTATGTGTTTTACCGTATGCCAGTGCAGGAAAAAGCATGTTCTACTCTTTTTTCTGGAACTGGAAAGCCCTGGAACTGCAAGCACTGGTGTGAACTATGTCATTGGAAACAATATACAGGCATACCCCACTTTTAAGTACACAATGGGGTTTATTTACTAAAGCTGGAAAGTGCAAAATCAGGCTCACTTCTCATAGAAACCAATGAGCTTCTAACCCCAGCTTGTTCAATTAAGCTTTGGTAATAAAAACCTGGCAGCTGATTGGTTTATATGCAGAAGTGAACCTGATTTTGTACTTTCCAGCTTTAGTAAATAAACCCCATTGTGTACTTAAAAGTGGGGTACGCCTGTAACCTACTTCCCATGCTTTTTTGACGCAGAAAAAAAAACGCACTGGACTGCATGTGGTGCGAACTGGCCCTTCAGGCTGGGTTCACACCGTTGGGAATTGGATGCGGCGTTCGTTCCCCGCATCCAATTCGCAATAGCAGGAGATTTTGACCGGCTCTCTATGGAGCCGGTTCACATATCTCCGCAGCGAGTCTGGTGCGTTTTGCGTAAGGGCCGGTTCACACTGCATGCGCGGCGAGGCGTCTCCGACTTGCCTCGCCGCGACCTGCGGCGGCCTCAGCGGCGACTTGCAGAGGACTTCTGTATAGAAGTCAATGCAAGTCGCCCCCGAAGTCGCCCAGAAGTAGTACAGGAACCTTTTTTCTGAGTCGGAGCGACTCCTCTCCTCTCAGAACGGTTCCATTGTACAGAACGGGGGCGACTTGCGGGAGCGAGGCGAGGCGAGTCGTGTCGCCTCGCATCGCCCGCTGTGTGAACCGGCCCTAAAAACACGTCTTTTGGTCAGTTTTAGGTTCGAATTAAGCCCAAAATTCTGGACGTCAGACCACGGAAGGAAAGATAAGTATCATGAAGTTTATGAAAAAAAAGGAAGATTGGTCGCACACCATGGAAAGCGAAGAAAAATGTTTTTGCTGTGAACCCGAGCACGAGTTATTCGCGTGAAATCGGTCTACCAATGTTCCTGTAACGTCCTGTTTATGTCCTTTGGCGCTCTGAAAATAAAGCAAGCATTACACTGAAGTTCTTCTTTCCATGGTGTGCGACCAATCTTTCTTTTTCTTCAATTACTATAGACGGTGGTGAGCCGGGGGCCAGCACCCGCGAGGAATTCTCTATCCACAGAGCCGTGTTACGATTTCCGTATCATGAAGTTTAGTCCCACTTAACCACATCACTTCCTCCCTCACCTGTGCTCCTGGGAAATGCGAGTCATCATTTCCCAGGAGTCAGTGGGCAGGAGTGTGTAAAAAAAAACAAAAAAAAAACGCATTATTTCCCCTCCAGGAAATGACGTGATTTAAGGTGGATCTATTTATCTAGGTAGCCATAACAACGGGCGGGACCTTCCTCCGTCGCCTCCCGTTGTTATGGCAACTTGATAAACAATCGGCATCCTGCATGTTACCCAGCACGCACCTCTTGATAGGTTAGGGCTAATGAGAGCTGCAGAGCCGGAGGCGTGCCTCTGTGTGTGTGTCTGTGTAAATCCAGGAAGTGAACAGGCAGCAGCTTCAGCTGCCCACAGGTAAAATGGCTGTAGCCAGGCTCAGCAGAGGGCGATTTCTGCAGCATATTTGGCAAGTACAGAATCGCAGTATATATAAAGTAATATGCAAAGTGGTTGGAGGGAAGCTTCAGAATGGCAAAGATGTCTTAATCACAAATTATGTGAGCAGACTGCAGTTCCTTTTTAAGGCTCTCAGGAGCCATTCTGTGTTCCTTTTCCAACACAATAAACCTAAATTATAACAAAGAGAAACTGGTGACTGAAAATCAGCGTGTATACCTTTACCTTCACATTACTTCGCTGGATCTGAGCGGTCGCCATCGCCAATTTATCTTCTCAACCTGAAATTCAAAACACCTCATTTACAATGTCCTCCAAAGTCAAACAAAAAGCTGAACATGTTAGTAAGGTTTAGGGCCGATTCACACTTTTGTGCGATGGCAGACAATCGCATGTCATTCGCAGAGCACTGCTGTGCACATTGCATGCGATGTCTGTGCGGCGCGATGTCAGCCATACAGACAGTATGGCCGACATCGCACCGCATTCGGTGCAGACGCGCACATGACCCTTTTTTTTTCTGTTTGGACCAGAATCGGATCGCATGTGGTGTTCAGACGTATGCGATCCGATTCATGTCCGAACTGTCAGTTTTGTAGTGCGATATGCGAGCTGAAATGGGGGTGTCGTTGACATATAATGACACTCCGCAGCAGTTTGCATATGGCAGTGTGAACTGCCACGGGTGTCGGGTGCAATGCGGGAACCTGCAGTTGATTCGCAGGGTCCTCGCATCGCA
The DNA here is from genome assembly GCF_037356315.1 of Lithobates pipiens. NCBI lineage: Eukaryota > Metazoa > Chordata > Amphibia > Anura > Ranidae > Lithobates > Lithobates pipiens. The sequence continues at coordinate 53,670,272 of NW_027507791.1, forward strand.
ATAGTGTGAACCGGCCCTTAGTCCACTATGTAGGGATTGATTGTCGCACCGTATATTTGCTGCCGGTGAATCTTCCTCCTTTGTGTGTGTTTTAAGTGACAATAAAATGATTCCCCACAAGTGAATGTTTGATGAAAGTCACTTTCACTGCTTTATAAATACGCTCAAATTTCATTTAAAATATAGGCACAGCCCAAACTTTTTTTTAGTATTGGAGAGAGTGGTGAGGAGTTAAATCCCCTGTGTGTCTCACTGCCGGGGATGTTCCGCTCTCTGTTTCCTCGGGTCTCCATTATCTCCGGGACACAACGTCTTGGAAAATCCAACCGATACGACCTCCAAACACACTGCCGCTGCCGCTGCTTTATCCGCACACATTAGAGGAGAAGTACAGACAAAGCTTAGGTTCTAAATGTGGAGATTTGGATGTTCTGTGTATGGAGAGTAGGGATGAGCTCAGGCGCTGAGCTCGCCAGGAAGTCGGCGCATCGCTGCTCTAATCACAGGCAGTGAGACATGGGGGGAGGGGCAATGGATTCCCTTAATTTGCATAGATTTTCTCTCACTTCCTGTTTAGCTATGGGGCAGGAAGTGAAGGGAAATCTCTGTAATGGGACAGGGATGGTAAAAAATAAACTGGCAGGGATTACAACCCTCCCTTACTCTATCCAAAATTAAAAAACAAAAAAGTGTTACCTATAGTTCTACTTTACGCACATGTAGCGAGGGGCTCCTGAAGAGCACTATGCGTTTTTTCAAAGTTAAACTTTACCCAAACTACAGTCTGGTTTGGGTCTATATTGGACTTCTGTGTCAGTCTGACTGGTCTATGATATGTTCAGCCTGGCCACAGGGGGCGCTGTCTCTTGTGGCGGGCGGGGAACTATGGTCTGGTCAGGTGCTTAAGTTACTCTCTCTCTGAGCCAGATCAGTGGGAGTGGCCCTCTGGCTGTGCCTTCTGGGAGAGGGTATTTAAGATGCGGATGTCACGTGGTTCGGGGTTCCGGTCCAGTATGATGTGCTGACTACTTGGTCCTGGTCCTCCTGACCAGCCCCCAGGAAGGCTATGGCCTGGGGTGCGGATCCACCCAACTCGGGGGCTGGCTAGCCCAGGGCAAGGAAACTAAAGGAGGATTCTGAGGTGGTTGGGTGCCGTCTCCGGTTCGGGAGAGACCTAGAGTACTTTGAGCATTCCAGGGGAGGACTCTTTAGAAGAACACCACGTACGGGTTGGTTTTCTTAACCTCCCTGGCGGTACGATTATTTCAGATTTTAGGTGCTGAAAGCGGTACAATTATTTTGCATGAAAATTTGGTGTTTTATATCGTAGTCCTGTAATCCTTAGCCCTTGTACACACGGTCGGAGATTTCGACAACCAAATCCGTCGGATTTTGTCCGTCGGATCTTGTCCGAAACTGTTGCATACACACGGTCGGACAAAGTTGTCGAAAATCCGATCATTCAGAACGTGATGACGTAATTTTGTTACGATGGGACTACGTTCAGGCTAGTAGCCAATAGCTTTGATGTAGGAATTTGATCTGAGCATGCGTGGCACTTTGTCCAATCAATTCTCTACACATGATCGGAGTATGTCCGATCGGACCAGTTGGTCGGAAAATATTTCCAACAAGTTGGAAAATTGGGTCCGACGGATATTCCGACGGAATCAGTCCGATGCATACCACACACAGTCGGATTATCCGACAAAATGGTCCGATAGGACACATTCCGACGGATTCTCCGACCGTGTGTACAAGGGCTAAGGAATAACTCACTTAAATCTGTCCAAACCAGAGTCTATCAGACATCCCGGGTATGATAAAGTTTGAAAAATGAAATCATAAATTATAATATAATAAATAACTATAAATAATTATACCAAATAATAATATAACAATAATAAAAATTATTTAATAATGTAATCAAATCAAAAACACTGAAATTTGCTCAGTTGCAGAATTGTCACTGTCATTACTTTTCAGTATTTGATGACGGATCTCCCCACAAATCGCTATCGCTCAATTCTGCGAGTGATTCCAATTTATTATCGCTGTTTTCTAGCTGGTCTAAAATCATTTTTGATGTAAAGGGACAGTTTTGGTTGCTATGGACAATCTCCAGTTTCCAGGCATAAAAAAACTGTTTTTATAATATAAAACTACATGCAGGACACTGGGCAGACCACTGGGGACAAAGGGGATGTGAAATAATTACATACAGCAATGTAATCTGTAAGATTACATTACACTGTATGTATACTGTGTGTTTCACTTTTTGAATTTGGCGCCGTTCTCCATCCCCGTGTGACGCAACGCTCACAGGGAACAGAGATCGGCTCCGTGATAGATCGAACGGAGCACGGCTCGCTCGTACAGCGGGGGGACATCGCTGGATCCAGGGGAGAAGGTACCGTATTTATCGGCGTATAACATGCACTTTTTTTCCCCTTAAAATCAGGGGAAAATCACGGGTGTGTGTTATACGCCGATCCTCTGCGATTTCTGAGCAATTTTTTGGCTCTGGGCAGCCTTCGGCCCTTCTCGCGGCTTTCGGCCCTTCTCGCGGCTTTCGGCCACCTTCGGCCCTTCTCGGCGGCCGAAAACCTCCCAGAAGGGCCGAGAGCGGCCGAAAGCCGCCGAGTACGTCCGAAGGCGGCCGAGAACTACCAGGCGCCGCCGAGATACACAGAACATCTCGGCGGCGCCATTTTTAAAAATAAAAGCTGACATTATCACGAAAAGCTGACAACGATGCACAAGGCTGCAATGATAGACAGGCTGACGCCAGACTCGGGAACACCGCCAGGGGGGTTAACAAGAGCCTGGAAGAGCTGAAGTTACTAAAAGAATCCGGTCTTGTGAATATCGCCAAGCAGGCTGAGAGATCCAGGTATCCTACAAGTGTTCTACAGCTTAGTTTCCATATGTGTTGCAACGTCTGTGACAAAGACTTTGTTCCTGAGTAAGCACCTTGTTGGCTGCTAGGCCTTGTGAGAGAAGGATTGTCTAACTTGAGTGTTCATCCAGCTGCGAATGGCTATTCTCTGGATGCAGTCAAAGTAAGCAAGTTCTTTAACGTTTTTTGGACTTTGACATTAAGGCTGCATTCACACCTGAGCGTAGCGTGTTTGAACGTTTTTACCGGAGTTTTGTCGCACGACAACGAGCGTTTTGTCACACTACAACGCGCGACAACGAGCGTTTTTTAACTTCGGCGTTTTTTTTCAGCCAATAGGAAAAATATTTTTTATCTGCTCATTTTTTCTTGAGCAGATACAGCGTCAAAACGCCCGTAGAAACGCTCGTTGTCGCGCTAAACGCTCGAATCGAGCGTTTCCATTAGTTTCTATGGGAATGAAAACGCCCAAATCAGCCCAATTCGCGCGACAAAAAAGGGTCCGGAACTTGTTTGAGCTTCAGGCGTATGGCTTCAGGCGACTTGGAGTGGAGATGTGAACCATCTCCATTGAGAATAATGGATTTTTTCCCCTCCAGCGTTTTGTAGCTTCAGGCGTAGGGCTACAAAACGTTCAGGTGTGAACGGGCTGTAAGAGTACTTGAATTTCCTTTCCAACCCTCTGATCCCAAGTTGAAAGACTGTTCAATGGTTGGAGTTTTGCAAATAAAATCCATTCAGGTGGATCTATTGTCACTCAGTCTCAAGTTACTGGGTCATCTACCACGGGACATCCTCTAGACGTGTCACATGGAGAACTGAAGGTAACGGTAAGCCCAAAAATAACCAGCAGCTTCTTCGGGGGTTAGTGCTACGCACACATTTCTGATAATTTTATGGAGAGGACTAAGAAGATAGAACCATGCCAATGGTGCATCAGAAAAACATATAGCACAGTGAGGAAGGTTTGTGGTCCAGGAACAAAGGACAGTCAAAATTAGAAGCGGCGACCCCCCCCCCCCCCCCCACAGTTGTGGAATTCCGGCCGCCCATGTACCGGAAGCAGTGCGGTCGCTTTATGGGGGGAGCTTGACTAATTTGCCTCTCAGCCCAGTCCGCCCCATAAGACTTATGGTACACTAACAGTGTAACGCAAGCTGGCGGGGACTCTTTCAGTGCTGCCCCCCTGCAAAGTGCTGCCCTAGTCCTGGGCCTTGACGGCCTAGGCCAGGATACAGCGTTGGCTGTCTGTCAATAGACGCAGCAGCAGGACTCGGGGAGCGCGCCCGCACGAGCGCCCTGAGGGAGAGAGTGGCTCACCATGGGGACACTCGAGAAGAGGAGGAGCAAGGAGCGCCGCCAAGGGAACAGAGAAGAGGAGGATGGGGGCCACTCTGTGCAAAACCAACTGCACAGAGCAGAAATTTTACATACTTTACTTCTTGTTTATATACCACCAATTTATTTTTAAAGGGGTTGTAAAGGTAAATGTTTTTTTTATTATATACACACACATTTTATATATAGTGTGTGTGTGTGTGTGTGTGTGTGTGTGTGTGTGTATATATATATATATATATATATATATATATATATATATATATATATATATATATATATATATATATATATATATAATGTGTATATGTTATGTAGGGGGACTCTTTATTTTATTAGCATTAACCATGCTGTCTGTCCATGTACTGTCCATTTATCACCATTAATAAACTGACATCTGGGTGTTCTGATGAATTTCTTGCACTGTAATCTCGTAAAGTCTCACCAGATTCCCGTATCGGGGGCCGTTCTCCACTAAAGCGATCTACAAAGCTTCATAAACAGGCAGACAGAGGAGAAAGATCTCCTCAGAGAATGAAGCGGTGACATTCTTTCGCCGCTTCATAAACTGGTCTGACAGGATCTCCAAACTACGGCCCTCAAACTGTTGTGGAACTACATGTCCCATGAGGCATTGCAAAACTCTGACATTCACAGACATGACGAGGCATGATGGGAAATGTAGTTCCTGAACCACTGGAGGGCCGTAGTGTGGAGACCCTACTATAGATAGACAAGTGTGCTGCTCAGGAGATATCTGTCAGGTGTGATCTCCCCCTCCCCCATACACACACAATCTTCTCTGATTCTCCTGTCACCTCAACCCTTCATCACATCACCTGCAATACAAATACTCCTCAACCCTTCTCCACATCACCTGCAATACAAATACTCCTCAACCCTTCACCTCATCACCTGCAATACAAATACTCCTCAACTTTGCAGCTTTCCTTCCTAGGAGACTTTTCTCAGAAAATAAAACCTCAGCTCACCTCCTCCCTCATGTAATGTGAGCAGCGGCCAGCCTGACAGGAGCTACAGAGAGCTCTGCCTCCCCATTCTCTCAGCACTCCACACTGGTGATTGGAGGAGGGGGAAGTTCAGTCAGAGAGACCAGAGACTGGAGGGAGGAGAGAGACAGAGGAGCTTTGGGGGAGGGGAGGGACACCTCTCTGTGTCTGACTCTCTTATGGCTCCAACAAGACAATAGCGGTCAGGTAACCCAGCCGAATGTGATAACTGTATATATATATATATATATATATATATATATATATACATACTACAGCATTCTAAGTAATCCCCCCTCACAGTCTCAGGTTGGGGTCATTATAGGGGGGAGAAGGCCTCGTGCCCTCCAATTACCTCACACAATTCAAAATGGCTTCCACCACCGTCTGACAAGGCGACCCCTGTGTCACGTGACTTTCCTCCACCCCCCCCCCCTGTAGCAGAACTAGCGACACCATGTGACTCCCCCCAACCCCGCAAATAGATTCTGCCATGTGACCTCACCTCTCTCTTCGCCCCGCCCTCCTTTATTCCTCACATGACCGTTTTCTCTTGCAGTGATGGCGGGAATGTGATTCCCTCAGGTGAGGAGGAGGTGTGCTGTATGGCTACTTCTCCTGCCCCCACCTGTGTGTCAGCGGTGCCGAACATTCCCCTCAGTGTGAGCGCCGCCCTAGTGGCAGTATGCTGCTGAATAATGTCATTACACAGAATATGAAGCTGTTCTGTTATCACACTGCCAGGACTACATGATAGTATAAAAAAAAGTAATAATTCACCTCATGACTTCCGTTGTTAGGCCCACAGTTACCCCCTCTGATTGCCTCCTCGATGTTATCCCCTTCCCAGTCAGTGTCAGTGTATTAAGGTCACTAGCGATGTCAGTAAGACCCCCTTTCACACTGGGACGGTGCGGGCGTTAGCGGTAAAGCAGCACCACTGTTATAGCGGCGTTATTCAGTCGCTAGCGGGGCACTTTTAACCCCCCCCCTCCCGCTAGCAGCCGAAGAAAGTCCTGCAAGCGCACCGCCCCAGTGTGACATCACTCGGCCTTTCACACTGGGAGGGGGGCTTGATAGGTGCTTTTCATGCGATATTTTTAGCACTAAAATGCCTGAAAAGCGCCTCAGTGTGAAAGGGGTCTTAGTGACTCTCCCAGATAGCGTCAGTTAGTGCCAGATTGCCCGCCATACTACCACAGTCCCACTATAAGGCTTAATGTACACGGGACGCTTTTTAACCTCTCAGCAGTAGTGCAGCAGTACTATTCACAGTATACACTGTACATATATGTTTGTGGTTGAATAACATTTCTAATCATATGGAGCGACTTAACTTGACAGCTAGTAACCAACGTTTAAAAACATCCGTTGTGCCGTGTTTACATGCCGCATTTAGCCACGTTTGCATCTAGAAGCGTTTTTACATAGAAAATTAGACATGTGCAATCCGTTTCATAACGAATCGGCACGCTTGACACCATCTGAACCAAATACAGTGGTGTGAAAAAGTGTTTGCCCCCTTCCTCATTTCCTGTTCCTTTGCATGTTTGTCACACTTAAGTGTTTCGGAACATCAAACCAATTTAAACAATAGTCAAGGACAACACAAGTAAACACAAAATGCAATTTGTAAATGAAGGTGTTTATTATTAAAGGTGAAAAAAAATCCAAACCATCATGGCCCTGTGTGAAAAAGTGATTGCCCCCCTTGTTAAAACATACTATAACTGTGGTTGTCCACACCTGAGTTCAATTTCTCTAGCCACACCCAGGCCTGATTATTGCCACACCTGTTCACAATCAAGGCATCACTTAAATAGGAGCTGCTTGACACAGTAAGGTCCACCAGAAGATCCTTAAAAGCTACACATCATGCCGAGACCCAAAGAAATTCAGGAACAATTGAGAAAGAAAGTAATTGAGATCTATCAGTCTGGAAAGGGTTATAAAACCATTTCCAAAGCTTTGGGAATCCAGCGAACCACAGTGAGAGCCATTATCCACAAATGGCGAAGACATGGAACAGTGGTGAACCTTCCCAGGAGTGGCCGGCCGCCCAAAATTACCCCAAGAGCGCAGCGACAACTCATCCAAGAGGTCACAAAAGACCCCACAACAACGTCCAAGGAACTGCAGGCCTCACTTGCCTCAGTTAAGGTCAGCGTTCATGCCTCCACCATCAGGAAAAGACTGGGCAAAAATGGCCTGCATGGCAGAGTTCCAAGGAGAAAACCACTGCTGAGCAAAAAGAACATCAAAGCTCGTCTCAATTTCTCCACAACACATCTTGATGATCCCCAAGACTTTTGGGACAACATTCTGTGGACCGATGAGACAAAAGTGGAACTCTTTGGAAGGTGTGTGTCCAAGTATATCTGGCGTAGAAGGAACACTGCATTTCATAAAAAGAACATTATACCAACAGTAAAATATGGTGGTGGTAGTGTGATGGTCTGGGGCTGTTTTGCTGCTTCAGGACCTGGAAGACTTGCCGTGATAAAAGGAACTATGAATTCTGCTGTCTACCAAGAGATCCTGAAGGAGAATGTCCGACCATCTGTTCGTGTACTCAAGCTGAAACGAACTTGGGTTCTGCAGCAGGACAATGATCCTAAACACACCAGCAAGTCCACCACCGAATGGCTGAAGAAAAACAAAATGAAGGCTTTGGAGTGGCCTAGCCAAAGTCCTGACCTGAATCCTATTGAGATGTTGTGGTATGACCTTAAAAAGGTCGTTCATGCTCGAAAACCCTCTAATGTAACTGAATTAGGACAATTCTGCAAAGATGAGTGGGCCAAAATTCCTCCAGGACGCTGTAAAAGCCTCATTGCACGTTATCGCAAACGCTTGGTTGCAGTTGTTTCTGCTAAGGGTGGCCCAACCAGTTATTAGGTTTAGGGGGCAATCACTTTTTCACACAGGGCCATGATGGTTTGGATTTTTTTTCACCTTTAATAATAAACACCTTCATTTACAAATTGCATTTTGTGTTTACTTGTGTTGTCCTTGACTATTGTTTAAATTGGTTTGATGTTCCGAAACACTTAAGTGTGACAAACATGCAAAGGAACAGGAAATGAGGAAGGGGGCAAACACTTTTTCACACCACTGTATGTTTATCTTGGTCTCATCAGACCACAGGACCCTGGTTCCAGTAATCCATGTCCTTAGTCTGCTTGTCTTCAGCAAACTGTTTGCGGGCTTTCTTGTGCATCATCTTTAGAAGAGGCTTCCTTCTGGGATGACAGCCATGCAGACCAATTTGATGCAGTGTGCGGCATATGGTCTGAGCGTTGACAGGCTGAACCCCTACCCCTTCAACATGTGCAGCAATGCTGGCAGCACTCAAACGTCTATTTCCCAAAGACAACCTCTGGATATGACGCTGAGCACTCAACTTCTTTGGACGACCATGGCGAGGCCTGTTCTGAGTGGAACCTGTCCTGTTAAACCGCTGTATGGTCTTGGCCACCGTGCTGCAGCTGTTTCATTGTCATGGCAATCTTCTTATAGCCTAGGCCAGTGATGGCGAACCTTGGCACCCTAGATGTTTTGCAACTACATTTTCCATGATGCTCCACTACACTGCAGAGTGCCAGAGCATCATGGGAAATGTAGTTTCAAAAAAATCTTGGGTGCCAAGGTTCGCTCTCACTGGCCTAGACCATCTTTATGTAGAGCAACAATTCTTTTTTTCAGATCCTCAGATAGTTCTTTGCAATGAGGTGCCATGTTGAACTTCCAGTGACCAGTATGAGAGAGTGAGAGCGATAACACCAAATTTAACACACCTGCTCCCCATTCACAACTGAGACCTTGCAACACTAACAAGTCACATGACACCGGGGCGGGAAAATGGCTAATTGGGCCCAATTTGGACATTTTCACTTAGGGGTGTACTCCCTTTTGTTGCCAGCGGTTTAGACATTATGGCTGTGTGTTGAGTTATTTTGAGGGGACAGCAAATGTACACTGTTATACAAGCTGTACACTCACTACTTTACATTGTAGACAAGTGTCATTTCTTCAGTGTTGTCACGTGAAAAGATAGAATAAAATATTTACAAAAATGTGAGGGGTGTACTCACTTTTGTGAGATACTGTATGTAAAAAAATGTTTGTATATTAGGATACTGTTAAAAGAGAAGTATAGGGTTAAGGTTTTTCCCAGAGTCATACTTACCTAGCTGGATGCAGCATCAGTCCAATGCTACATCTATCCCCCTGGCGCCTCTAACACTGAGATCTGAGTGATCTAACACCGCTGATCGCTCGGTTCTCAAACCTCCCGGAGCATAGAACTGGTGACTGTCAGTCACTGCTCTCTGCTCTGCCCCCCTTGCGATCACTGGAGTGCTGGGCTGTGGAGGGGGCAGGAGCAGCCGACTCAGGCTCTCAGCAGGCTGAGCTGGGTGCTGGTCCAGGCATGTGGGCAGATCCAGACTCCATTGTCGTGATCTTGCCTGAACCTGGATGGGCTCTTTGATGCCAGCAGACAGCGGACTTCAGCCCGCTGTCTACTGAAAACTTCAGTTCACAGGAGCGCTGAACAAACTGCACTGTGACCCACAGGAGAAGTACAGCCAAACGAGCTTTGGCTGTACTTCTCCTTTAAATATGTATAGATATTGTCATTTTGTCATGATGTGACTTTCCCAATGGAAGGGGTTTTTCTAAAGTGTGATTTCCGGGAGACAGCTTTTGATACATTCAGTTTGAGTCTACAAAAAAGGTGGCAGTCGTTAGAATATTAGCTTTAAAATCGACTGTAGGATACCGTTGCTGCAAGTCTTCATAGCTGTATATCCGCAGTGCGAATTTCAAGCAGAAGATTTGGAATGAGATTTGGAGACGTCATCACTGTGCTCACTGTTCTCCATGCTGGAGGATTTGACATGAGGAAGCAAAGCCCTGTCTCTACCAAGATGGCCGCCTCCACATAACAATGCTGAACAAGACATGGTAAGTCAGTAAAAAGAGAAGGGAAAAAGATCAGCTGCAGGGAGACCACAGGCAAAACAGGTTATTACTAGTCCTTTGTCCTCTTTACGGCCAGTTCATACCAGATGCAGTTCCGTTTTTTCTGCACCAATACAGTCAGTTCCGGTCAGTTTCCGGTCAGTTTCTGCACCAAGAACTGACCAGAAACTGACTGCATGGTGTGAACTAGAGCCATTGGAATACATGGAAAACACTGTGCATGCATTTTTAGTGCAGAAAAAAAGCACACGGAACTGAACGGAACTGCATCTGGTGTGAACTGGCCCTTAAAAGTGTTTGACTTACAGAATGGTCAGAGTATTTAATGTGAAACCTTATCAAGATTAAAATAAAAAGCCACATCCAAACTTTTATGTCAACCACTATCATTTATTAAAACATTTTTGGAAATATTGTACATCTATACTAGCATACGTCTTAATTAAAACTGATTATTTTGTTATATCAAATAAATCATTATGTCTAAACACCATCTGATGAAAATGGGTTCCCTAAAACATTTTCATTTAATGCTAATTAGGAATTTCATCATACCTTCCATAATTCTAATATCCTGCACTGGAAAAACTTTAGTCCCTTCCCTGAGTACCGTATATACTCGAGTATAAGCCGAGTTTTTCAGTCCACTTTTTGGGCTGAAAAAAGCCGCCTCGGCTTATACTCGAGTCACTGAAAATTTGCCCGAGCTGGAGGAGAAAAAGGGGCGGGGCCATGTCCCTGGCTGACGCTCGTGAATGGCCTGTCAGTTTGCCGGTCAGCACAATCCCCTCCTCTTTCAATTCCCTTCGTTATAGTTTTTTTTTTTCCTCGGTGTGCTCTATGGCTGCAGCGGGGAGGGGACTCTTTCCTCTGTTTCGGGCGCGGAGGAATACAGCCTCTGCACCCGCTCCGCAGACCGCACATCGCTACTGCAGTGGGGGGACTCTTTCTTTTATTTCGGGCGCGGCGGAATACGATACATCTCTGCACGCGCTCCGCACACCGCACAGTATTAGCATAGGATACTGTGTGCTGCGGAGTGATATGCCCAATCCTCTCTCTCTCTCTCTCTCTACACACGACTACCATAGAAAGAAGCAGAGAGAGCAGGGGCCGGGCAATCCAGTCTATGGAAGTTAAGGTGAGGTGAATTCACGAGGCATAAATTATGGAATAAAAAAAACCTGCTTTTGTGTCATACTGTAGATTAGAATCCTGTAATTTTTTTGTAATCGTTTTTTTAAAATCTTTAAAAAAAATGTTAAAATCTTAAGCAATTTTGTACGGTACTTAAAGGCTGGGTTCACACTGCAGAGGTTACGAGAACCGGATGTGATTCGCACTGCACTGCAGTGCAAATCACATGCGGTCTCTGTGCGATGCGAGTTCAGCCATACAGATAGTATGGCTGAATTGGCATCGCACGTGGCCCAAACTCGCACAGGACCCTTTTTTTGGTCCGCAGCAGAATCGGATCGCATGGGTGTTCACACCATGCGATCCGATTCCTGTCCGAGTTTGCAGATCGCACTGCGATATGCGAACTGATCTGGGGGTGTCATTAACATTTCATTGACACTCCCAGCAGTTCGCATAGGGCAGTGTGAAGTGCCGCTGGGAGGTATGCGATGCGGGAACCCGCCGCGGATTTGCGGCATTCCCGCATCGCTGCAGTGTGAACCCAGCCTTTTTAAACATAATTTTAATAATTGCACTTTAGGCTGGGTTCACACTGCAGCGGGAACGCCGTGAATCCGCAGTGTTTTCCCGCATCGCATACCTCCCAGCGGCACTTCACACTGCCCTATGCGAACTGCTGGGAGTGTCAGTGAAATGTTAATGACACCTCCAGATCAGTTCGCATATCGCAGTGCGATCTGCAAACTCGGACAGGAATCGGATCGCATGGTGTGAACACCCATGCGATCCAATTCTGCTGCGGACCAAAAAAGGGTCCTGTGTGGGTTTGGGCCGAATGGGATGCGAATTCCGCCATACTATCTGTATGGCTGAACTCGCATCGCACAGAGACCGCATGTAATTTGCACTGCAGTGCGGTGCGAATCACATCCGGTTCTCGTAGCCGCAGCAGTGTGAACCCAGCCTAAATGAATTCTAGCAACAAAACACAAAAGAATACCCATTTTTTTTTTTTTGTTACGGTAAATATAAAAGATGTTGCACCGAGTAAATAGATACGATACCAAACATACCGTACCATGCTTTAAAACGATGCCCACCTGTGGAATGGCAGCACACTACGGTAAATTTATATTATCCATAGACGGCGCTTTAAAAGCCTTTAGCCTGGGTTCACACTGCAGCGATGCGGGAACGCCGGGGTCTGGGGAGGGGCAATGGGTGGGGCCAGGGTGGAGCTGAAGGGGGCCCCGTCAGGTAGGCTGTACGGGGCCCCATGATTCTATCAGCGGCCCTGTCCGTGGACATCATCATCATCATCATCACAGCGGGACATCAGCATCATGAGGTGAGTGAAAAATCACAATGGCTACTGTATATTTAATGGGCAGGCTGTATACCGGTATGTGTCTAATGTGTTATCCAGAGCATTATTACAATGGCTACTGTATATTTATTGGGCAGGCTGTATACCGGTATGTGTCTAATGTGTTATCCAGAGCATTATTACAATGGCTTCTGTATATTTATTGGGCAGGCTGTATACCGGTATGTGTCTAATGTGTTATCCAGAGCATTATTACAATGGCTACTGTATATTTATTGGGCAGGCTGTATACCGGTATGTGTCTAATGTGTTATCCAGAGCATTATTACAATGGCTACTGTATATTTATTGGGCAGGCTGTATACCGGTATGTGTCTAATGTGTTATCCAGAGCATTATTACAATGGCTTCTGTATATTTATTGGGCAGGCTGTATACCGGTATGTGTCTAATGTGTTATCCAGAGCATTATTACAATGGCTACTGTATATTTATTGGGCAGGCTGTATACCGGTATGTGTCTAATGTGTTATCCAGAGCATTATTACAATGGCTACTGTATATTTATTGGGCAGGCTGTATACCGGTATGTGTCTAATGTGTTATCCAGAGCATTATTACAATGGCTACTGTATATTTATTGGGCAGGCTGTATACCGGTATGTGTCTAATGTGTTATCCAGAGCATTATTACAATGGCTACTGTATATTTATTGGGCAGGCTGTATACCGGTATGTGTCTAATGTGTTATCCAGAGCATTATTACAATGGCTACTGTATATTTATTGGGCAGGCTGTATACTGGTATGTGTCTAATGTGTTATCCAGAGCATTATTACAATGGCTACTGTATATTTAATGGACACAGGCAGGCTGTACGGTATATTTAATGGACACAGGCAGGCTGTACGGTATATTTAATGGACACAGGCAGGCTGGACAGTATATTTAATGGACACAGGCAGGCTGTACGGTATATTTAATGGACACAGGCAGGCTGGACGGTATATTTAATGGACACAGGCAGGCTGTACTGTATATTTAATGGGCACAGGCAGGACACTGGTAGAATGTACGGTATATTATGAGCCCTAACACAGGCTGCTCTATGCAAACAGTCATGTCATCACTTTCTGTAATATCAGCCTGCATTAGGCCTCAAAAGGTACCCGAACAAGTCTTTTTTTTTTTTATCCTGTTAGAAATGGATCCCAATACTTCTACCGGTAATCCTGGACCAAAAGAAAAACGCAGGTCATTCGAAGCTGGTTTCAAACTTAAGGTTGTGTCAAGAGCAGAAGAAAGCAATAACAGTATTGCAAGTAGGGAATTTTGTGTTGATGAAAAACAAGTGAGGGAATGGCGGAAAAAGAAAGCTGACTTGGAAAAGATTCCAAAGGCAAAAAAAGCTCAACGTGGTTTAACAACTTCATATGGGGCTCTAGAGACTGAATTGCATAAATGGGTTATGGAGTGTCGTCAAAATGGTTACTGCGTAACACGCATGGGAATTCGCTTACGTGCCCTTCAGATGGCTAAAGATGACAAATTAAAAGCGCCAGGCATTGAAAAATTTGTTGCGTCAGCAGGATGGTGTACCCGCTTCATGAATAGGTTTGGCCTATGTTTGCGGCAAAGAACAAAGATTTCACAGAAGTTGCCAAAAGACCTTGATGAAAAAGTGATGTCATTCCATTCATTCATCATAAAACAAAGAAGGATCCATAACTATGACCTGGGAGATATTGGAAATATGGATGAAACACCTATGACCTTTGATCTTCCAAGCAACAGAACTGTGGCAACTTTGGGAGACAAAACTATTTTTCTCAGAACCACAGGAAATGAAAAAAATCATTTCACAGTTGTTCTGTCATGTTTGGCTAATGGAACAAAGCTGCGGCCTGTCATTATTTTTAAAAGAAAGACCTTGCCTAAAAAGGTCAAATTCCCACCACGAATTACAGTGCGCGCACATGTTAAAGGCTGGATGGATGAAGACGGAACAAAAAAATGGCTGGAAGAAATTTGGAAAGAACGACCAGGAGCAGCCTTAAAGAAAAAAACATCATTGCTAGTTTGGGATATGTTCAGAGCCCACACATCTGATGGCATAAAAGAAATGGCAAAATCTTCTCAAGTTACTTTGGCCGTTATTCCAGGTGGGCTTACATCTGTATTGCAACCGCTAGATGTGTGTTTAAATAAACCTTTTAAAGACCGTGTGAGAAAGATGTGGCATGAATGGATGTCATCTGGTCAAGCCCGACTGACAAAAGGTGGAAATCTGATGAAGCCCGACATAGAATTGATAGCAAAGTGGGTTCGTGATGCATGGGAAGAGATTCCGGAGGACATGGTGCAACGCGCCTTCAAGAAATGTGGCATTAGTAATGCTATGGATGGCAGTGAAGACAGCGCTTTGTATGAGAACGACAGCAGTGATGGTGATGACTGCGAACTCAGTGATGATGACAATGTCTACGCTGATAATCTCACACCAGCTAATGCTGAAGCTCTGTTTGGACATACAGATGATGAGGAATCCAGTTTTGAAGGATTTTAACTCTTGTGTTTTAGCTTGGTTGCTGAATGAGCTAAGGTTTTTGTACTTTTAAAGTTATTGTTGATACCATATTGTTTTATTGACCCTCTTTTACACTTACAGAGATAGTTTACTGTTTTTCTTTGAAATAAATATTCAAAAACATTATTGGTATCTATTTTTATTTTTGAAATTTACCGGTAGCTGCTGCATTTCCCACCCTAGGCTTATACTCGAGTCAATAACTTTTTCCAGTTTTTTGTGGTAAAAGTAGGTGCCTCGGCTTATATTCGGGTCGGCCTATACTCGAGTATATACGGTATTCCAAACTCTTCTCCAGTTCAAATATATTTAGGCAAAGCCATGCCAGTGTTTGAACCATTTTGCTGTTACAAGGGTCCAATAAAATGAACTGCCCCAATAATGATGTAGAACAGCCTTTCTCAACTTTCTTTTAACACAGTGAACCCTTACTGGTGTCAGCTAAACCCTGCTAACAAGGATGGTCATTGGGAAGAATGTTCCTTACATTTGTGGTCAATGGGAAGCTTCCCTCCTTACAGATAGCTAAAAAGATATTTGGTTTCAATGGTTACTTAACGGAGAGGCAGAAGTTGCTAACTGCTTAAGGAACCCCAAACAACCTTTTGAGGAACCTTGATTGAGAAGGGCTGGTCTGGAGTATGCAAAAATGTAGTTCAGCCCTAAGCTGAATACCTACACTAACCATTCTCAACCAGGGTTCCTCCAGAGGTTCCATGTGTTGTGTCTTGTGGGCCATTTGTTTGATGGTGACTGCTTAGTTCCATAGTCAACATCACTTGGTGGATCCAGTACTGAAGAAACCGATAAATAATAACTATTATTAATTATATCATCTATGTATTAATTTGTGAGGCAGATGATCTCTTTAGCTGTCTCCCATAGTAAAATGTTGACCATAACTGTAAGGGAAGGGACATTCTTCCCACTTACCCACCACTGTAAGGGCATTTTTAGCCCCGACCCCCAAATAAATCGGTTTTAGCAAGGCCTAAAAAATATTTTAAGGGTTACTCTGGTGTAAAAAGTTTGATAAAGACTGATCTACACCATTAAAGAGCCTGTAGACTGATATACACCAGTGAAGAGCCTGTAGACTGATATACACCAGTGAAGAGCCTGTAGACTAATCTACACCATTGAAGAGCCTGTGGACGGACCTACCCCTTTGAAGACCCAGTAGACTGATCTACACCATTGAAGAACTAGTAGACTAATCTACGCCATTGAAGAACCAGTAGACTGATCTACACCATTGAAGAACTAGTAGACAAATCTACGCCATTGAAGAACCAGTAGACTGATCTAAACCATTGAAGAACTAGTAGACTAATCTACACCATTGAAGAAAAAGTAGACTGATCTACACCATTGAAGAACTAGTAGACTGATCTAAACCATTGAAGAACTAGTAGACTGATCTTCACCATTGAAGAGCTAGTAGACCGATCTACACCACTGATGAGCCAGTAGACTAATCTACACCATTAAAGAGCCAGTAGACTGGACTATACCATTGAAGAGCTACTAGACCTGTCAGATGCTAAATGACAGGTTATGATAGCTAATCAATAATAAAGAATAGCCACTGACAGAAAATCACAGGCGATTTTAAAAAGATATTATAAATTAAGATATATCCATGATCTGCAGAGAGACCAGAGATAATTTGAGGTTTGTTTGTGGACATTTTATACCAGCTAATATATACCTTCTCAGTATGTTTGAAATAAGTCAATAGTCAAGTTTATTGTATTTATTCCAGTGGATACAGAAAGTCTTGACATTATTTCTGTATGGGTTGGCCACAATCAAAAAGAGTGTTGTACAAAGGCCGCATTCGCTGTATAAAGAGTTTTATTATCGTGCTTTATTTCCATTGTTTTCACATTTCTGGATAAGATGTATAGCTGGCCACTCCACACATATTTCCCTTGTTCCTTGCAATTCGGACATATCCGTTATCTCCGTAATTTTCCCCCCAGCTGAATGAGGGAAAAAAAAAGACAAAATGAGTACTTGCACTTTTGTAGGTCTTCTATACACAATTTACAGTCTGTTTAATTTATAATCTTAAGTAATTAACAAGGATACATAAGGGGGTGTTCTGCCCATGTTCATAGGGCATGAAAACCTTCCTATGTCAGGACAGGCAGTGACATTGTCATACTGTCATTTTTACTAGATAATTCTTATAGGAATAAACATGATTCGCTGTTCTCATCTTTACTACAAAAGCAGACCCTAGTAAACCACTGATCCAGTTATACAGCATTGTGAACACTTGTATCGTTACAATAAAGCAGGAGTCTCCAAACTTTTCGGTACAAGGGCTGCATTGTATATTTTAAAAATAATTGTGAGCCAAAAGAAATCCCCTTAGGGGTCCCCCTTACATCTGGATCCCTATCAGAGTCCCACTTTACATTTGGGACCCTATTGGAGTCACAGAGTGGCACTCCCCATCAGAGTTGCACCTTGCATCAGGGTCCCCTTACTTTAGAGATGCCCCTTACATTAGGGTCTTCATCAGAGCCTCCTTTACATGAGAGTCTGTCTTAGGTGTCCCCCCTTATATCAGGGTCCTTATCCGAATCCCCTTACATCAGGGTCCCCATCAGTGTGCCCCCCTTACATTAGGGTCTCTCCTTACATCAGATGCGGAGACCATAGGCAGCCTCTGCTGACCTTAACCCTCAACCAGTGCACACTGACCCTAGCTGTGGGCCAGACTAAAAGTTGTAGTGGGACATAGTTTGGAGACCTTTGCTATAAACCATTATAATCATTATGCCAAAATAGAGGTATGAGTGGTACACATGTGCACATAAATAGAAACCATGTGGTATATCAAAGTTCTCTGAAAAATAAGGTTATACTCCAATCAATAAAAATACCAGCACTCTAATATACAGTATCTCACAAAAGTGAGTACACCCCTCACATTTTGTAAATATTTTATTATATCTTTTCATGTGACAAGACTGAAGAAATTACACTTTGCCACAATGTAAACTGATGAGTGTACAGCCTGTATAACAGTATAAATTTGCTGCTCCCTCAAAATAACTCAACACACAGCCATTAATGTCTAAACTGCTTGAAAAAGTTCAAATTGGGCACAAATTGACAATATTTTGTGAGGCCACCATTATTTTCCAGCACTGCCTTAACCCTCTTGGGCATGGAGTTCACCAGAGCTTCACAGGTTGCCACTCCACTCCTCCATGACGACATCACCGAGCTGGTGGATGTTAGAGACCTTGTGCTCCTCTACCTTCCGTTTAAGGATGCCCCACAGATGCTCAATAGGGTTTAGGTCTGGATACATGCTTGGCCAGTCCATCACCTTTACCATCACCTTTACCCTCAGCTTCTTTAGCAAGGCAATGCTTGTCTTGGAGGGGTGTTTCGGCCCAATCTCCGAAGGGAGAGGAGCATGCTCTGCTTCAGTTTGTCACAGTACATGTTGGCATTCATGGTTCCCTCAATGAACTGTAGCTACCCAGTGCCGGCAGCACTCATGTAGCCCCAGACCATGACACTCCCACCACCATGCTTGACTGTAGGCAAGACACACTCGCCTTTGTACTCCACACCTGGTTGCCGCCATACACGCTTGACACCATGTTATGTAGAGCAACAATTATTTTTTTCAGATCCTCAGGGAGTTCTTTCCCATGAGGTGCCATGTTGAACTTCCAGTGACCAGTATGAGAGAGTGAGAGCGATAACACCAATTTTAACACACCTGTTCCCAATTCACACCTGAGACCTAACACTAACTAGTGGCATGACACCAGGGAGGGAAAATGGCACTGTTATACAAGCTGTACACTTACCACTTTACATTGTAGCAAAGTGTAATTTCTTCAGTGTTGTCACATGAAAAGATATAATAAAATATTTACAAAAATGTGAGGGGTGTACTCACTTCTGTGAGATACTGTATATCACAAGATTAAATAATGGGACAGCAGCATCTGAAAGAGCTACACCTATCCAGCACGACTGAAGACCTCCCATATGCATACTCAGTTCTTTCTTTACTAAGTAAACATGTATGTTAGCAATAGCAGACGACCAAACCTGTTCTACAACATTCGGCAGGGCAAGGGCAACATTCGGCAGGGCAACATTCAGCAGGGCAAGGCAGGGCAAAAGGGGCAACTGCCCTGGGCCCCATCATTGTAATGGGGCCAAAAGCAGCTGCCACATACTTGCCAACTATCCCAGTTTAGATTCCCTTATCCCTTGAAGTTTTAGTCCTGTGCTGTGTCCCGGTATCTCATTGTAAACTTCTGCTGCTGCTTCAAAGGCTCTGACCTATTGCCATATACAGATGACTCACCTGCAGACCTTGTGTTTACATGTAAATAATCTGCATTGGTATGTAAATAGTCATAGCATTAATATGTAAATAGTCCTGGACCATGGCATTGATATGTAAATAGAGTCAGTATTCATATGTTTATCATGTCCCCCTGAGGTCACATCCACCATCACTTCTGCTGAATGCTGCCCACTGGAGAGTTAAAGGAGCATGCTGGAAAGTCCTGCCTACAACTGTGGTCATTAAGCATAACATCAGCCTGTTCTGCAAAAGTAAGCAAATTGGTGGTGGAACCCTTCTTCAAAATAACATGGTGCCACAGCACCCTGAATTTTGGTGCGTGTGAATGCGCAGGCAGGCAGTGAGGAGATGATGTGCTGTAACCTTTAGCAACCAATCAGTGAGCAGTAATGCTGTGCACTAACCTCTTGCAACCAATCAGTGAGCAGTAATAATTTGCAGTAACCTCTAACAACCAATTAATGAGTGGTATAGATGTTCAGTAACCTCTAGAAATCAATCAATGAGCAGTAATAATGTGCAGTAACCTCTAACAACCAATTAGTGAGTGGTATAGATGTTCAGTAACCTCTAGCAAACAATCAGTGAGCAGTAATACTGTACAGTAATCTCTAGCAACCAATCAACAAGCAGAAGTCATGTGCTGTAACCTCTAGAAAATAACAGTGAGCCATAATGTGTGCTGTAACCTCCTAGCCACCAGTCAGTGAGCGCTAATGATACACTGTAACCTCTGGCAACCAATCGCAATCACTCCCTGATCTGAATCAGTAAACTGATTTTGAGTCTAGCTGCTATTTATTGTATGTCTCAAAGCATGTGGAGAGCGAAATTGCATGAAGGAGGGGGCCCAAGAAAATATTTGCCCAGGGTCCAGTCAATATTAAAGACGGCTCTGACATTCGGTATTATTATGCTGGTATATCACATGCAGATTTTCCTATATCATGTGACCTATGTTGTCCCAGGTTTTAAAACCAAACATCATTGTCTGGTTTCCACATTATCTGATGCTTTTTAGATCTTGATAAAGTTGTAATGTTTTCTGATAAAACATTAAACAAAAATATAATGTTGATATTAGCCGTATTTTGTGTTACATTATTTATGATAAAAGGTAGTAGCAAGTTACTAAGTTGCACACAGGTATTCATTTACTGCGAGAAATTCCCAATGACTTTACAGCTGTTCACAACGATAAAGAAAAATAATTATTGTATGCTTTTATATTTTTTTGATTATGTGCTTATATCTGTTCTGAATATAATAGGTTAATTTGGTAGGTTAATGTTTGAACAGATGGCTGCTTTGTGGATTCAGAATTCATGGAATTTCTTGTTGTACAACATGGTGACAGTCCCCTTATTCTACAGTTAGGTATTTGGAAGATCGTAGGTTGGTCAAGCTAAAAAGATGTTCCTGAGATAGCAGAAATGAATGTCACTTGTGATTAAATTAGAACTGAAAGTAAAGTGAGGGAGTCCTATGTTTCCTATGTTTTCACCAGGGGCACCAGAAATATTGATTGGAACATTTACCCCTCTATTTCTGTTCTGGTGACAACTCAAAATTTGGGATTTTCTTTTACTTTCACTCTTGTTTATGAGCCCTCATGCACACTAGGCATTTGCTTTTCTCTTGTAAATGGCAGAACCTTTGTCACAAGAAAAGCTGCTTAAAAAAAAAAACACGCCAAAGGCAGGCCATAGATGGTGCAAATGTATTTTCAACCCGTGGTTGCAAGAAAGAAATTTGCACGATTCTACCATCAACACAGACAGTGCCGACAGGGGAACCCGTCCTGCCGAGACATTGTATTCTCCTAGCAGAGGGACAGTGCGTGGTGGGGGAAGCCGTCCCCGCTGGGAGAAGAGAGTGATTATTGATAGCAGCTATAACAGCTGCTAGCGATAATCGCAAGTAAATACGGCATGCTGGTTGTACCCAAGTTGATCAATCAAATTGGTACAGTCAGCCTGCCCAATACACAGTTCGAATCTCGGCCAGTTCAGCAGGAAGCAAGGTTCGACCATCTATGGCTGTCCTAAAACTGTATACTGTGCATGCCTATAGGCATTTTTTTAGACACATTTGGGTGTGTCAGGCATTTGA
Source organism: Lithobates pipiens (assembly GCF_037356315.1). Classification (NCBI taxonomy): domain Eukaryota; kingdom Metazoa; phylum Chordata; class Amphibia; order Anura; family Ranidae; genus Lithobates; species Lithobates pipiens. The sequence continues at coordinate 53,692,026 of NW_027507791.1, forward strand.
GTGGTAATGAATTCCATTGGCCAGAATATCAATTTAACAGTGGGGCGCTCAGTGCTCACCGTAGACAGCGGTGCCTGTCTTTTGGCAAATATCTCCTAAACCGTGTAGGTTTAGGAGATATTTCTTGGGCCCACAGGTAAGCCTTAATCTAGGCTTACCTGTAGGTCAAAGTGGTTTGTAAGGGTTTACAACCACTTTAAGGGCCCATTGACATATACATGTCACATATCCCAGGAGGCACAGCACTTTATTCAGAAAGGAGGAGGGGGGCGTGCTTAGTGTTTTATCATCAGGAGACGCCCTGGCTGAATCAGGAAGAGGGCTCTTGATGATGCCACAATCAACATGGTGGCGCAGGATCGAGAGGTGTCAGAATACAAGAGGATCTCAGCAGGACAATGCTGGATCCTCTGGGTGGGTAATAGAAATGTGCTGCACAGACCACCCAGTAAGTGGTGGGTGGGGGGATAAGTTGAACATTTGCTTTAAAGCGTAACTACACTTTTGTTGAGGAAAAAAACCTTTCTCCTTGGGTGATCTATGTACACTGCAAGAATATTTATTTTTAATTAATTATAACAAGCTTTGTTCTTTTGTTGCAGATTCCTATCTTTTGTTATTCTGAAGAAATCCATGTGTGTTTGTATGTGCCTCTGTGCTTAGTGGGTCTAGTGGGAGTGGTTTCATAATTATCAATCAGCTGTGGCAGTTGCCGGGTACTAATGAGGAAATCTGCTGGGCCTGCATCTCTTTAGACGTGTCCCTATTGCAAATGTCTGACCAAAAATGACATTTTTATTGCAGGGGATGCCTGAAATCTGACTTGTATCTTAGGCAGACTTCTGGGAAAATTCACCCAATCACACAAGCAGGAAATGACGTTCAAGGGGAGTGGTCAGTACACATTCTGTGTACAGAACAACTTCATGTAGCCATATTGCATTGCATTTACAGAAAATTACAACGGCTGCAGAATAAAAAGGAAAGGTAATTTTTAATACCATTCAATTACAATATGACTTATATCACAATTGTATATGCTATATTATTGTTCATTATTTGCTATTCCATTGTCCCCCCCATAAAAGTGGAGTTACCCTTACTCCAAAGACATGCTGGTAGGTTAATTGGCTTCTGTCCAAAATTGACCCTAATATGTGAATGTGAGTTGGGGACCTTGGATTGTGGGCTCCTTGAGGGTAGGGACCAATCTGAGTGTGCAATGTATGTGTGGAGTGCTGCGTAAATTGACGGCGCTATATGGGTACTTTAAATAAAAATAATAGATGAGCATCTTAATGAGACACAATGTACAGGGATAGGGACAATTGTAGTCACTCACTCAGGGTGAACTGGATGGACTGGTGTCTTTTTTTCAACCTTACTAACTATGTTACTATGTAACCCTTTAAGGTAATCTTATCAGTGATACATTTTATAGTGTTTAGGGCCCATTGACACCACTGAGTCGCACCACCAGTGTACAATGTGAGACATAGTGCCAGTGCCTGATGCTGGTGCATTTACAAAAAAACAAAGACAAATTAGAAACAAATAATGAAAAAGCAGTCTTACCTATTTTTTATCAGCCAAAAGTCCTTTCCTCCAAGGTTTCCATACCCTACAGCAAGAACGCCATGGTTCACATCTTGAGTGCAAGATGAATCATCATAGACACCTGTGGAGAACACGCTTTTCAATAAAGTTTGTCCATACAAGATTAAAGAAGTTTTCTACTTTCCTATTCTACCCGAAAAATTAAAATAATCTTCACACTTTAGCAATAATGCAGTATTTTGGTCTGTGGGTTGCTTTTACAAGTTTGAAATAAACTTTTTAGCTGCATTTTATGATGTAGACAATAAGGGTCTGTCCACATTCTGAGAGCACCGACAGTGAAGAATGATGGCTGCCGGAGGAGCAAGGAATAAGTTGAGAGCCTTTGCAAGAGTTACTTTTACTACGACATGGAATTGAGCTTAGGGAAAACTTACCACTTTTATACAGGTAAAAGGAAGCATGTTTTGCATCAATTGCTACTGATATTGGTCCAACAGTACCAAGGGCTTGTTTCAGATTTTCCTCACCAGGAGTTACTTCCTGATACTTCAAGCATGTGGCAGCCTTGCCAGATGGGTTATAGATACACTGTCCATCCTTAACAGAAAAAAAATATCCAGTAAGTAGATGTTTCGCATACCCAAAATGGTCAGCGACAGCCTTGTTATGTTCATTAAGGACCTACTTACCGTGGCGTGATAAGGATATGCTGTATCAGAATCGATTCCCTGGTTATCAATCACATACTGAAAAGCTTCGGTCATGAAACCACCATTGCAGCCATGGTTTCCATATTTAGTAGAACAATCGACAAGGTTCTGAGGACTGAGGGAGACCAGCTGTCCTGTCTTCAGCTTCAGTTGCCCCTCCAAAGCACCAACAGCGCTAAATGCCCAGCAGGATCCACAGGAGCCCTACAACAAAGGTAGCAATATCAATATCAATACTATAACTGGTAATATCAATTTACAGAAGAATTGGGCAGCCACCTAAATTGTAGATCCGATTTATTCCACATGGCTCCACATCATAGATTTTCATTTACTTTTTATTTTTTATAAAATCTTTTTTATTGAGTTTTTCATAGGCATACAGACTGCCCCATGCGGGCCAAACATTACCCACACAGGGGCACATTCCTGCTGCGTCAACAGGCCACAGCAAGGCACATCCTATAACAAACAACAATCTACCTCTGAGGCAGCAACATGCCTCAACATAGCAGAGCAACACAACTTAACCATATCTATCTAAACCCCGATATGGGGAGAGGTTAGCTCAGGAGATTCTGTGCACAAACGTAAAATTACAGGATAATATGACATGAGTATTTGGGTCAGTCTATCCGCATACTAACATCACATTGTTAACCTAGGGGTTGTCTACTGCAGCAGTTGCCGTAGTGTCATCGTCTAACCAGCAGGACCACACCTTCTCAAATTTTTGCGGGCAACCCCTGCCTGAGTAGGTGGCTTTATAAAGGGGCAAACTGGCGTTCACCAGGTTTTTCCGGAACTTGAGGGAGGGGGGGGGGGGGTCGATTGTTTCCAGTGCATAGCGTTGGCCTTGCGCGCATAATACAATAACAGGGACATGAGTATCTTCCTAGCTCTAAGGATCGGCAGTTGTTCCACAAGCCCCAGCAGACAATATTTAGGATCATAAGGGATACTAGTCTAAGTAATCTGAACTATCGCCCGGAGCACCTCCCTCCAATAATGTACATAGATTTTCATATTTGCTTATTAATATATTAAGAGGGAAAAAAAATGGTTTCAGTTTTAGAACAGATCAATCTGCAATTTGGGAATTCCTTTGAAGCCCAATGAGACTCTAATACTGTCCATATAAACTATGATAGATTATTAAAGATTCAACCAATTCAAACACTTCACCTGATATCAACACAAAAAAAAAAATGATTTGGTCAAATTAAATTGCCTTTTCTGTCAATTGCTACTTTTTAATTAAATTTAAGCTGCCCATACACATTGTAAATTTCCAGCAATTTTAACAACTTTTGATCAATTGAAAATTGTAATCTTGAGTGTTTGAATATGGAGATGAGCAGTTTTCGAACAAGGCCTTGATAGAAAGAAAATCTGATTGCTTTAAAAGACAAGCAGCCATTTTTTTCTGATTTCAATCTCTTTTTTTTTTCATTAACCTATATTAGAGTTGTCAAATTATAGCTCAGTTTAATCAATTGAATTCAGCTGGACAATCAAATTTGCGGGTGGTCGACAGTTTGGCTAAACTCTAAGCCCTTGTACACACGGTCGGACATTCAGATGGAAAATGTCCGATCGGACCGTGTTGTCGGATAATCCGACCGTGTGTGGGCTCCATCGGACTGTTTCCGTCATGAAATATCCGACAGACCAAGTTTTCCAGCTTGGCTATAAAATTTTCCGACAACATGATCCGATCGGACTTTGTCCGATCATGTGTAGAGAATTCCGATCGGACAAAGTGCCACGCATGCTCAGATCAAATTCCTACACCAAAGCTATTGGCTACTAGCGTGAACGTAGTCCCATCGTAACAAAATAACGTCACCACGTTCTGAACGATCGGATTTTCCGACAACTTTGTCCGACCGTGTGTATGCAACAGTTTCGGACAAGATTTGGTTGTCGGAATGTCCGACCGCGTGTACAAGGGCTAAAGCAACCACTGTTGATCACAGGTTTGATTTCCCAGTTAATTGAAAGAGGTGTATATTGCCTGAAATTTGTATATGAACACTTTTAAGGATATTATTCTTTTTCAAGGACAGTCTAATTTATTACTATTATTATTATAGTTATTTATATGCTGCCAACAATTGTTACGCAGTGGACTTCATATTGTACATTCATTCCTTCAAGGAGTCTACAATGTTATATTCAACAGTTGTATTAATATGGTATTGTTGGCATAATAAGTGACTAAAATCAAGGATATTATGTATCTTCCCTAGTACTAGATGCTGTTGGACCACTGTGCAGCACCATTCATGGCAAGCATACCAACTGTAATGTTACTATGGTATTGATTTACTGAAGGCAAATACATCATTTTGCAAGGGAATTTTCCCTTAGCTTAGTGAATGAGAAACCCTTTTTTTTTTTTTTCTCTGCACATTATTGGGTATTCTTTGCAAAATGAACCACCACCATGCTTCCCAGGCTCCACTGTCCACCTGCAGACCTGGGACATGCATGGTGGGTGAGACAGATAGTAGAAGAAGAAGACCAATAAACATCCAATCAGATCTCTCCTGGCTGTAAAGAACATCACTTTCTGGTGGCCAGGGAAGAAGCTGATGGAGCGTGATCTGCACTCCATTAGCTTCAATGGAGGACAAGTGAGACATCAGGGGTCTGAAAAACTTCTGATGCTCATTAAAGAGAACCTGTCACAAAAAGGGGACTTTTTGTCCCCTATGTTATAAAAAATTGAGTTACAGTGGAAAAAAAATTGTCAAAAAACAAACTTAATCCAAGTACTTAAACCCCCCCCCCCCCCCAAAAAAAAATGTTGAGCCCACCTCACCCTTATGTACATCAACCCACTTGTGCTGCACACGTTACATATAACTGAGCGCACCAGACTGAGAACAATAATTCTAGGGCCAATATTCACAGTTAACTGTAAATTGATGACCTGTAGGTGCTTTGAAACCATCATATATGGAAAATTTAGGGTACTGAAATTCAACGTCATTTTGTGGGCCTGTACAAATTTAAGACTTGATATGTTGAGTATATATTTATTTGGCACAACCTCATCCATTATATTTTACTCAAAATTGGGCAACACGTTGAGTTCATTTGCTCTAAAACAAACTTTAGTGTATTTATACTAAAAATTTGCGCAAATATCATGTGACCTAAAAAAAAAATTAAATCTACCTCTATTTTATTCTGCAGGGTGTCTCCTTTCAGAAAACATATACTATAGTATAGAATAAAATAGAGGTAGCTTACATTTTTTTTTTGGGGGGGGGGGGGGGTTTAACTAATGCTCAGACCTAAAATAAATGTTTTTAAAGCTGTAAGGAAAAAACACAAAAAAGGCTCTGGTATCGAGAGGGTTAGGGATAGTTAAGGGCTAAGGTTACAGTATAATAGGACTTCTAAACAGGTTGATAGAAGCCATAAAAATAGAATTAGATAAGAGTTGTATGTAATGTTTACAGCGTCAGTGAAACCAAAGGTTTCATTTTACACAGAAACAGAAACAGGATAAAATCTAATATGAAAATGAACATTAAGCCTGGAGCATACCTATAGCTTTGTGTATTATTTCAGAACCCACTAGTATCAAGATTACATGTGTTAGAATTTATTTTTGTAAGTAGCAATAGGGGGGATCTGTCAAAGCACTTAAAAAAAAATGTAAATCCTTGATTTTATTTTTATTTGAAAGGGGGCCCTTTCAGTCTTTAAAATTGTGTCACTAAGGCTCCTTTCACACTGGGGCAGTGCGGGCGTCGGCGGTAAAGCGGCGCTATTTTTAGTGCCGTTTTGCCGCTTTGCCGGCGGTATAGCCACGCTGCCCCATTGATTTCAATGGGTAGGAGCGGTTTAGGAGCGGTGAATACTCCGCTCCTTCACCGCTCCAAAGATGCGGTTAGCAGGATTTTTTGCCAGCGCACCGCTCCAGTGTGAAAGCCCTCCGGCTTTCACACTGGAGTAAAAGGGGCCAGTTTTGTTCAGGCGCTACACAGGTGCTATTTTTTTGCGCTGTAGCGCCTGAAAAAAGGCCCCTTTCACACTGGGGCGGTGCTGGCGTCGGCTTTACCGTCGCTTTAACCCCCACTAGTGGCCAAAAAAGGGTTAAAACCACCCGCAAAGTGACGCTGCAGCGGCGCTTTTCCTGGCGGTATAGCCGCGCTGCCACATTGATTTCAATGGGTAGGAGCAGTTTAGGAGAGGTGAATACACCGCTCCTTCACCACTCCAAAGATGTGGCTAGCAGGACTTTTTTCACCGTCCTGCCAGCCCACCGCTCCAGTGTGAAAGCCCTCCGGCCTAAGGCCCCTTTCACACTGGGGTGGTGCGGGCGTCGGCGGTAAAGCGGCACTATTTTTAGCACCACTTTACCGTCGTTTTATCGGCAGTATGCGACCAACAGCGGGGCGGTTTTATAGGTTTTAAAAAGGGTTAAAACCGACCACAAAGCGACGCTGCAGCGTCGAGTTTAGAGTTGTCAAATTATAGTTCAGTTTAATCAATTTAATTCATTCAATCAAATTTGCAGGGAGTGGACGGTTTGGCTAAACTCTAAAGCAACCATTGTTGCTCACAGGTTTGATTTCCAGTTAATTGAAAGAGGTGTAAATTGCCTGAAATTTGTATATGGATGCTTTTAAGGATATTATTCTTTTTCAAGGACAGTCTAATTTATTACTATTATTATTATTATTATTATTATAGGTATTTATATGCTGCTAAGATGCGGCTAGCAGGACTTTTTTCACCGTTCTGCCAGCGCACCGCTCCAGTGTGAAAGCCCTCCGGCCTAAGGCCCCTTTCACACTGGGGTGGTTCAGGCGTCGGCGGTAAAGCGGCACTATTTTTAGCACCACTTTACCGTCGTTTTAGCGGCGGTATGCAACCAACAGCGGGGAGGTTTTATAGGTTTTAAAAAGGGTTAAAACCGAACACAAAGCGACGCTGCAGCGGCGCTTTTCCCGGCGGTATAGCCGCACTGCGCCATTGATTTCAATGGGTAGGAGCGGTGAATACACCGCTCCTTCACTGCTCCAAAGATGTGGCTAGCAAGACTTTTTTCACCATCCTGCCAGCGCACCGCTCCAGTGTGAAAGCCCTCCGACTTTCACACTGGAGTGAAAGGGGCCGTTTTTTTGCAGGCGCTACAAAGGCACTATTTTTATCGCTGTAGCGCCTGAAAACCGCCTCGGTGTGAAAGGGGCCTAAGGCTATGCCTCTAGAGCAGCCTTCATCAAACTTATGAGCCTAGAGGAACCCTTGATATCATATTTAGGTGTCCAGGGAACCCATGCTAAGAAAAGGAAGGAATGAGTGCCAAATATAAGAACACCTAAAGAAATGGTGCCTACGTCCTATCAGATAGAGAAAGAAATTTGGTTTTGAGGCTATTTGGACTTTTATGGTACTGGCTATACATAACCAGATTATATAGAAAAGTATTTTATTACATAAATCTTTAAAATATACAAAACATCTAAAATTATAGAAAAAGAAACAATTTGAGCATCAAAAAAGTATTCAATATATAGATGGGACATAGTTTGTTTGACTATTATCCCTTGCTGGTAAACCCATCTATAACTTTATAGAGCAAATTTGCAAGATATATTCTTTTGGTCTATAATTTTTGATGTTTTGTATATTTTAAATATTTGTGTAATAAAATACTTTTATATATAATCTGGTTATGTATAGCCTTTGTACCGTACCATGAAAGTCCAAATAGCCTCAAAACCAATTTTTTCCCATGCTAAGACTAATTCATTGGTGGTCAATGAGAAAAATGCCCCTTGCAATGGTGGTCAGTGGGTAGAATACCCCCTGTGCCATGGTGGTCAGAATACCCCCCTATACAGACAGCTAAAACCATTACTGGTGTCGTCATGCAGTGGCATTGGACCCGGAACTATGCAGTCACCATCAGATAGGAGGTCAGTAAGCCACAGGTCAAGGAACTCCTAGCAACCTTTGGAGGAACCCTAAGGCCCCTTTCACATTGGGGCGCTTTGCAGGCGCTACAGCGCTAAAAATAGTGCCTGCAAAGCCCCTTGAAACAGCCACTGCTGCCTCTCCATTGTGAAAGCCCGAGGACGCTTGCAGGTCGGTCAAAAAAGACCCGCAAGCCGCATCTTTGGAGCGCTGTAGGAGCACTGCTAAAGTGCCCCTTCCCGTAGAAAACAATGGGGCAGTGCTGCAAACCCACTGGCAAAGCGTTTTAACCCTTTTTTGGATGCTAGCGGGGGTTAAAACTGCCCCATTAGCGGCCACATAGCACCACTAAAATGAAGGTAAAGCGCCACTAAATATACCGCCTCTTTACCGCCAGCGCCCGCAAAGCCCCAGTGTGAAAGTAGCCTAAGATTTCATAGAACCCTGGCTGAGAATGGTTGCAGTAGTGCAAGCCCAATATTTATTTTTGTTAATACATTTGTTCTCTATGTCAAGGGCCAGTGGTACCTTAAATCGGAGTTCCAGGCTTTTGTCCGAGACGCGCTGTGCTTTCTTAGAGGACAGGCAATCTTCTGGGACCTGTGACATGTCCCAGAAGATTGCCTAGATGTAGGACATGCCAAGGGGAAGAGGAGGAGTCACCTAGGCGGGTGAGAAGTGGAAGAAGGAAGTGGGACAGGAAGTCCCTCTCTAAAGTAGGCACCGCTCCCCCCTCCCAAAAAAAATGGCATGCCAAATGTGGCATGTAAGGGGGCAAGGAGTGCTTAAAGCGATGGTTCCACTTTTGGGTGGAACTTCACTTTAAGGTCCTTGGCGCTGAAAGCCATTGTGAATTGCTGGTTTCTGTTTTATCCCCTACGCTAAAGCAACCCTCTTAAACTGGTCATACACTAGTAGAATGTCTTCTAAAAGAAGGTTTTAAGAACGTTTGTGCAACTTTCTTATCATTAGTGGGGTCAAATTGAAGTTTGCTTTTGACGGTAATGTCAAGAAAAAAGAGCTGGAAATTTCTTTACGAACAAATACATTTAACAGTGAATGTGTTTTAAATGCAAGAAATTATAGTCACTCCAAAAGTAAATGTTAAGAAAAAACTTTTTTTGAATTACTTTTGAACAACATTAGTCATATCAGAATGAGAATATTCGTATGAACGTTTGTTCGAAAATCTGCTAATGTATAGCCAGTTTAGGGTTTAACCCTTCACTATGTATTTGCTACTGTATGTATCTGTTGGGTATTGCAGTCAGTATACTGATTGAAGGCTAAGCCATGTAGGGATTGGATATTTTTCTATTTATCAAGAAAGTCTAATGAATTTGCATTGAGCAGGGCCATGTGGCCATTGAGACCAATTGAGGTAGCTCCCCTCAGGCAGGACTCACACGGAGGGGGCCTTCTTAATCCGCAGTGTGTAAAGTCATGTAGTTGAAGACCATGATCTGTTAGACTTTAGTTGACCTCTGACACTTCTGCTAAAGTGCTCCAAAAAAGTTAATGAAGCTAAATGAGGAGGATATTGAATAGTTTCATATCATTTTTTTTTTTTTACCATAGATGCCAACTGTCCCAGATTTTTGGGACAGTTCCGCATTTAGATGCTCTGTCCTGATGATTCTATGTCCTGGGCTGCACCCCAAGATCACAGCATCACCCTTAATTTATTCGCTGAGCTTGTGTAGTAACTCAGAAAAAGGGTAATAACTAAGGAAATTGTACCCCCGAGTGGGCAATTCCTGTATATTTAGGGGAGGGGGCATCCAGAAAGTTGGAGCGATCTTGGCAGGTCTGGCCAGAAGGTGGGTATGACCTGTTTGGGAAGGTCCAGATGGTAGGAATGTTAATTGTGGGCCATGGGTGGGCGTGACAGTATCCCAGGGACTGCGACAAATACTGGATGTTGTCAAGTATGTTTTACTGCTTTTTGTGTGGTTTTACTGAACATATTTATTGATATCAGTAATACTCATTGATCTGTCTTACCTGATTTTTGACATTTGTGACACATCCCTTATCCCTCCAATCTATAGCGTCCGGCACCATAAAGCGGTCTGTAACATTCCACGAGTTACCTGTCTTCTTCATATCACGGGGAGGTAGTACAAGTCCAGTTAGCTGGGCCTCCACTTCTTCGCTAGTCTGAATAAAAAGAGATATAATTACTGGTATTTGGTAAAGTATATGTGAACCCTCACCTTGTAAAACAACCCATTCTTTTTAAAATAGAAATGCAAAGTAAAACATTTATGTATACTTATAAAAAACATGATAAATTCCTTTTTTTTTTTATAAGTGATCACATACACTCTGTTCTTAGCTGCATTAGGGGAGGGGAAACCGCAGTACACTGGTCTTCACACTGAACGGCTGTGCAGGGGGATGGTGTCAGGACTGGTGAGTTTATGGGAGGAGAACAGGATCATACAAGTACATGGTACAGCAGGCACATATTAGGATTATGAAATGGTAGGTTTACATACTCTTAAAATAAAACTAGTAGAAACCAAAGATATAGACAGCTGAAAATTCTGACTTTTGCTGTAAAGTTAAGTTAAACTGGTCCTGCCTCCGGAGGCAATCTATTGGTCCTATGATGGGATAGGCAAGTCAAGGACCTATAGGGAAGCTCATGAGAAAGGAGAGGGTAGTGCCAAGCTAAATATTTATAATTTTTTTTTAAAAAAAACACCTAAGGCCCCTTTCACACTAACGTCCCGTTCAGGCCCGCCTGTCAGTTGTTCAGGCGGACCTGAACGGGTGCTCCATAGAGCTCTATGGAGTGTCGGATGTCAGCGGTGACATGTCCGCTGACATCCGACCCGCTCCGATCCGAAAAAGTGTGACGGAGGAAAAAGCTATTTTTCCATCCGTCTGCGGATCGGATCGGATGACGACGGGCACTGCGGTCCGTCGTCATCCGATCTCCCATAGGGGAGAGCGGCGCTGTGACAGGTCCGTCCCTGCACAGTGTGCGGAGACAGACCTGTCATCTCCCTGCTCAGCGGGGATCGGCGGAGTGATCCCCGCTGAGCAAACGGACATCCACGGGGCGGATCAGAACTGATCCGCCCCGTGTGAAAGGACCCTAAGGCAGGTGCCCTCCTATGTTAAAACAAACTTGTTATATTTATGTAAAACTTTATCTTTATCAATATATGTGTTAAAGGGGTCTATTAACTACTGGGTACCAACATTGCTAAGAACCACTATGAAGCTCTCATTAATTTTAACCCCAACCAACTACTCCACTGACCAATTCTGGCTTATCACTTTTTTCTCACAGCAGTCAAGCAAACCTTGGCCAGCGCCATAAATCTTTCATTATTTTCCAGGAGATTTGAATGACTTCCTATATACCAATGGTCACCATACTGCGGCCCTGGGCCCAGATTTGCTTGCCTTTATCTGGCCCTTGAGGCACCAACAACAGGGGGGGTAATTCCTGCCACTAATATCAACAATGTAGTATCATTCCTTCCAATGGAAACAAAAACAGGGCACTATTCCTCCCATCGACACCAACTATTTCTCCCCCTAATACCAAAGGTCAGGCAATGTTTACTCCCACTAGGCACAGTACATCCCCCCCTAAAGTCTGAAGAACATTAAACTGGCCCTTCCTTCACAAAGTTTGGAGACCCCCTGCTATATACCTTCTAGTTTCAACTTGAAGACTTGATTTTTTACCTAGCTTCATGCAGAAATGCCCATGATGTTCCACTTCCATTCCTCTCCAACTTTTCCTTCCCTACCCCTTTCGCCTTCTACTGCAGATCCCTTCTCTTTATTATGTTTTAACAATGTTTTTTTTTTATTATTATTCTCTACTTTTCTATGAGTTATAGTTTTTGTTTGCCTGGGCGATGTGTGTTTCCCAAGCATGGAACCTCCCTCCATGGCTCAGACATCCTATCTAGGTATAGAAATTGATGCTCTTTTGTATAGCTAGCTATTGGATGATCTAAATACTGTATATTATCTACAGGGTGCTACATAATCACTTCCTGACTGCTCATTTTACATTAAAAGGATCCTCCTAAAGGCTTGTATGACAATATCATTCCATATCAATATCATTCTATGAATAGGCACCAATGTTTTTGTGCAGTATTTTGCACAGTAATACATACCTCCCTCCTTATTCATCCTGTGATTATTTGTATTGTTTATAAAACTTTTCAATACAAACTTATTCAAATTGAGAAGAATGAGTTATATTATTTTCAGGGCTGGAGAGGCAAGGATAATTTTAGCCTGTAACCAAAGTATATAACATCCATTCTCAACCTTTTCAACACAGTGTAAGCCCTTGTACACACGATCGGAGATTCCGACGGAATGTGTCCTATCGGAGAGTTTTGTCGGATAATCCGACTGTGTGTGGTCTGCATCGGACTGTTTCCGTCGGAATATCCGTCTGACCCAATTTTCCAACTTGATGGAAATATTTTCCGACAAACTGGTCCGATCGGACATACTCCGATCATGTGTAGAGAATCTTGATCGGACAAAGTGCCACACATGCTCACATCAAATTCCTACACCAAAGCCATTGGCTACTAGCGTAAACGTAGTCCCGTCGTAACGAAATAACGTCATCACGTTCTGAACGATCGGATTTTCCGACAACTGAGTCCGACCGTGTGTATGCAACAGTTTCGGACACAATCCGTCGGACAAAACCCGTCGGACAAAATCCAACGGATTTGGTTGGCAGAATGTCCGACCATGTGTACAAGGGCTAACTCTTAAAAATAACTTTTTGGTCTCAAGGAACCCCAGCTAAAAATGACTATATCTACAACTCATGATACATTAGTGTGATGGTCAACGGAAACAATGTTCCTTATACTCATTGGGAAGAATTGCCCTCTTACAGATAGCTAAAAAGATCAATGGTGTCATTGGTAACTTATCTGAGAGACAGAAATTGCTCATTGCTCAAGGAACCTCTTGCAACCTCTTGAGGAAGCTCAGGGTTCCATGGAACTCTGTTTGAAAAACACTGGTCTATAGGTTTATATAGAATATATTGGAATTTGAATACACGGTTGATATTTCCTGGAAGAGAAGGTGCTTGAAGTGTTTGTCAGGTCAAAACCATTCCCTTAAAAATATTGCAAATACAGAAAAATACCAGTGATCCCCTAACGTCCTGTTTTGGCTGACAACACAGTGCTTCATCTGGGAACCTATGCCAAAACGATGTGTGCCGCTCAAGTATAGAGAAAGAAAAGTCCCAGTGCAAGTCTCACGTATTTCGCCCCACCCACAGGCTTTATCATGAGGACCACGGGCAGGGTGAAACATGTTCGGGTGGGGCCTGGACAGAGCCCAGACTGAAGCTGTATTCACCTTCTACAAATATGTTTTTGTTGTAATGTGCGGCTTTTAAAAATGTTCTTTCTTCACATGGTGCTTCTTCAGCACTGAAATATCAACATTGGGGGTTATTTTACGAAAGGCAAATCCACTTTGCACTGCAAGTGCACTTGAAAGTGCACTTGGAAGTGCAGTCGCTCTAAATCTAAGGGGTAGATCTGGAATGAGTGGAAGCTCTACTGATTTTATCATCCAATCATGTGCAAGCTAAAATGCTGCTTTTTATTTTCCTTGCGTGTCCCCCTCGGATCTACAGTGACTATTCTTCCAAGTGCACTTGCAGTGCTAAGTAGATTTTCCTTTCATAAATAACCCCCATTGTCAGGTCGGCCTGCTGGGCTACAGAAATCCACATATTATAGCCCTCTATGTCCAATTCCACATGCATAGTTTGATTTAGTTCTCAGCAAAACAATGCTGTTGCCTCGACTTCCCAATGCTGCCCACACACCATGTAGGGAAAGGGTTCTTGGGAGATGTAGTTTTGGGAGATGCAGGAACTGAGCAGCTGCCCTTGTAAGAATATTACAAGCCTAATGGCATCAAAGAAAGTGCCCAATTTTTCTGAGAGGTTTGATCATATTAGGCGCAGCAGCATGATACAAGCGTTCTAAATACTGTTAATTACCTATTATATCCTGCTGTACTTTTATTTTTGTTAAAGTGCTAGCGTTGCCCTTTCACCTCCCATACTAAGGGCTGCTGTGCAGGGAGCTGACATCAAGACAGATTCAGGTGATATTTTGTTGTATATAAAAATGCAGCACATTGAATCATTTTTATTACATTTATTTTTTATTTTTTTTAGATTACTTATGAGATTAAACTGTTCTCTTCCTTGTTTCTGTTGTTGTTCTTCCCCATCATAAAAGGTAGGTGTAAGATACAAAAAGGAGAAGAGGAAGACTATTGCACCCACTATTGCACCCGTTGCCCCATTTGTCTGTTGCATAAAAGTACACTAACAACTTGTGAAATGCTATTGTACATCTAAAAGCTAAACATTGCTAGATAACACAAACATGCTCCAACTTGTAAGTAATTTGCTTTTCAAGTAGTCATATTAGAGGCCTAAGTTGTATTATATTACAGTTTACTCTAATTAGGTTTCAGTTCATGGCATCCCTTCCGGAACAGATTTCCATGTGTCTCCATGAGCCATGTCCATTGCGCACATTATGCACCACCTAAACTTCCCCCTAATCATTATATTTAAACCTTGAAGCAATATCAGGTTAGGAAGAGTAAAGAGGTAAATATGAGGGTGAGCCATGGTTTGGGCACTACACATGCGTTCAGGTCTATCACCCCCAGGTGACCATATTTGTCCCCTTCATATAACTGAGTTCAGGTGTTTCCTGTTAGGGGTATGCTACAACATACAAAGACATTTTTAGACTTTGTACTTCCAATATTGAGGCAACAGTTTTGTGAAGGTCCTTTTCTATCCCAGCATGACTTTGCCCCTGTGCTTAAAGCCGGCTCCATAAAGATATACGGTTGGATGAGTTCGGTGTGGAAGAACTCAAATGGCCTTCAGTTTGAGTTGGATTGTGAGCTGGGTCTTCTCATATACCATCTGTGCCTGACTTCACAAATGCTCTTTTGGCTGAATGGCCATACATTCCCACAGATACACCCTGAAATCTTGTGTAAAGCTTTCCTAGAAGGGCAGAGGCTGTTATAACCAACTCCATATTAATGACCATGGCATAGGAATTGGATGCCCAACGAGCTTATATAGGTGTGATGGTCAGGTGTCTACGATCTTTTAGCCTTTCAATAGCTTTTAAACCACCCAATGCAGTAGTATGGCTGTGCCTGCTCCTATACACACGGACCCAAGGGTGGCACTACAAACACTTCATGCTAAGTGGTACGAATGTCTCTACCGTGTTGCACATTATAATAGATTTTATTAATGTTAAACTGAAGCAAACTTATGTTTCTATTATTTATTCTCACTCATTAGTCACTAATGCATTTGAGAATTAACCATACATACCATATCAGCAAGATGGTTCATTCCAACAGTGAACGAGTGAACCCCCAATTCATGTTCCAGGTTATGTAGTGAGACAAACTTCAAGTTCTTTTCCCAAATCATTCTCCTTGTCAAGTCTTCTCTCTAGAACATGTACAATACATACATTAACGTATGATAGGTGTGTTCCTGTACATAGATATGTTAAACCATCAATAGGTCCCATTGACACACAGATGAATGATTCAGTTGTAAGAAAAAGTGCCCGATTAATTGTAAACCAAAGATGTACAATTATATATACAGTGGAACCTTGGATTACGAGTATAATCTGTTCCAGGAGAATGCTTGTAATCCAAAGCACTCGCATATCAAAGCGAGTTTCCCCATAGAAGTCAATGGAAACAAAGATAATTTGTTACGCATTGACTTCTATTGCAATCAATACTGGATGTGGCCAGGGGTTGGGCACCGGAGAGCCTCGGAAATATTCGGGGACAGCTCGGCTGAACTCAGAAAACCCTCGGAAAGGCTCGGAAACTCTCGGGAACAGAGTATTTGCAAGTGTTTCCGAGTATTTCCGAACGGCTCTGAACCGTTCTGAGTGTCACCGGCGCCCCCGCACCTCTGGCCAAGTGTGGTACTGCACACCCCATTGGCTTGAATCCTGCTCGTTTTGTGAGAAAACACTCGCAAACCGAGTCAGGATTTTTTTTTTAAAGTTGCTCGTCTTTCAAAACACTCGTTAACCGCATTACTCCTAAACCAAGGTTCCACTGTATTGAGAATTACAGTAGTATTAAACCCAAAACCAAACTTTTATTATTTTGCAGATTATCAATTCTTAGATGAGACGGCTGCATTTGTTTCCTTTTTTAGACTTTATTTTATTTTCATCTGCTGGTCCAGCCAGCAAGTCTTTTCTTCACAGCACTAACTCTCTAGCAGAATGTATCAGTTTACATGGATGAGATAAACCACCTAACATTGGCAGGGGTCATTAAAATCACCTTTTATTTATTCATGCAAAACCTTTATCCCAAAATCATAGGTGTGCGCAGCCAATTGCATTAGGGTGTGCCTCCCAAAGCTCAAACACAGAGCAAAAGAGGCAGCGGCTAGGGGTGTACATGCAACGCTATGATTTGCAGCCTTGGCAGAAATTACAGAGTGTAAAGTACATGTGAACAAGCCCTTCAGTTATTAAAAAAAGTAAAATGTTATATATATTTATTTATTTATTTTATTTATTTTTTACATTTAAAAAAAAAAAATGTATTTTTTTTTTTAAACTGCTTTTGGGGGACTTTGGTGAAATATTAGAGTTTCTAAAAGGACCTCTGATGTCTTACATTTAAGAATGAGAAATGGACTAAGGATAGGATGGAGGAGCAGATGCTAGAACTGATCCCCTTGGGGGGAGGCAGAGAAGGAACAAGAAAATCAGTATCTGCAATAAGGCAGTACAGCCGGTCCTCCTGCTTGACAGGTGCCCGGGCCAGCGCCCCCCCCCCCCCCCCACACACACACACACCTTTTGAACAAATAGAACATGGGTCCGGTACAGGAGGGCAGGCTGTACTGCCTTATCATCGGCCCTGGTGCATGGGGTGATTAGGGTGTGCCCAGACACACCCAGCAAACCCCCTCTATATGACTATGCCCAAAAGGGAAAAAAAAATTGCTGTAACTGCTTATAAAGTGGGAGCTGGTGTTCGGCTTCAATGTGTTAGTGGTTCTAAATCTGCTAATGCATTTAACACTCCCCTCCCCCTAGAATGACAATGCTGCTGTCTGCTGTTCCTCCTGTGCTCATTCCTCTCACTAATACCGGAGGTGTGTTAGCGGCCAGATCACCAGGTGAAAGCAGAGAGGAAAAAAGCCAAAGAAAAGGAAATTGATGCAGCCTCCACATCTAACGATTGGTAAATTGCAATAGATTGCATTTTTGGTTTTGGGTTTATTTACCACTTTAAATAACAGATCAAAGTAATTAATTAATGTTTCTGGCGGATCAGCAGTAAACCACATCTTCCTATGTATCATCTGATCCATACCTCATGGTCATATTTCTTATTGTGGGTGATTTTCCATAATGTCCAGTGGTTGTCCAGAGCTGGGTCTATAGACGATGCTACAGTTGCAGCCAACAAAATACACACCAGAGACTTCATTCTGTGAAGAAGAACAAAAAGCACATGTATGATGTCGCACTTTTCTGATATATACTATGGATCTAAACATTAGCAGAGGATGCAAAATAAATCAAAGCTGTGGTGTATAAAAAGAGTATTGAAACTAAGAGTTATAATGTTTCAGTAACTTGTCAAAAGTTAGATTACAGACGGTAGAAAGATCGGTTGTCCGATATGAACCAGAGTGAAGATGGCACACTTTGGGTAAAAAGCTTTCAGTATTCAGGGGACATAACAGAACATGCATATAATACACACACTGGAAGAGCAAGAAGAGCAACACAAGACAAGTACACACTACAATAGATATCAGGTGATCAGTAGGCTATTGAGGGTGCTTATCATTTTAATAGTTAGATATTTAACTTAACAGTCCCCACACACCTTATCTTGTTTTATATGTGATTATATGTGATGTTCATTAATAATTATTTACAGTATAGTTTAATGATACTGCAGACCACTGCTACTAATCACAAGGCAGTAGCTTAGTATTGTCGGCCTGAAACAAGAAGTACTAGCAGTTGCTAAGAGTTCATTGAGCTGAGGCTGGTTGCCCTTCCATTTGAGGATGCCTGCATAGTGTTGGGTCCAATGCCATTTTGCCGAGCCAGCAGTATGACAAAAGTCAACTTTTAAGTTGTCTGTGTTGTTGGCATTCTGACCACCACTATAGGGGGGGGGGGGGGGGGGGGGTTCCCACTCACCACCAATGTAAGGAGCATTCCTCCCACTGACCACCAGTGTATGGGTGTTCATATCACTGATCCCCAATGCAAGGGGCTTTCATTGCTCTTACATCCAATGTAGGAGCATTCTTCCCACTGGCCACCAATGTAAGAATCATTCTTCCTACTGACTTCCAATGTAAGGAGCATTCTTCCCACTGACCACCAATATAAGGAGCATTCTTCCCACTGATCACCAATGTAAGGAACATTCTTCCCACTGATCACCAATGTAAGGAACATTCTTCCTACTGACTTCCATTGTAAGGAGCACTCTTCCTACTGACCACCAATGTAATGGACTTTTTTTCCCACTGATCACCAATGTAAGGCCCCTTTCACACATGCGGATGGTATGTCCGTATTTCATCCATCTGTTTGCGGATGAAATACGGGCCATACATTCATCCCTATGGGATAGCGGGTGTCTGCGGATGAGCATCCGCAGACACCCACTATTGTCCGCCTCCGCAAATGTCCGATTCTGCAGACGGAGGAAAATCCTATTTTTCTGTCCGTCTGCAGAGTGGATCGGATGATCGTGTGAAAGAGGCCTTAGGGACATTATTTCCACTGACTTCCAATGTAAGGAGCATTCTTCCTACTGACTTCAAATTTGAGGAACATTCTTCCCATTGATCACCAATATAAGGGACATTCTTCCTAATGACTTCTAATGTAAGGAGCATTCTTCCCACTGACCACCAATATAAGGGACATTCTTCCCACTGATCACCAATGTAAGGGACATTCTTCCTAATGACTTCTAATGTAAGGGGCATTCTTCCCACTGACCACCAATATTAGGGACATTCTTCCTAATGACTTCTAATGTAAGGGGCATTCTTCCCACTGACCACCAATATTAGGGACATTCTTCCTAATGACTTCTAATGTAAGGGGCATTCTTCCCACTGACCACCAATATTAGGGACATTCTTCCTAATGACTTCCAATGTAAGGGACATTCTTCCTAATGACTTCCAATGTAAGGGACATTCTTCCCACTGATCACCAATGTAAGGGACATTCTTCCTAATGACTTCTAATGTAAGGGGCATTCTTCCTAATTGACTTCTAATGTAAGGGACATTCTTCCTAATGACTTCCAATGTAAGGGGCATTCTTCCCACTGACCACCAATATAAGGGACATTCTTCCTAATGACTTCTAATGTAAGGGGCATTCTTCCTAATGACTTCCAATGTAAGGGGCATTCTTCCTAATGACTTCTAATGTAAGGGGCATTCTTCCTAATGACTTCTAATGTAAGGGACATTCTTCCTAATGACTTCCAATGTAAGGGGCATTCTTCCCACTGACCACCAATATAAGGGACATTCTTCCTAATGACTTCTAATGTAAGGGGCATTCTTCCCACTGACCACCAATATAAGGGACATTCTTCCTAATGACTTCTAATGTAAGGGGCATTCTTCCTAATGACTTCTAATGTAAGAGGCATTCTTCCCACTGACCACCAATATAAGGGACATTCTTCCTAATGACTTCCAATGTAAGGGACATTCTTCCCACTGACCACCAATATAAGGGACATTCTTCTCACTGATCACCAATGTAAGGAGCATTCTTCCCACTGATCACCAATGTAAGGAGCATTCTTCCTACTGACTTCAAATTTGAGGAACATTCTTCCCACTGATCACTAATGTAAGGGACATTCTTCCTAATGACTTCAAATGTAAGGGGCATTCTTCCTAATGACTTCTAATGTAAGGGGCATTCTTCCCACTGACCACCAATATAAGGGACATTCTTCCTAATGACTTCTAATGTAAGGGGCATTCTTCCCACTGACCACCAATATAAGGGACATTCTTCCTAATGACTTCTAATGTAAGGGGCATTCTTCCCACTGACCACCAATATAAGGGACATTCTTCCTAATGACTTCCAATGTAAGGGGCATTCTTCCCACTGACCACCAATTTAAGGGACATTCTTCCCACTGATCACCAATGCATTGGGGCAGCCCGGGTGCTATTTTGCAACTTTTGAAAAAGTGCTGTACTTGTAAATTGTTCCTGTAACCTATTTTGTATTAAATGTTGCATATACTGTTTATCCACTGATATGCTATAATATTATATACCAGAGCCTGTATTTTTAAATCTATGATGGCAAATAAGCCGTTGAATCAATAAAATAAATATAACTTTTCACGGATTTATCTCTGCTTCTTGTTGCTGCCTGAAAACCACAAGGGGAACTCTTCTTTTTTTATTCTCTCATGTAAGGGACATTCTTCCTAATGACTTCCAATGTAAGGAACATTCTTCCCACTGATCACCAATGTAAGGAGCATTCTTCCCACTGATCACCAATGTAAGGGACATTCTTCCCACTGATCATCAATGTAAGGGACATTCTTCCCACTTATCACCAATGTAAGGAACATTCTTCCCACTGATCACCAATGTAAGGAGCATTCTTCTCACTGATCACCAATGTAAGGGACATTCTTCTCACTGATCACCAATGTAAGGAACATTCTTCTCACTGATCACCAATGTAAGGAACATTCTTCTCACTGATCACCAATGTAAGGAGCATTCTTCCCACTGATCACCAATGTAAGGAGCATTCTTCTCACTGATCACCAATGTAAGGAACATTCTTCTCACTGATCGCCAATGTAAGGAGCATTCTTCCCACTGATCACCAATGTAAGGGACATTCTTCCCACTGATCACCAATGTAAGGAACATTCTTCCCACTGATCACCAATGTAAGGAACATTCTTCTCACTGATCACCAATGTAAGGAACATTCTTCTCACTGATCACCAATGTAAGGAATATTCTTCTCACTGATCACCAATGTAAGGAACATTCTTCCCACTGATCACCAATGTAAGGAGCATTCTTCTCACTGATCACCAATGTAAGGGACATTCTTCCCACTGATCACCAATGTAAGGAACATTCTTCCCACTGATCACCAATGTAAGGAGCATTCTTCTCACTGATCACCAATGTAAGGAGCATTCTTCTCACTGATCACCAATGTAAGGAGCATTCTTCCCACTGATCACCAATGTAAGGAGCATTCTTCCCACTGATCACCAATGTAAGGGACATTCTTCCCACTGACCATCAATATAAGGGACATTCTTCCCACTGATCACCAATCGATTAATTTTAGAAGGGGTTACCTGAGACCTGAAAATGTCCTCTGGGGTAAAAAAAATTCAGAAAGGATGCTTTAAAGTAAGTTTCTTTTTCTCCAGCTGATATTATTAAACATTCGGAAAAACATGCTGCCCCCACATTTCCTGCAATGTTTTACCAAAAGCAGAAGTACATCTGTTGTGACAAAATGTGTAAAAAAAAAAAAAAAAAGATCACTGATGTGATTGAAAAACCAATACTAGATTTATTCAAGTGAACCTAGGCCTAAAATCTTCTGAGGGCTCGTTCACACAGACATACCTAAATGTAAATCCATGTAGGGGCTGGGTTTGCCCACACGGGTGGCACAGGTGTTCCATGTAACCGCAGGCAGACAGTCCCATTCATGTCAATTGGGACACAGCGGCTGCACGGACATGACTGCTGCTCCAAATTTAACATTTGTGTGGGTTTGGGTACACGCATGTGCCCCTGAATGCAGATAGCGTGCATCCTCATGGAAGTCAAATTGGGAGCCGCTGTGTCCCAATTGACATGAATGGGACCGGCTGCACATGGATGCATGGAACAACTGTAGTACTATATTGTTTACTAGGCCCTGAATATCCCAGTCTGACACTGACAGTATTTTTTTTTTTACGTTTGCAAGTTTTTAACTAATGTTAGATATCATTTTTACTATTTATACCAAATATATATGTGATGTACCCATGACACTGCTTTTGCAGGGCATTCTAAGTTTTCTAAAGTAAGAGTGCAGCAGCAATAGCTTCTGACTTTGAGATTGTCCCTCACTATTGAACATACATACAAAGCTGTATAGGGCAGTTAGGAAGGACAAGGGGGGAATGATGAATCGCTGCTCTGATCATTCATTTTGAAATTGTGCAGGGGGGGATCAGCTCTACACAGAAACCAATCAGCTTCCAGGTTTCATTGTCAAAGCTCATTTGAACAAGTTGAAATATATATATGTATTTTTTTTTAAATATATATATATATATATTATATATTATATATATATATATATATATATACAGTATATAGCATTTCATATCTACCCAACTACTGAATTTTAAAGTGGAACTTCACTCTCCCAATCAACGTTGATTATTTTTTTATCCTTTTGCTGCTAGTATTAGTAAATAGGTAGGATAGTATATTATATTTACTTGTTTTAAACTTTTTTTCTACATTTCCTCAGTTACTTCCTGGTTTCTTGCCTAGGCAAATTATGTCATAAATCCTAGGAGCAGTGTCGGCGGGTGTTTTTTTTTTTTTTTTGGGGGGGGGGGGGGGCGGCAAACAACCACCCTCCCCTCCCCCCGAGCGGCACCCACCCATGCTGTTTGCACTTACCCCATCTACTGTGTCGGCGGGTGGCGGGCAGCATGGTGCAGCAGCTCTGTGTCTTCTCCTCCATGGCGGCTTTCAGCTTCTCCTCTCCTCTTCCTAGGCATCCAATAGGATCGCCTGCCCTTTCAGACAATTGGGTGGCTGGTGTCAAGACTGGTATCCTGATTGGCCCGGGAGGAGGATGGGTTGGATCAGAACGCACTCTCTGCGTCCCGAGTCCACCCTATATTGAAGCCTATTAGAGCCTCTGGCTCTAATCGGTGCTTCAAAAAAACACCCCCCGCCGCATTGGAATCCATACGCTGGTGTCCTGAATGGGGCCGGACGCATGGATGAGGGGCGGCGCCGTGCGCCCTTAACCACTTCAGTACTGGGCACTTTCATTCCCTTCCTGCGCAGGCCAATTTTCAGCTGTCATCGCTATAACATTTTGAATGACAACTGCGCAGTTATGCAACCCTGATCGTTTTTTTTCCTAATAAATAGAGCTATCTTTTGGTGGTATTTGATCACCTCTGAGGTTTTTATTTTTTGCGCTATAAACAAAAAAAGAGTTTTGAAAAAAAAACACAATATTTTTTACTTTTTGCTATAATAAATATCCCAAATTTATTTTAAAAAAAAAAAACGAATTTTTTCCTCAATTTAGGCTGATATGTATCCTTCTACATTTTTTTGGTAAAAAAAAAATCGCAATAAGCGTATATTGATTGGTTTGCGCAAAAGTTATAGTGTCTACAAAATAGGTTATTGATTCATGGCATGTTTATTATTTTTTACTAGTAATGGCGGTGATTTGCGATTTTTATCGTGACTGCGACATTGCAGTCGACAGATCGGACATGTTAGACACTTTTTTGAAACCATTGATATTTGCACACCGATCAGTGCTATAAATAGCCACTGATTACTGTATAAATCTAACTGTAGGGAAGGGGTTAACACTAGGGGGCGATCAAGGAGTTAAATGTGTTCCCTGACTGTGTGCTCTAACTGTGGGGAATGGGACTGACTAGGGGAGGAGACCGATCGGCGTTCCTATATACTAGGAACGCACGGTCTCCTCTCCCCTGACAGGACGTGAATCTGTGCGTTTACACACACAGATCCATGTTCCTGCTGTGTCATGAGCGATCGCGTGTGCCCGGCGGACATCACGGCCGCCGGGCACGTGCATCTGCTTCTTGGTGAAGCAGCGGGCGTGCGCACGTGCCGACGTCAGCGTGCGCACGTGCCGACGTCAGCGCGTGTGCCCCCTATGCCAGCAGGAAGCCAAGGACGTCACATGATGCCCGCCCAGAGGGAAAGAGTGTTTCTGCGGACGTCATATGACAACAGCACGGTATGGAAGTGGTTACTGGAAGGGCCGCCCCTGCCCAGGAGTCTTATAGAGGGGAGGAGAGGAGGAGGGGTTTTCTCAGCTAAGCACACTCTGCTGCATGCATGCTTGAGCTAAGGGCAGATGGATTGCAGGAAGTAAATGCTACATGAATCATCTGCCTTTACTCAAGATGACCAGAAATACTAGGGTTGGTTTTTTTAAAGTGATTTTTCAGCAAAATAAAGCATGTGGACGTGGATATATTAGTTTGCTTTGAATATAAAAAATCGATGAAATAGCGGTTTTGGTTTGTGGTGCTCAGATACAATGAAGATCCGCTTCAAACAATAAAGACATCTTAAAATTATTTTCAAAAACACAATACATTTAAAACGTTGCATCACTTCACCGACATCACACAGGCCAGCCTACTGTCAGCAATTGCTCATCAAGTCAGTTTAGATCTTTCTTTAAGGTATACAGTGTATGTTGTCACCATGACAGGAAGTGAAGGAAAAATATCCACAACAGGGTCTTCTATAGCAATCAAAACCCAACAGAGGATCTAGGCTTTCCCTGCTCTTTCAAAAGCAAAAAAAATAAAATCATAGAGCTTTGGCTGGGATTTCACTTATTTTCCTTTCTGTTGATCAGCCATTGCATCTCAGAGCGGAAGTTATTTTACAAGAAATTCCCAAGTTGAACTTCGCAACTCAGATAACAAGACAGACATTTCTCAACTTCCTCATAAAATACAGAGGCAGCTAGTGCAACGCAACCCTTACCTCTGTTGTTTGTCACAGCATAATGATATTGTCATGACCCCCAAACCAGGGATGTATACAATGTCGTCCTCACTTATTATCATGAATGATGATGCCATCACACAGTAGCCTTTTGTTTTTCCTTATCCTAAAACAGTACTCATGTCCCTCACCCCTGCTAGCTTTTTTTCCCCACTTACCTTCATAGTACATACCCACCCAACCCACACAGAAAATACAGTGATGTCTTACTGGCAGGGAAGGGGTTAACACTAGGGGGCGATCAAGGGGTTAAATGTGTTCCCTGACTGTGTGTTCTAACTGTGGAGGGGATGGGACTGATTAGGGGAGGAGGCCGATCGGTGTTCCTATATACTAGGAACCCACGATCTGTCTCCTGTCTCACTGTCTCTGTCTCACTATGTCCCACTGTGATCTGGTGTTGCCAGACAGTGAGTACTGAATCCCTATCTTGGTCCTGTTCAGCAGGCTGCCACTTCTGTGTGCAGGCTGCTAGATAGGGTTGCCCCCTGTCTGGGATTCACCTGGACAGTCCGGGTTTTGAATCATGTGTCCGGGTTTCAGGCAGACTGAAACCCGGACTCATTATTCAGACCAGGCTGTGGCTCCTCAAATAATCAAGATAGTCACATACAAATCTGTTGCTGTCCAGGAGCTGTGGGCAGCTGTCTGCGGTGAAGGTTCGGCCTCACGGGGGGGGGGGGCAGGGCGATGATGTCAGCAAGGGAAATTTGCCAACACCCACGGTTCGCTGAGCATGCTGTGCGAACCACATGACTACTCTCCTTGGGGCACCTAAAGGAGCTGCTAAAGTCTTCAGGTTTGGCTTGAAGAATAGGTGGCAACCCAACCGTCAGCTCCAGACTTACTCCCTGGCTTGCCCTCAAGACCACCCCTCTGCCTCTCTGTGTGCTGATCCTGCAGCCTCCTGGAATGAAATGTAATAGAAGCATCCCAGGAGGCTGCAGGACCAGGTACATATTATTCTAGCCTAGGCTAGAATGGTGGAGGAGAGAGCTGCTTAACCAGTAGCTGACCAGCGCATGAAGATGCATGTTGGCACAATGGCCCGGCTGGGCAAATGGGCTTACAGTTATGTCCCCTTTAAATCGCGGCATTGTGGGTACACTCCGTGACCGTGCCTGCGTGTGCCACAGACTCAATGTCCGCCGGGGGCCCGTGATCTTGTCACTGAGTGGAAGAATGGGGAGATGCCTTTGTAAACAAGGCATTTCCCTGTTCTTATAGTGACATGACAGGGATCTACTGCTTCCTGTCATCAGGAGCAGTGATCGCTGTCATGTCAGTGGTAGCCCATCCCCCCCACAGTTAGAACACCTCCCTAGGACACGCTTAACCTCTTGATCGCCCTCTAGTGTTTAACCCCTTCCCTGCCATTGTCATTTGCACAGTAATCATTTGTATAGCACTGATCGCTGTCTAAATGACAATGGTCCCAAAATAGTGTCAAAAGTGTCCGATGTGTCCGCCATAATGTCGCAGTCACAATAAATAGTCACAATAAAAAACGCAGATCGGCGCTATTACTAATAAAAAATAATTAGTAATAAAAATGACATAAATCTATCCCCTATTTTGTAGAAGCTATAACTTTTGCACAAACCAATCAATATACGCTTATTGCGTTTTTTTTTACCAAAAATATGTAGAAGAATACATATCGGCCTCTTCGTTCCTCCCAAGACCTCCTGCTCTCTAACTCCCTCATCACCTCCTCCCATATCCGCCTCCAGGACTTCTCCTGAGCCTCGCCCATCCTCTGGAATTCGCTACCCCAATCTGTCAGACTGTCTCCAAATTTATCCACTTTTAGGCGATCCCTGAAAACTTTCCTCTTCAGAGAAGCCTATCCGGCCTCCATCTAATAACTGCACTATTTTCTCCATCAGCTCATCCCCCACAGCTATTACCCTTTTGTATAACTTGAACCTCCCTCCTAGATTGTAAGCTCTAACGAGCAGGGCTCTGATTCCCCCCTGTATTGAATTGTATTGTAATGTCTGCCCTAATTTTGTAAAGCGCTGCGTAAACTGTCGATATAAATCCTGTATAATAATAATAATATCGGCCTAAACTGAGAAAGAAATTAGTTTTTTATATATTTTTTGGGGATATTTATTATCGCAAAAAGTGGAAAATATTGCGTTTTTTTTTTTGTTGCTCTTTTTTTTTGTTTATAGCGCAAAAAAGAAAAAAAACGCAGAGGTGATCAAATACCAACAAAAGAAAGCTCTATTTGTGGGGAAAAAAAGGAGGTCAATTTTGTTTGGGTGCAACTGCGCACGACCGCGCAATTGTCAGTTAAAGCGACGCAGTGCCGCAAAAAGTGCTCTGGTCAGGAAGGGGGTAAATCCTTCTGGGGCTGAAGCGGTTGAAAAAAAAAAGAAAGATGAAATAGGAAGAAAAAAACTAACATCCACATTTTCAGGACAAGCTTTTGGGATGGTACCCTCTTCGTCCAAGCAGTAATAATACACAAAGTTTTAGCAGATTGTTAAAGTGGAGGGTCACTCTAAAAAAATAAAAAATAAAATTGCATAAAAATGTTCCTAAAAAATTGGAGGACATTTTTTTTTTTTAACTTACCAGAAATGCCTGTTGCTAGGCAGATCGTCCTAATCTGCCTCTTCCTATTCCGCTGTGATCTTCAGTCTTCTCCTCCTCACATCGTCTTCTGGTGAATGGGGCGCGGTGTGTTCTGGGAACTGTGTGTCCCAGAACACAGCGCGCCCCATTCACAAAGCGCTGCGTGACTCGCGCATACGCAGTAGGAAATGGGCAGTGAAGCCGCAAGGTTCCACTGCCTGTTTTCCTTAGTTAGTTGGAATTAGTTGGAACCAAGGGATGGTCGGCCTCGGGGGGCCGACATCGTGGGCACCCTGGACAAGTAAGTGTGCTTATTAAAAGTCAGCAGCTACAGTGTTTGTAGCTGCTGACTTTTAAATTTTTTTTTTCCTGGCTGGCTCTCCCCTTAAGTCAATCTCTGAGGGAAACACACACAAAGATACACAGCAATGGTAATTAAACTTGGATATTTCGTGAGATGAGGCAGCGGGGCTATGGTCTGGGGAGGGGGGAGTCACAGAGGTGAGAGTGGACATTAAACTGTTGAATAGATTTTCTGAAGTACTATCCAACCGTTTTATGGCCGCTCTCACTTCTATGACTCTGCCCCTCCCTCCCCAGTCCATAACCCTCTTCCTGCCTTATCTCACAAAAGTCTGGTACACTGCCAGGGTGCTATTCAGAGTAAGAATGAGAAGGTGCTGAAAAACAGACAGAAGAATAAACATGTGCAGGTGCGGAGGAAAAGACCTGGCATAGTTGGCAATACTTTACATGGCAGTACTCATTTGAAAAAAAATGGGTTCTCGCACACCTGGTGCCATTACCGGCGCCAAACTCCCTATATAAGGTCAGTGGCCGCACTTAGATTTTGCGGAATGATCTTCAGCTACCAGTACTCCTTGCTCCTGGGTATCCTGTATTCTATTACCAACCCGCTTTGCCTCTAGACTTCTCTGCTGCCTGATCTCTGGTTTTGACCACGGCTTAATCTAAGGACTCTGCTTCTCTTGCTTTGCCGAGCATGACCCTGGCTTGCTCTTGATTACCCTTCTGCCTATTCCCTGGCTTGCTTTTCTCTATATGACTTTGGCTCCCATCCTGACTATGCCTCTTCAGTTCGGACCTGCCAGCCTGTTCCTGCTTTTCCTTGGGTGCCACCTTGCCTATGGTCGCTGCCTTGGTTCCGTTACACACCTGAGGGCTAAGGAGGTCCTACCATCTCTCCTGACAGACCAGCTGACAGCTATCCCAGTCCACTATGCTGCAAGCAGTTTCCAGCAGATCTACCTAAACGGCACCCATGCGTCTTTGAGCCTAGTACTCCCTAGTTCTCACCCTCAGGGGTGCTTGGCACTTAGCCACAAGGGAAGCCCTCTCATTAAATCGGCCTCAGACCAGGTACTTGACATACACACTCGCAGGTTTTTTTTTTCCGTTCAACTCAGCGAGCAGAACAAAGAAAAACGGAGGAGCTCGAGAGGAACTGCGGTACTAACAATTCAATGTTAGCACAGCGATCTTCCCCGCTGAGCTATTGTGTTCTGACAAGGGGACCCCCCCACCAACAACACACCGATCAGTGCTTTCAGGCGTTGGCTGAGAACGTGAATTGGATGCCGATTGGCAGACCGTTTTTGGTTATGCTCCTTCAACAGTAGACGGTCATTCGACCGGACAATCAAACATTGTGTAGGAGGCAGAGGAGAAGTGTACATATGCACTGTAAATAGTTCTGTCCCTGAAGAGTTCTTTGATGAAAGTCTAGTGGGCATCCCATAACACCCCAAACCCTATCCAAGTTTATTCCCCTCAATAAAACATAAAACAGAGCACTGGACTGTTCTTTGTGAAGATGCGGTGTGCCTGGCTGTGCAGGGTGGGGGGATCCTTTTACACTTGTGGCTCCTTAGGGGGGTGCGCTACATTGGCAATGGGGTAACCATGATTCATAGGCATACCCCTTGGACTACTATGCAGCCAAAGCAGGTAGTGCTTGTTTTAAATTGGTTGTAAACCCTTATGCCGCGTACACACGACTGGACTTTCCCGCAGACTAGGTCCGAAGGGATTATTCCGTCGGACAATCCGATCGTGGGTGGGTGAGTCCGATCGTTTTTCAAAAAAAAAAAAATCAGACGGACCTAGAACATGTTTCAAATCTATCCGACGGACTAAATTCAGACGGACTAAAATCGTGAAAACCGTTTGTCTGTGTGCTGGTCCGACGGACCAAATATGACGCAAGGGAAGCTATTGGTTACTGGCTATTGAACTTCCTTGTTTAGCCCCGTTTACGCCATCACGTTCAAAACTAACAGACTTTCGAACAGACTTAGTCCGTTTGTGTGTGGCCAAGTCTGTTCGTTCGGAAAGTCCATCGCAACTCAACCGAAAGTCCGTCGGGAAGACCGTCGGACCTAGTCTGCCGGAAAGTCCGGTTGTGTGTACGTGGCATTACACACCATTTTCCCTTACAGGTGAGCCTATAATAAGGCTTACCTGTAGGTACTGGAAATATTTACCAAATACGCTTGTGCCGACATCATCGGTGCATGCGCACTGAAGAAAAGCTGTGACTGTCGGCTCCCGCACGCATGCACGAGAGTGACGTCACGCGACTCCAGCCAGTCACAGAGCTGTAGTCCACGGCCACGGAAGAAAGAGGGGTGAAGATGGATGCGCCCACCATCGGGGACCTCGCAGGCTTCCTTTACAGGTAAGTGCAACATAATGGGCTAGTATGCAATGCATATTAGTCCATTAGGCTTTTACTTTGCAGGGGAAAAAAGAGGAAGTAAAACCCATCAGTGTTTACTTCCTCTTTAAAGTATGTACAGACTCACTAGATCTGTGTTTCTCAACCAGGGCTCCTCCAGAGGTTGCTAGGGGTTCCTTCAGGATTGGGCAATTTCTGTCTCTCAGATAAGTTCCCACTGACACCATTAAATGGTAATTCTTCCCAATGACCACAAGTGTAAGGACCATTCTTCCCACTGACCATCACACTAATGCATCATGAGTTGTAGATTTCTCATTTTTAGCAGGGGTTCCCCGAGACCGGAGAACTATTTCAAGGGTTCCTCTGTGTTGAAAAGGTTGAGAAAGGCTGGGCTAGAATTATAAACAGATGAGCGCGAGATATTTCCACTAGTGACCTATCAATATATTTGGAGTCCCACGTCAGCTTGTTCCATAATGTCTAGTTCTTCTTAACTAAATAATAAACTATTTAGCAGAAGTTTGTCATTTAACATATATTATCCTTATCACTCTACCTTTGAAAGATTCTATATTTTAGTTTCCAACAGTGCGTCAATAAATATGACAATGTTGCAACCTTTGAACTTCCCTTTTATGGTATATCTCACTGTACAGGATGTTCATTTGAAGGAAACTACAGCTGGGATCGTTTAAGCCCTTGTACACACGGTTGGACATTCCGACAACCAAATCCGTCGGATTTTGTCCGAAACTGTTGCATACACACGGTCGGACAAAGTTGTCGGAAAAATCTGATCGTTCACAACGTGGTGACGTTATTTCGTTACGACGGGACTACGTTCAGGCTAGTAGCCAATAGCTTTGGTGTAGGAATTTGATGTGAGCATGCGTGGCACTTTGTCCGATCGGAATTCTCTACAAATGATCGGACAAGGTCCGATCGGATCATGTTGTCGGAAAATTTTATAGCCCAGCTGGAAAACTTGGTCTGTCGGATATTCCGACGGAAACAGTCCGATGGAGCCCACACACGGTCGGATTATCCGACAACACTGTCCGATCGGACATTTTCCGTCGGAATGTCTGACCGTGTGTACAAGGGCTAGGGCGTCACCTACCCATTGTTTCACGTTTCTGCAATTTTCAGGACATTTGGAAATGGTATTCAGAAACCTTTCATAGTTGGGGGTTTTCAACATCAAAATACTAAAATGCTAACATGTGACATGATACCTGTACAAGCTTATGAGTAAAAACTGAACTCCGGGCAGATGAAAGAAAACCACAATTCACGCGGGAGTGTGTTAACCACTTGAGGACCAGGCCTTTCTCTGACATTTGTGGATGGTCCCCGCTGTCTCTGGGATCCATGTGTTTCCCAGCAGGCAGCGGGGGACCTGCGGAAAGGGGCGTGGCTTCTGCAGAGTCTACGCCGGAAGTGGGTGCAGATACCTGTACTGTACAGGTACCTGCACCCCCCTCCCCCCTGAAAGGTGCCAATTGTGGCGCCGGAGGGGGGGGAGGGTTCCAATGAGCGGAAGCTCCACTTTAGGGTGGACCTCCGCTTTAAAATCAGTATTTATTTATTTTTTGCTGGGAAATTACTTACAACACCCAAACATAAAATTTTTATTTATTTTTTTGGCAGAGACCCTAGAGAATAAAATAGCAGTCTTGCAAACACAATTTATTTTGGAAAAAAATACATATTAATAATGAATAAAAAAATGTAACAAAACAGTAAAGTTAGCCCAATTTTTTTGTATAATGTGAAAGATGATGTTATAACAAGTAAATAGATATCTAACATGTCATTTTTTAAAGTTGCGCACACTCGTGGCATGGCGAAAAACTACGGTCCTTCAAAATCTCCATAGGTAACACTTTTAATTTTTTTTTCCAGGTTACCCATTTAGAGTTACAGAGTAGATCTAGCACTAGAATTATTGCTCTCGCGCTAATGATCGTGGTGATTTCTCACATGTGTGGTTTGAACACTGTTTGCATTTGCTGGTGCGACTTACGTATGCATTTCGCTTCTGTGATGGGGCACTTTTCTATTTATTTTACTTTTTATTTTTATTTTGACACTGTCCCTTTAATTTTAATACATTTTTTGGATCACTTTTATTGCTGTCACAAGGAATGTAAACATCCCTTGTAACAGTAATAGGCATGTCACCGGTACTCTTAATGGAGGGATCTGGGGCCTATACCCCAAACTCCTCCTCTTCACTTGAAAGCATTCCAAATGGCAAGATCTGCTTTTTGAATACTTTCATATTTTTAAAACTGGCGCCTTTAAGACTCCAATAAACCGTTGTGCGTTTGTAGGTGGCAAAAAGACCAGGGGCTTCAGCCGATGTCCAAGGCCAGCACGGGTAGGGCTGGATAGAGGCACAGGGTTTATTGGCTGGGCGGTGGGGTTGTGTGGCGGTGTACCTGCCAGACATACATTAACCTACCTACCTGATATACATACACTGACGGTAGTAACATACATACACTGACCTACCTGACATACACTGACCTACCTGACATACATATACAGACTTACCTACCTGATATACATACACTGACCTACATACACTAACCTACCTACCTGATATACATACACTGACCTACCTGACATACATACACTGATGGTAGTGGCATACATACACTGACCTACCTGACCAGACAGACTTCATGTGTCCTGCAGCAGCTCAGCTCAGCCTTGGTGTGCGGTGTGTGGTGTTCCCATCATCATCACAGCAGGCAGCCAAAATAGGAGAGGAGAGCCGGCTGCCCGCCCGAGCGCCGATCGGGGATCTCACAGTGATGTGGCATGGCGGCCGCATTGTAATTCCTGCCTTCTGGAGCCTGCATGATGGACATCACACATCCCACTTTCCCGGCATTAGACCTGTGGGACGTCCATCATAAGCACTGCATGTTAAAGAAGGCGGGACCTGCTATGTCACTCGACTGCACTCGGGAACAGATCGGTCCCCGCTCGGCGGCGGTGCTCGGGCCTAACAATACAATGGTGCATGCCTGAGACCCAAGGCTTTTCAGGGACCCATTCGGGGCTTGAGCCCCCCCAGCACCCCCCTCCCGATGCCACAGTGTACAAGTACATGATTTTGAGGCAAGTGATTAATGAAATATAATTCAGAGAGGCCTACTCGGCCCCCACCTAACAACTGTACACTTATTTTCTCCATCAGCTCATCCCCCACAGTTATTACCTTTTGTATTACTTGACTCTTCCTCTTAGATTGTAAGCTCTAATGAGTAGGGCGCTCTGATTTCTCAGATTTCTCCTGTATTAGGGTATTACTGTCTACCCTTATGTTGGCACTATATAAATCCTGCATAATAATATAATAATAACGATTCACTGTTTTATTAAATGTGTAATTTCTAAAATTTGTCTTGATATTCGCCTCTTATAATCTCTTGCACAACGGAGTTCGGACTGGGGGAGGAGGGGAGACAGCAGAATTGAGGGCCAATTTAGATTTTGCTGTATGTACAAGAAACGTGCTTAGTGGAAGAGAAAGCAGAGAGATCACCTAATCAGTCCGCTGCTGCTCCTTCATTTTCCATTCACAAATTAGGTGCAGGGAAGTGGCCTAGCTGTATTGCTTAAGTGCAGCAAAGAAAAGTTGGGTCACCACCCTGGTTGTGCCAGCAGGAATGTGTTAATTTCAAGACTGGATGGGCAAAACTGCAAATCCTTTGACAGATAAATCAGCTCCCAGATCTGTATTTAACTCCTATGTACTGTTTGGATTTAGCTATCTGCCTGGAGTTCACCTTTGACTATAAGAAATGTACAGATTTTCAGGTAACCGTAGTAGAATGTGGGGAGTGTTCACTATTTTAAGCTGTAACAAGCATTGCCTATTAGGTGAAGATTGTTGCTAACTATCATTACGTTTTTTTTCTTAACTATCCTGTTCTGTCTGAAGATATGCAACATGAGATGGTCAGAAACTGAGACATGCAGCAGATGATCAGCTTTTGCAAACATGCTGCAGCAGTGGTTGGAGAATTTGGGGGCATATTTTTGGAGATGATGAAAGTTTGCAAAACATGCTAAAGGAGTGGTTGGAGACCAGGGCCATGTTCTTGAAGTTGTTCAGAGATTGCAAACATGCTACAGGAGTAGTTGGAGATCAGGGACGCATTTTTGCAGTTGGTCAGAGATTGCAAACATGATACAAGAGTGGTTGGAGACCAGGGACACATTTGTGGGGATGGTCAGGGATTGCAAACATGCTACAGGAGTGGTTGGAAATCAGGGGCACCTATTTGGACATGGTCAGACTGCGTTTTCAAACAGGAGTGATCAAAGACCAGGGACACGTTTTAGGAGATGGTCAGAGTTAGCAAACATGCTACAGCAGTGATTGTAAACTAGGGGCATATTTTTGGACATGATCAGAGATTGCAAACATGCTACAGGAGTGCTTGGAGATTATGGATATGTTTCTGGAGATGGTCAAAATTTCCAAACATGCTTCAGGAGTGGTTGGAGACCAGGGACACATTTGTGGGGATGGTCAGGGATTGCAAACATGCTACAGGAGTGGTTGAAGATCAGGGGCACTTATTTGGACATGGTCAGAGTTTTCTAACACGCTACAGGAGTGGTTGAAGACCAGGGACACGTTTTAGAAGATGGTATGAGTTAGCAAACATACTACAGCAGTGATTGGAAACCAGGGCACACCGATATACATTGGCACAATGGTAGCGCTGGGCAAAGGGCCGTACCTGTACGTCCCTTTAATTGGCGGGGTTAGCGGGCGAATGCCGCAGCGCACAGTGTGACAGTGCCCGCGGGACCAGCAGACTCGAAGTCCGCCGGTCTCCCGGCGATCGTGTCACGGAGCCGCAGAACAGGGAAGTGCCTATGTAAACAAGGCATTTCCCCGTTCTGCTTTGTGACATGACAGAGATCACTGCTCCATGTCAACTTACATTCGACTCGAACATCGGGCTCATCCCTATTTATAATAGCAAACAGTAAATAATATTGTTTTTTTTTCTAAATTGTCGCTCTTATATTTTTTATAGCGGAAAAAATAAAAAACGCAGAGGTGATCAAACACCACCAAAAGAAAGCTCTATTTGTGGGAAAAAAAGAATGTCAATTTTGTTTGGGTGTAACGTCGCACGACAGCGCAATTGACAGTAAAAGCAGCGCAGTGCCGTATCACAAAAAGTGCTCTGGTCAGGAAGGGGGTAAAATCTACTGGGGCTGAAGCGGTTAAAAAAAAACTGTCACCTAAAAAAAAAATCATGTGATGAAAAAAATAGCTAAGTAAATAAAAATGTTTTTTTTTTTTTTTGCAAAAAAATGAAGTTACACCCAAGCACATAAAACCCCCCCCCCCCCACCAAAAAAGATTTGGGGCCCCCTCCTCCACAAATACGCACGTACGAATATAAATACGTGCGTCTGGGGCGCCTAGGCATGAAAACGTCTATTGCGATACTCGTTACATATCTTCACACGGATGCTGGAGTGAGAGCAATAATTCTAGCACCTCCTCTGTAACACTAAACTGATACCTATTGGGGGCTTTTGAAGCCTCAACTATAGAAAATATAGGGTACTGAAGTTTGTTACCATTTCACGGGCGCACACAAATTTAAGGCTTGACATGTTGGGTTTCTATTTACTCGGCGCAACCTTGTCTTTTATATTTTACCAAAAAATGTGGGTAATTTATTGCGTTTGTTTGCCCTAATATTCACTTCAGTGTGTTTTGTACTGAAATGTTGTGTTTCCCAGACCTTTGCGGTAATATCTTGTGATGTTTTACATCATCTTCTGGGCCTAAAATTATTTTTTTAAACGTGTGCAAAAAATGTAAAAAAACAGGAGAATTAATAAAAAAAATAAAAATAAAAACTTAAAGTGGTTGTATGCCCAAAAAAATTAATAAACCTGTAAGGCAAAGGCATAATGAGCTAGTATGCACCGCATACTAGCTCATTATGAAATACTTTCTTTAGAATGAACCTCCCACAGGGCCACCCGGTCACTGCTGATGGAGCTGACATGTTCCCTCAGCGCTTCTAAGGGGTTCGCGGCTGTGATTGGCCATAGCTGCAATGACTTGATGACACATGCACGCGGGAGCCCTTCCCTCCAGCAAGTTCTGGCATGATTCGCCGGACCTTCACTGTGCATGCGCCGCTGACATCAGCGGCCGCATGCAAGGTGAATATCTCCTAAACCGGACAGGTATAACATGATATTGGACCCCTTGCATTTCTTACACGCTCACTTGCAACGAGGACAGCACAATAAAAACGGAGGAGACAAGTGCAGACAGGAGGAGCCCACACAGCGGGATTAAAAAGACAGGCCCTAAAGCAGATTGCTTCTGGTAAGCTGCCATCTATGTGAACCCACACTGCGGTGCAAACGGTGAAGGTGTAGGACTGTCTTCACTTACATCCATAGACACGGGATGATTTCTCCTATCCTGCATGCATTTGCTACGTAGACTGATTGGAAGTACTCAGTGACTTTTGTGCTGGACTGTGTTTTACTCATTTTCCAAGTTTATATACTGGTTGTTGGCAATCACTAAGAGAGGAGTGTTGTAGCAAACCTAGTTGGACTGCACTTTGGGAACAGGAGGAGAATAGCAGTTTTTCTGAATATGCAGTAAAGCGCTGTTAGTGATTGATTTATTTAGGTCAATCACACTGTGTTACATAGTAAATAACCCCAGTTGCGTTTTTATCACTATTGTCGCCCTTTTTTTGTTTATAGCGCACAAAATAAAAGCCGCAGAGGCGATCAAATACCACCAAAAGAAAGCTCTATATGTGGGGAAAAAAACACGTCAATTTTGTTTGGGTACAACATCGCACGACCGCGCAATTGTCAGTTAAAGCGACGCAGTGCCGAATCGCAAAAAACGGCCCGGTCATTCAGCAGCCAAATCTTCCGGGG
This sequence comes from Lithobates pipiens, assembly GCF_037356315.1. NCBI lineage: Eukaryota > Metazoa > Chordata > Amphibia > Anura > Ranidae > Lithobates > Lithobates pipiens. The sequence goes on from NW_027507791.1 coordinate 53,729,434, forward strand.
CTGAAGTGGTTAAAGAGGAAGTAAACCCTGATGGGTTTACTTCCTCTTTCATTCCCTGCAAAGGCAAAGCATAATGGACTACTATGCATCGCATAGTAGTCCATTATGTGTCACTTACCTGACACAGGAGCCAGCGATGTCACCGCTGTCCCCTGTAGTCCGGCGCATCCATCTTCTCGGTGGGTCTCCTGCTCCGCCGATGTCATTCGGTGAAGCCGCGATGACGTCACTCCCGCGCATGCGCACGGGAGCCGCCACTCGTGGCATATCGCCGTTGACAGCGGCGCACTCAGTGCGCCTGCACGCCGCTGTCTGCGGCGCATGCGCCGTAGACAGCAGTGCTTGTCTTTCGGCAAATATCTCCTAAACTGTATAGGTTTAGGAGATATTTCTTGGACCTACAGGTAAGCCTTAATCTAGGCTTACCTGTAGGTCAAAGTGTGTTGTAAGGGTTTACAACCACTTTAAAGTGTATATAAAAAAAAAACGTATTTTGTTCGGAAAAAAAAAATTGGGTTTTTCGAAGCCTTTAGTAGGTTTTACACTATGGTCAAATCGATTATTGTTTTCGACTGCCTTGAAAAGGAAAATTGAAAAGGGGAAGGTTGGATAATTTTTCTGGATGGGTCGTTTTTCTTGAACAAACAAAATTCGAACTGCGAATGTTTTCATTTTGGGAAAAATCCTGCTTATTGTAGTGCGCGTTTTTTTTTTTTTGTGAAAAAAGGCGAACGTACACTTTGGGGGTTATTTACGAAAAAGGCAAATCCACTTTGCACTGAAAGTGCACTTGGAAGTGCAGTCGCTCTAAATCTAAGGGGAAATGAGGGGAAGCTCTGCTGACTTTATCATCCAATCATGTGCAAGCTAAAATGTTGTTTTTTTATTTTACTTACATGTCCCCGTCGGATCTACAGCGACTTTACTGCCAAGTGCACTTTCAGTGCAAAGTGGATTTTCCTTTCGTAAATAACCCCCTTTAACTGGAAACATCTAAAAAGGTGGAGCTAGGGAGTTTTCCCAGAAACAGTCATATCAACTCCAATAAAAAAAAAAAAAAATAACGATTACAACACCTGTTGCGATTCACTCTTTTTCATAAGACAAATGCAAAAAAGATTGAATTGTTGACTTACCTCGGTGGGGAGGGTCGGGTCAAGGTACGGAGGGCTTTTGTCGTTGCCTATCTGCTTACGATCTGTAGCTTGGGGTGGAAAGACTGAGAAACGAGAGAGACGGGACTGTGGCTTCTTATACTGTATGTCTTTTACTGGAGGAACAGGAAGACGGGACGGTTTATTTTCACTTTCATCACGTCATGTGTCTTTTCTCCAATCAATGACTGCAGAGTTTTTTTCCCTTTTCTGGTCTTCTAAACACACATCAGCCCGTCAGCGTTTCTCCTATACCGAGTATTTCTATTTCCGCATCAAAGGACAGCGCACAACAACTTGTAGCAAAGGAACTACAAACTATTGAGACCAGGCTTATTCACGTGCCTGTACAGGGTGCAAGAGACGTTTGTTTTAGAGTACTGGGGGTTATTTACTAAAGGCAAATCCACTTTGCACTACAAGTGCAAACTTCAAGTGCAAAGTGCACTTGAAATTGCACTGAAAGTGCACTTGGAAGTAAAGTCGCTGTAGATCCGAGGAGAACATGCAAGGAAAATAAAAAACAGCATTTTAGCTTGCAGCTGATTGGATGATAAAATCAGCAGAGCTTCCCCTCATTTCAGATCTACCCCTTAGATTTAGAGCGACTGCACTTCCAAGTGCACTTTCAGTGCAATTTCAAGCGCTCTTTGCACTTGTAGTTTGCACTTGTAGGGCAAAGTGGATTTGCCTTTTGTAAATAACCCCCAAAGTGCACTTGAAATTGCACTGAAAGTGCACTTGGAAGTGCAGTCGCTCTAAATCTGAGGGGTAGATCTGAAATGAGGGGAAGCTCTGCTGATTTTATTATCCAATCATGTGCAAGCTAAAATGCTGTTTTTTTATTTTCCTTGCATGTCCCCCTCGGATCTACAGCGACTTTACTTCCAAGTGCACTTTCAGTGCAATTTCAAGTGTACTTTGCACTTGTAGTTTGCACTTGTAGTGCAAAGTGGATTTGCCTTTAGTAAATAACCTCCACTGTGTCCAGTTCTGGAGACCTCACTTTTTAGACTCCGTTCACATCTAGGCATTGCTATTTTACAGGTGTTTTTAGGGAGTCTTTTTGGGCGTTTTTGCTGAGTTTTTTTAGCGCTTTTGTACAGGCGTTTAACCATAGCTCCCAACTGTCGCTTATTTGGAGGGACTGTCCCTGATTTGGATCACTGGGGGTCATTTACGAAAGGGAAATCCACTTTGCACTGCAAGTGCACTTGGAAGTAAAGTCGCTCTAAATCTAAGATCCCTTTCACACTGGGGCGTTTTTCAGGAGCTTTAGCGTTAAAAAAAGCGCATTTAAAGCGCTTGAAAGAAGCCTCATCTGCAATCCCAATGTGAAATCCCAAGTGCTTTAAGAGCCCTTTCACACTGCCAGCGCTCGAAAAACGCTCGTAAAGCGTTTTTCGAGCACGAGTGGGGCGCTTTTAACCCCTGCTAGTGGCCAAATAAAGGGTTAAAAGTATTTACAAAGCCCTGCTGCCAAAAGAGCTTTGCAGACGCTTTTCAGTCGCTTTGCAGGCGCTTCCCATTGATTTCAATGGGAAGGGGCGCTTTAGGAGCGTTGTATTCACCGTTCCAAAATCGCTGCAAAGAAGCTGCTGCAGGACTTTTTTTGACGCCCTGCCAGTGCAGCGCCTCAGTGTGAAAGCACTCGGGCTTTCGCATTGGGATTGCAGTTGAGGCTTCTTTCGGGCGATTTACAGGCGCTTATTTTAACGCTAAAGCACCTGAAAAATGCCCCAGTGTGAAAGGGGTCTCAGTGTGAAAGTACTCAGGCTTTCACATTGGGATTGCAGATGAGGCTTTTCAGGCGTTTTTCATGCACTTTTTTAAACGCTAAAGCGCCTGAAAAACGCCCCAGTGTGAAAGTGGTCTTAGCGATAGATCTGAAATGAGGGGAAGCTCTGCTGATTTTATCATCCAATCACGTGCAAGCTAAAATGCTGTTTTTTATTTTCCTTGCATGTCCCCCTTGGATCTACAGCAACTGCACTTCCAAGTGCACTTTCAATGCAATTTCAAGTGAACTTTGCACATGTAGTTTGCACTTGTAGTGAATAACCCCCATTGTGTCCAGTTCTGGAGACCTCACTATTTAGGCTCCGTTCACATCTTGGCATTGCTATTTTATTTAAAAACGCTATTTTGGTGTGTTTAGGGCATTTTTTTTTTTTTGGGGCGTTTTTTGCAGTTTTCAGAGCGTTTTTGTACAGGCGTTTAACCATAGCTCCCAACTGTCCCTGATTTGGAGGGACTGTCCCTGATTTGGAACAATGTCCCTCTGTCCTTCTTTCCTCCTCATTTGTCCCCCATTTTGGTCTGATCCATATAGTTGTATATAAAAAGCACTTTTTATCTATAAAAATTTGTTTTCCAACGCTAAACCTTTCATCTGATTTCTAAATTGCTGGATTTGTAAATTACAAAAGCCAATATAAAGTAAAAGTAGTGGTTAAAAAAGCACTTGTTGTTTTGTACAATTTTAGGGGAGCGTGGAAAGGGGCGTGTGCTATGCCTGCATGCTTTTGCTGATAGGTGTCCCTCATTCCCATCTCAAAAAGTTGGGAGGTATGTGAATGATCACCAAAATTGCCCCGAACCAAATCCAGATACGTTTGGCTCATCACCTTTACAGAATCAGGGAGCTGATCGTTTTTATCTCAATGATAAGGTATGTCTGGAAACAATATGTGCCCTGTGGTTTCTAATGATGTCAAACAAGCACATTGTACCTGCCAACTGTTCTTAGCCTGCAAGTACATAAAGTTGCTCAGGACAGCATTTTCATGCATAAAAAGAGGAACTTTTTTACTCAAAAATATATTGTGATTTGGTAATCCTGAAACATAGCTTTCTGACTCATGTAGTAAGTGATTCAAAGGGTCAGCATACTTTAAAAAAAAGTAATCAGTTTACGCAAAAGAACTATTAATAATGCTTGTTGATACAAATGACAGGACCTATCCAGTCATTAACCACGTGCTGAACAGAAACCTACCCATACATTGCTAGACTTCAAGTGATTATACCAGGATGATGCCTGCAGCTGCAGGCATCATCTCAATACCCCTTTTTTTTTAATAGCCAATGGAGTGGTTGGCTGTCTTGTAAAAGCAATCCTGGCCGCTAACTAGAAGCTGGATTGCTTTAACAAGCAACAGGATCGACCAGTAAGCACTTCTGCCGGCTGATAATAGAGCCAAACAAAGACCAGATTGACTGTGGTTTGGCTCTATGATATAGTTACCCAGAAGCAATGATCTTGCATCACTTCCGTTTTACCCAGATATAAATAGCGCAATTTAAAAAAATGTAAAGCATTTGATCACGCCAATCTTGACATGATCAAATGCATTTAAGGGCAGAGGAGGGATCTGGGGTCTACCATGGAACCTGGGTTGACAAAGGCTGCAACTGCAAACTGAATTGCCTCAAGGCGCTTGATCCGTTCTGTGTTGTCCTGCTTCTTAGAAGAGGTGGGTCTTGAGTTTTTTTCTGAAGACCTGATGGTTTTCTTCCATGCGGATGTTAGTGAGTAGAGAGTTCCATAGACTGTTATAGACAGTAGACATAGACAGTCCTTGGACTGCGAATCTTTGTTCTCCCTTTGATTTGTAGTGGGACTTGGGGATGAGGAGGAGGTTTTGGTTAGTTGCTCGAAGGCTGCGATTGTGTGTGTAGTGTTTTATCTTCTCGCATAGGTATTGAGGAGTGTTTCCTTGTGTGTATTTGTGAGTGAGGCAGAGGGTCTTGAATGTGATCCCATCCTTTATGGTTAGCCAATGTAGGGTCCTTAGGGTTGGGGAGATGGGTTTTTTCCCCATGATTAGTCTTGCTGCCATGTTTTGAACGATTTGAAGGCATGCAATCTGGTATTTCGGTAGTCTTATGTAGAGGGAGTTTGCGTAGTTGAGTCGGGAATTGATGATTGTTCCAATTACTACTGCTTTCTCCTTTTCTGCAATGAAGGGGATGAGTCTACACAGGAGGCGGAGAAGATAGTGAGATATGTTGACTACTGATCCTGTTTGTGCATCCATCGACATCTCTGAGTCGAAGATGACTCCGAGATTTTGGCTTTGGTGCTTGGGGATATGGTCTGTCCAAGGATGGTGTGTGGTGTCCATGGGGTCTTAGTTTTTGTATTTCGGTTTGCGTTGAGGAGAAGAAGCTCTGTTTTAGATCCATTGTGTTTGAGGGAGTTTGTGGTCATCCAGTCATCTATCAATGTGAGGCATTTTTCTAGTTCCTGATACTGGTCTTTTTGTCCGGTGATGCGAAAGTAGAGTTGAGTGCCGTCAGCGTATGAGTGGAAGCATAGGTTCATAGACATAGGCATTAAGCAAGGGTTAAAACCCGTCAGGTTTTTGTTTCTACTATGGGTGTGTACCATTTTGGAAATGATAAGGATGGCAGCCCTGGACCCTACATCTTGAAAAACAAGTCAGCAATGCCAGCCTCCATATTTTACAGCCTGGTAGTTTCCTTTCAGTATTTCCAGCCACAAGAAAGTATTAGGTTTTTGATAGCACATGTGATTGGTTGATTTTGAAAGTGCCTCACTTGTAGGTGTGGTGCGGCGTGGTTGCAGAGACAATAAATCACACAGTCAGGTACAATAATAAACTTGTATTAAAGGAATGCAGCAACAGTTCACAATGATCCCGGTGGTGCACTCACAGCAACGTGAACAGAGTGTGTTCCAGCCAGCATCTGCAGAGAAGGGCAGAATGCAGCCTGGCTGTTTTGTGCCCAATCGTAAGGATGTCCAGAAGAGATGTGACACTACGCTTTCCCTCCTCGTCAAGAACCTTTCCCTCCTGCTAATTCTGTCCCTAAAAGGTGGGGTAACTATCGCCGCACTAGCCACTCACATGAACTGTGCCAATCCCTGGAGCCAGGGCCTTAAATACGCTCTCCCTGACCCAACATGGCTGCCAGAGTCACATGGGGCAACAGCATCGAACCGGCTTGCTCCCCCAGTGACCATAGAGGAGTCAGGTTCCTCCTGATTTCCTCTCAAGCTGCAGAATCGCTGCTATTGAGTGCCACCTGCAGCGCAGGAAGCAAACTGCACCTGTCTACATGCTCACTTGAAAAAACAGGAGCTGTATTACATGACAATTGAACCAGGTCTCCTCCAGGTGACTTTGTGGTCTAAAATTGCTGTTGTCCTCAACTCTCTAGCCTATCCCCTTCAGATTTTGTAGACACTATGGAGGTGTGAGAAGAAGAGAAGAAAATTGTGGACTACCCAGTAACATATCAACATTTTGAGATGGGAATGAGGGGCACCTACCAGCAAATGTATGTAGGCATAGGACATGCCCCCTGCCACACCCCCTTAAAGGAGAATTAACCCCAAAAAAGTTTAATTAAATCCACAAGGGCTTTTTTTTACCACTATTCCTTTATATTGGCTTTTATTAAATGTACAAATGCAGCAATTTAGAATTTGGAAGAAAGGTTTAGTACTGGGAAACACTTTTTGAAAGATACAAAGTGCATTTTAAATACAGCTATATGGATCAGACCAAAATGAGGGACAGATAAGGTGGAAAGAGGGACAGAGGGACATTGCTCCAAATCAGGGACAGTTCCTCAAAATCAGGGATAGTTGGGAGCTATGCAGTAACCAAATAATGATCTAATGGCTCTTTTCTGAAATACACTGCCAAGTTTTACTCTGGTAACGTTGTAATTTTTCAGCAGGAAAGTTTGAGGGATCATGAAATTCTGATAAGATGATTCCTTATGGGTGCCTACTCAGATCACTGCCTTTAAGACCATGTACTAGGTAAACAGATACTAGATATAAGACCAGAGGTACTAGGTATAAGACCAGGTACTAAGTATTCCAAAAGCAGTTGAAGACTGCAAGATCAAACTGGGTGTCTACTGTTGATCTATGGCTTTTTACCCTAGAAAGACAGCGAAATAGAGTATATCCTCCTTTAAATTGAGAGGAACCATTCAAGGTGGACCTGAATGCAAGATGTGAAAATTTGATATGTTAATTGTATCCAAGCAGTACCCTCAGAAATCCACCTTTTGTTATGAATTCTTCCTGAAAATTAAAGTCGTTATATACTCTTATATACCCTATAACAAGGCTTACCTGTAGGTAAAATTTATATCTCCTAAACCTGTATGGTTTAGGAGATATTCACTTTGCATGCAGCTGCTGACGTCAGCGGCTCATGCACTGTGAATGCCCGGCTGAATGTCCGACTGGCGCTGCCGGACCTTGCCGGGAAAAAGACTCCCACGCGCATGTGCGGGTATACAACCGCTTTAATAGTGCACTTTCTGGCATGTGTGTGCGTGTGTACATAGACAATCTTATTTTATATTATAGCTTTATATTGGATATGTAAGAAGCACTGCTGTCCAATAATTCGGGTCTCACAATGTTCAGACTGAAACTGGGCGATTTCCCTTCTGTGCTGCTTGCTGGTGAGAAAACTATACCTTTGTTGCATGCATCACCATGCTCCTACTTCCTTAATTTTTTGGATCAGTAATTTCTCCACCTCTCTTGATGCTTCTTGATCATTAACCCGCCAGTTGCTAGATTATCAGTCATTAGACATGTGCTATGATATGAGGAAGCTAAGCCTTCCCTCTACCAAGCTGGTCATCTCCACACAAAGCCACAGTGAGGAACAAGACATGGTAAGTCAGCAGTAGGGAAAAGATCAGTCGTAGGTAGCCTACTGGAAATAACGTGTGACTAGTTCTTTGTGCACTACTGCCTTTTTTTTATACACATCTTTCGCAGTTCAGGTTCTCTTTACCTACAGGCTCCCGATTTAAAGTATATGTTATCCCTCACAATAAATGTCTCTTGTTTGCTACCCTTTGGTCTCTTAAATATACCACTAAAAATGATTTAACCACTTTCAGACCGGACCATTTTGCTGGTAAATGACCAGAGGTCTTTTTACACTTTGGCACTGCGCTGCTTTAACTGGTAATTGCGCGGTCATGCAATGTTGTACCCAAACAAAATTTGCGTCCTTTTCTTCCCACAAATAGAGCTTTCTTTTGATGGTATTTGATTGCCTCTGCGATTTTTATTTTTTGCGATATAAACGTAAAAAGACCGCAAATTTTGAAAAAAAATGATATTTTCTACTTTTTGTTATTAGAAAAATCCAATAAACTCAATTTTAGTCATACATTTAGGCCAAAATGTATTCAGCCACATGTCTTTGGTAAAAAAAAAGTCAATAATTGTATATTTATTGGTTTGCGCAAAAGTTGTCACATCTACAAACTAAGGTACGTTTTCTGCAATTTACGCAGCTTTTAGTTTACGACTGCCTATCTCATTTCTTGAGGTGCTAAAATGGCAGGGCAGTACAAAACCCCCCCAAATGACCCCATTTTGGAAAGTAGACCCCCTAAGGAAATTGATAAGAGGCATGTTGAGCCCATTGAATATTTTATTTTTTTGCCTCAAGCGATTGAATAATGACAAAAAAAAAAATTTTTTTTTTTTTTTACACAAAGTTGTCACTAAATGATATATTGCTCACACATGCTATGGGCGTATGTGAAATAACACCCCAAAATAAATTCTGCTGCTTCTCCTGAGTACGGGGATACCACATATGTGGGACTTTTTGGGAGCCTAGCCGCGTACGGGGCCCCGAAAACCAAGCACCGCCTTCAGGCTTTCTAAGGGCGTACATTTTTGAGTTCACTTCTCACTACCTATTACAGTTTTGAAGGCCATAAAATGCCAAGATGGCACAAAACCCCCACAAATGACCCCATTTTAGAAAGTAGACACCCCAAGCTATTTGCTGAGAGGCATGTTGAGTTCATGGAATATTTTATATTTTGCCACAAGTTGCGGGAAAATTACAAACTTTTTTTTTTTTTTTTTTTTTTTCACAAAGTTGTCACTAAATGATATATTGCTCACACATGCCATGGGCATATGTGAAATGACACCCCAAAATAAATTCTGCTGCTTCTCCTGAGTACGGGGATACCACATATGTGGGACTTTTTGGGAGCCTAGCCGCGTACGGGGCCCCGAAAACCAAGCACCGCCTTCAGGCTTTCTAAGGGCGTAAATTTTTGAGTTCACTTCTCACTACCTATTACAGTTTTGAAGGCCATAAAATGCCAAGATGGCACAAAACCCCCACAAATGACCCCATTTTAGAAAGTAGACACCCCAAGCTATTTGCTGAGAGGCATGTTGAGTCCATGGAATATTTTATATTTTGCCACAAGTTGCGGGAAAATTACAAACTTTTTTTTTTTTTTTTTTTTTTTCACAAAGTTGTCACTAAATGATATATTGCTCACGCATGCCATGGGCATATGTGAAATGACACCCCAAAATAAATTCTGCTGCTTCTCCTGAGTACGGGGATACCACATATGTGGGACTTTTTGGGAGCCTAGCCGCGTACGGGGCCCCGAAAACCAAGCACCGCCTTCAGGCTTTCTAAGGGCGTTACAGTTTTGAAGGCCATAAAATGCCAAGATGGCACAAACCCCCCCCAAATGACCCCATTTTGGAAAGTAGACACCCCTAAATTTAGGGGTACACTAGTGAGACTAGGTAATAAATGGCGGGTGCCCTGAAACTATAAAAAAATAACTAACCAACCAGCGTCACCTGTAACAGTTATATGGTGATCACTGGTGAAAGGGTTAACTAGGGGGCAATCAGGGGGCTTTATGCGGTAGTATATGGGGGTCCCTGGCGCTATAAAAAGCTGCGGCGAACCTAAATACCTACCTGCCTAACTAGCGTCACCTGTGACACTAATACAGCGATCAGAAAAACGATCGCTTATTAGGCTGGGTTCACACTGGAGCGATGCGGGAACGCCACGAATGCGCGGCGGGTTCCCGCATCGCATGCCTCCCGGCGGCAGTTCACACTGCCCTATGCGAACTGCTGGGAGTGTCAGTGAAATGTTACTGACACCCCCAGATCAGTTCGCATATCGCAGTGCGATCTGCAAACTCGGATCGCATGGTGTGAACACCCATGCGATCCGATTCTGCTGCGGGCCAAAAAAAGGGTCCCGTGCGAATTTGCGGCGGGTGCGGCGGGTGTGGCGGGTGCGGCGGGTGCGGCGAATGGCTGAACTCGAATCGCACAGAGATCGGATGTGATTTGCACTGCAGTGCGGTGCGAATCACATCCGTTCTCATAAACCGCTGCAATGTGAACCCAGCCTTAGTGACACTGGCGACGGGGGGTGATCACGGGGTTAAACCTTTATTGGGGGGGTTAGGGGGGTACCTTAGAACTAAAGGGGGCTAACCCTAACTGCCCTAACAGTTATTAGTCACAAATGACACCCGCCGGGTGATCAGGGGGTTAAACCTTTATTAGGTAATAAATGGCGGGTGCCCTGAAACTATAAAAAATAACTAACCAACCAGCGTCACCTGTAACAGTTATATGGTGATCACTGGTGAAAGGGTTAACTAGGGGGCAATCAGGGGGCTTTATGCGGTAGTATATGGGGGTCCCTGGCGCTATAAAAAGCTGCGGCGAACCTAAATACCTACCTGCCTAACTAGCGTCACCTGTGACACTAATACGGCGATCAGAAAAATGATCGCTTATTAGGCTGGGTTCACACTGGAGCGATGCGGAAACGCCGCAAATCCGCGGCGGGTTCCCGCATCGCATGCCTCCCGGCGGCAGTTCACACTGCCCTATGCGAACTGCTGGGAGTGTCAGTGAAATGTTACTGACACCCCCAGATCAGTTCGCATATCGCAGTGCGATCTGCAAACTCGGATCGCATGGTGTGAACACCCATGCGATCCGATTCTGCTGCGGGCCAAAAAAAGGGTCCCGTGCGAATTTGCGGTGGGTGCGGCGGGTGTGGCGGGTGCGGCGGGTGCGGCGAATGGCTGAACTCGAATCGCACAGAGATCGGATGTGATTTGCACTGCAGTGCGGTGCGAATCACATTCGTTCTCATAAACCGCTGCAATGTGAACCCAGCCTTAGTGACACTGGCGACGGGGGGTGATCACGGGGTTAAACCTTTATTGGGGGGGTTAGGGGGGTACATTAGAACTAAAGGGGGCTAACTCTAACTGCCCTAACAGTTATTACAGTCACAAATGACACCAATGCAAAAAAAAAAAAAAAATGACATTGGTGTCACTGTGACTGGGGGGCAGGGGTAATTGGGGGGGTGATCGGGGGGTAAAGGGGGGGTGTGAGTGTGCCTGGCATGTTCTACTGTGTGTGTAGAGTGTTGGTGCAACTCACCGATCCGCTCTCCTCCGTGTCGGAACGAAAAATACCGACACGGAGGAGAGAATACATCACTTCCTCTCCTGTGTTTACATTACAGGAGAGGAAGTGATGTCACGGGGGATTCCTATTCGTCGGGAGCGATCGCGAGGGGGTGGCCATGAACGAATGGCCGTCCCCTCGTCCGGGATCGCTCCCGCACGAATACCGACCGCCGCAGGCACCGGGCGGGGGCCCGATCGGGCCCCCGACCCGCGGGAGGCAAGGGACGTACATGTACGCCAATATGCCTGCCCGTGCCATGCTATCGACGTACATCGTCGTGCGGCGGTCGGCAACTGGTTAATATACAGGTGCACCTCAAAAAATGTGAATATAAAAAGTTAATTTATTTCAGCAATTATTGACACCCTCCATATGAAGGGTAACTCACAAAAGGTTATTGCTAAAGAAGGTGTCTGTTCACAGAGTGCTGTATCCAAGCATATTAATGGAAAGTTGAGTTGGAAGGAAAAAGTGTGGTAGAAAATGGTGCACAAGCAACAGGGATAACCACAGCCTTGAGAGGATTGTGAAGCAAAGGCCATTCAAGAACTTGGGGGATATTCACAAGGAGTGGACTATGGCTGATGTCAGTGTTTCAAGAGGAACCACACATAAACATATCCAGGACATGGGCTACAACTTTTGCATTCCTTGTGTCAAGCCACTCCTGAACCAGACACAATGTCAGAAGCGTCTTACCTGGGCTAAGGAGGAAAAGGACTGGGCTGTTGCTCAGTGGTGTAAAGTCCTCTTTTGGGATGAAAGTACATTTTGCATTTCATTTGGAAATCAAGGTCCCAGAGTCTACAGGAAGAGTGGAGAGGCACAGAATTCAAGATGCATGAGGTCCAGTGCGAAGTTTCCAGTCAGTGATCATTTGGGGAGCCGTGTCATCTGCTGGTGTCGGTCCACTGTGTTTTATCAAGTCCCAAAGTCAGGGCAGCCCTCTACCAGGAAATTCTAGAGAACTTCATGCTTCCCTCTGCTGACCATACTGATTTCATTTTACAGCAGGACTTGGCACCCGCCTACACTGTCAAAAGTACCAATACCTGGTTTAATGATCATGGTATTACTGTGCTTGATTGGCCAGCAAACTTGCCTGACCTAAACCCCATAGAGAATCTGTGGGGTATTGTCAAGAGGAAGATGAGAGACACCAGACCCAACAATGCAGATGAGCTGAACACCTCAGCAGTACTACAGGCTGATCGTCTCCATAGCGGACCTTGAAGAACGTTTCAAAATCAACGTTTCCTATAGGTGATTAGACATAATAGTAAACCAGTTGTCAAACAGGTTCCAGGGACTTAATCGGGTTGTTCAGCGGTTTGAAATAATTCAACCTGCAGTTCTAGCATCAGCATTGGATGATGATTTGTTTAAAGCTGCATCAAATCTGCAACAAAAGTATGAAAAAGACCTCTCAACGACTTTCGCTGGTCAGCTTCTAATGCCATGTACCCTCAAGTGTTTTTTCCGTCGGAATAAACTCTGAAGGTTTCTCCGACGGAATTCCAACAGAAATCCGCTGAAGCTGTCTTGCATACACACGGTCACACCAAAGTCCGACCGTCAAGAACACGGCGACGTACAACACGTATGACAGGACTAGAAAAGGAAGTTCAGTAGCCAATAGCTTCCGTCTTGTACTTGCTTCAGGGCATGCGTCGTTTTTGGTCTGTCGGAACATCATACAGACGAGCGGTTTTCCCGCTATGAATTTGTTCCGTCTGAAAAATTTAGAACATGTTCTCTTTCTAGGTCCGTCAGAATTTTCTACGTAAAAAGGCTCATGGGGCATACACACAACCGGAATATACGATGAAAACCTCCCGCCTGACTTTTTCTGCCGGAAATTCCGCTCGTGTGTACACGGCATAAGTTTTAGATCAGCACTTAAAGAGGAGCGCCACCTGCAAAAAAAATATTAAAAGTCAGCAGCTACAAATAATAAATGAACCCTTACCTGTTCCAGGGTCCAGCGATGTCGGCAGCAGATGACGAGCAATCGCTCGTCTCTCTGCTGCCCCCACCGCCATCCTCTGTCAAGGAATCAGGAAGCACTGCGGCTTCACTGCCCGGTTCCCTACTGTGCATGTGCAAGTCGCGCAGCGCAATGACACTGGTCCCCGCTGTGTCTTGGGAACTGTGTGTTTCCCAGAACACAACGGGGGGGGGCATCTGCAGCTAGCTATTCCCGGAAGTGGGTGCAAATACCTGGATTATACAGGTATCTGCACCCCCTCCCCCATGAAAGGTGCCAATTGTGGCATCGGAGGGGGGAGGGTTCCGATGAGTGGAACTTCCACTTGAGGGTGGAACTCCACTTTAACCACTTTCAGACCGGACCAATTTGCTGGTCAAAGACCAGACCACTTTTTGCGATTCGGCACTGCGTCGCTTTAACTGACAATTGCGCGGTCATGCGACGTGGCTCCCAAACAAAATTAACGTCCTTTTTTTCCCACAAATAGAGCTTTCTTTTGGTGGTATTTGATCACCCCTGCGGTTTTTATTTTTTGCGCTATAAACAAAAATAGAGCGATAATTTTGAAAAAAACGCATTATTTTTTACTTTTTGTAATAATAAATATCCCCCAAAAATATATATAAAAACATTTTTTTCCCTCAGTTTAGGCCGATACGTATTCTTCTACATATTTTTGGTAAGAAAAATCGCAATAAGCGATTATTGATTGGTTTGCGCAAAAGTTATAGCGTTTACAAAATAGGGATAGTTTTATAGCATTTTTATTAATAATTTTTTATTATTTTTTTTTTACTAGTAATGGCGGCGATCTGCGATTTTTATTGTGACTGCGACATTGTGGGGGACCCATCGGACATTTTTGACACATTTTTGGGACCATTGTCATTTATACAGTAATCACTGCTATATAAATGCAGTGATTCCTGTGTAAATGACACTGGCAGTGAAAGGGTTAACCAGTGGGTGGCAGTGTAGGGGTTAAGTGTTCCTAGGGGTGTGTTACTAACTGTGGGGGGGTTGGGCTTTCATTTAGTGTACACTGATCTCTGCTCCAATCACATGGAGCAGAGATCAGCGTCACTAGTTGCTAGGCAGAATGGAAAAATGTTGTTTATACAGCATTTCCTCCATTCGGTCGCTCCGTGAGACGATCGCGGGGATGCCCGCGGCGATCGAGTCCGCGGGTCCCGCGACCGGACTCACGGGGGTCCCGACCAGCGCGGGAGCGCGCCGCCGGCGGCGCACTCCCGATGGCAGGGCGGCAACGAATATTGGACGTACATGTACGCCAATATGCCTGCCCGTGCCATTCTGTCGACGTACATCGTCGTGCGCTGGTCGGGAAGTGGTTAAAGAGGACATTCAGAAATTGTCCTCTGTGAAGGATCTTGCACGTTTGCTCTTAGTTGAGAATAGTGCTCTTTCATCAAATTTGCCAGATGTGTGCATAGCGTTGGTTTTATTCCTAACACTATCTGTGACTGTGGCCTCAGCAGAAAGATCCTTCTCAAAACTAAAACTAATAAAGAATTATCTCAGAAGCACTATGTCTGAGCAAAAGCTTTCTGGGCTTGCTATCCTAAGCATTGAAAATGCTAGAGCCAAACGGCTGGACCTAAACCACCTTGTGGAGACTTTTTCAGGATTGAAGGCACACAGATGTGTTTTCTAAGATGTGGCGTTTTGTGAGTATACAAGTTGGAAGAGTTTTCAAAGTTCATGTTTGGTTTTGTTGCCTTAGGCCGCGTACACACGGGCGGACTGTCTGCCCAACTTAGTCCGCTGAACAGTGTTTCAGCGGACAGTCCGCTCGTGTGTGGGCTTCAGCGGACTTTTTCAGCGGACAGTCTGACGAACAAAGTCTTACGGAATTTCCGTAAGACAGTCCATTCAAACTTGGTTTTGTCCGTCCAAACTTGGTTTCAGCGGACAGTCCGCTCGTGTGTAGGCAAGTTGGACGGACTAAGTATGGCGCATGCTCAGAAAGGGTTTACACGGCCGAAGGTTGCATTGCAGTGTATAGGACGTCGTTTTTCTAGTCCCGTCGTACGTGCTGTACACGTCATCGCGCAAGCTTTCAGCGGACTGTCTGCTCATCGTGTGTGGTCAAGTCCGTTCATTCAAATTTTGAACGGACTGTCTGTCGGATTGTCTGACGAACTTAGTTGGGCAGACAATCCGCCCGTGTGTACGCGGCCATAGCCTTTCTTATTTGGGTTAAACCATGGGGTCTATTTATAACCTATTTGCAGAACCATTCACCCTCTGAAAATGTCAAAACATTTATTTTTTGCCACTTGGCACAAAAAGATACGTTCTTTTTTTTTTGTTTTTTCAGGTCAAACTTATCTGAGGAGCATGGGAAATATGTTATAAATAGAACCCTTTGCTTCCAATTTGGCAAATAAAGTGGAACTTTAGACAAATATTTGAATAAATACATGGTAGAATTGGCAGCTTATGTTTGAGTGAGCAGACTTAGAAGGGGGCAAAGGGATAATGGTGCAAACCTGACTGGCTTTCTAATGCCGCGTACACACGATCGGAATTTTGGTCGGAAAAAGCTCTAATGGTTTTCACAATGGAATTCCACAGGGATTTCGCTCAAGCAGGTATATTGGAATCTGGAAGCCTCCTTTAAGCCCTTGTACACACGATCGGACATTCTGACAACCAAATCCGTTGGATTTTGTCAGACGGATTTTGTCTGAAACTGTTGCATACACACGGTTGGACAAAGTTGTCGGAAAATCCGATTGTTCAGAACGTGATGACGTTATTTCATTATGACGGGACTACGTTCAGGCTAGTAGCCAATAGCTTTTGGTGTAGGAATTTGATCTGAGCATGTGTGGCACTTTGTCCGATCGGAATTCTCTACACATGATCGGACAAGGTCCGATCAGATCATGTTGGCGGGAAAGTTTTATAGCCAAGCTGGAAAACTTGGTCCGTCTGATATTGCGACGGAAACAGTCCGATGGAGCCCACAGTCGGTTGGATTATCCAACAACACGGTCCGATCAGACATTTTCCGTCGGAATGTCCGACCGTGTGTACAAGGGCTTACAAGGGGGGCCCCAGATCCTGGCCCCCTCCATATGTGAATGAGTATGGGGTACATTGTACCCCTACCTATTCACAAGAAAAAGTGTCAACAAAAAATAAAGACAGGAGGAAGTTTTTGACAATTCCTTTAAATAAATCAAAAAACAATGTCCCCTAATGTAGATCCATCATCGATCGCAACGCCCGCCGCATTCTGCGCTTAGCCTTTGTCGCGGGCGGAGCGTTTATTGTTTTCTTTTTTTGGATCTGGCAGTGCGGCGGGCGTTGTGATTGACAGTGGATCTACATCAGGGGACATTTTTAAAAAAAAATTTAATAAAGGAATTGTTAAAAAAACTGCCTCCTATGTTTAATTATTTTTGACACCTTTTTTTGGTGAATGAGTAGGGGTACAATGTACGTGAGTGATAGGTATCCTGGAAGCCACACATCAAGACAAAGCCTGCTATGTGATAGTGAATGACAGTCTCAGCTTGGACCCCCGCCAGGCCACCCCCCCCCCCCCCCCCCCAAATGTTTCACTCTGCTCATTGGAGCTCACTCATGGGGGATTCCGGTTTACTTCAGGTTTGCTCAGAAACCATCTGCACAATTTTTTAAAATCGAAAGCATTCAAAAACACCAATCTTGGTGTTTTGAATGCTTTTATGGGCAATGGAGGGATTTTTGATCTTGTAGACCACAGATCTCTCCATAAAGAGTGCCTGTCACTGACTATTACTGTCACAAGGGATGTTCACTTTGCTTGTGACAGCAACAAAAGTAATAAAAAAAAATAAAAAAAGTAAGCAACAGCGTATAAAAAAAAAAAATAATGAAAAAAAAAAGTGCCCACAAACTACCATCATCCCCCCCCCCCACCCCGGGAGAGATGGACGACGGCTCTGAGCCAACTCTTTTTTCAGCCAATTAGAGCCTCAGGCTCTAATCATGTGCTTCAAAAGAAAAAAAAAACATTGGAATCCATGCGTCCGGCACCATGCATGTAGATTAGGGGCCGGGCGTATGGATTAGGGATTAGTGAGGAGTCAAATGCCAGGGATCCGTATTCAGGGTAAATTTGCGAACTTCCATGGGAAGTCAATGGGATCCCAACATATCTGGGTTCAGTTGAGAGTTGGCGAACATTACTAAAGATCAGGTGCCGTCCGATACCAAAACCCATTGAAGTCAATGGGAGCCAAACCTTCAAAAACAGTAATGGCCATTTTCCAGGATAATAGGCAAGGGATTGCCAAACAAATGACAGGGGGCTGGGCACAGCCCAGGTAAACATGTACCCCCTGCACCAAATGATTTGAACCAGTGCACAAAGGAAGGTCCATAAAGACATGGATGAGCAAGATTGGAGTGGAGGAACTTTACTGACCTGCACAGAGTTCTGACCTCAACCCCGAAAGAACACCATTGGGATGAATTAGAGCGGAGACTGCAAATCAGGCCTTCTCATCTAACATCAGTGCTTGGCCTCACAAATGCGCTTCTGGAAGAATGGTCAAACATTCCCATAGGCACACTCCTAAACCTTGTGGACGGCCTTCCCAGAAGAGTTGAAGCTGTTATAGCTGCAAAGGGTGGGCCAACTCAATATTGAACCCTACGGACTAAGACTGGGAGGCCAATAAAGTTCATGTACGTGTAAAGGCGTTCCAATACTTTTGACAATGTAGTGTGTGTATATATATATATATATATATATATATATATATATATATATATATATATATATATATACAGTTTAACTGCTCTTCTGTTTGCTAACAAGAAACCAGGAACTGGTTCTCCAATAACACAGCCTGGGTATTCCTAAAGACACATATTGTGTACGCACCCAAAGGCACTTTATGTGCTGTTATTGAGAAGAAAGGTTTTTACATTGTTTGTTTATAATAAACCAGTCATGAGAGGGAAATGTGAGAGCTGTTATTGCCGATTCGGTTTATAGAGTCACTGACCTGAAACAAGGGAACAAATTCTTTATCTAGTTTTGGGTGGGTGACTCTTCATAGTACTAAAACAATAGGATCAGCATGACAGCCAGGCAACTAGCAGTTTCATAAGGAGAGACCGGTAATAACAACCTTCAGCTGTACTTCAGGCTGGATCTTTTTGGTACAAAAATCACATGCAGGCTATCACATGTTATGTTGAGCATATTGACAGGCTTTTCTATTGAGGATGTGGATAATTTCTAAAGAAAAGAGATTATACCCCATGCCTAGCAATTCTAGAAGAACTCTATAATGCTGACGAAGATGCCATCATTCCAGATACCCCATATTTCACACAATATCTTTGTGATTCCCCTCCCATTAAACATACTACTTTTCACCTGAAATCTATATTCAATCCCAGTCATACCAAAGGCCCCTACATACATACAGAGTTTCTATCAAGTTGTATACTTTGACATTAAATGCATTTGTAAACCCACTCCCTCCCAACGCTTTAAAAATAACCTCACCCCACAAGAAACATTCTCCCTCAATAAACGAACCAAAATCACCTCCATTATCATTAAATCAGCAGACAAAGGGGGTGGTATTGTTATTCAAAACCGTGATGTATACCTTGGTGAGGCAAACAGACTATTATTGGATAACAAAACATACACACGCCTCACTAGTGACCCACTTCCCCGTTTCTCCCTAGAGGCCGAAAACACTCGTCAAACAAGCCCTTAATGACCAAATCCTCACCAAAGCCAAAGCGTCTTTTCTATCCAGAGATTACTACAATACCCCTTACTTCTATCATCTCCCAAAAATACATAAAGGCCCAGAAAATCCCCCAGGACGACCCATCGTAGCATCATTGGAGAGTGTCACCAGTTTCTTTTCCATTTACATTGATCACTTCCTACAACCATTAGCACAAAATCTACCAACAGACATACATGACGGTACCAATCTTCTGGATACTCTCGAAACCTATACCTGGGAACCCATATACCAATGGGTCTCCCTGGATGTAAATTCTTTATACACATCAATCCCCCATAATGTTGGTCTTCGAGCTGTCAAACATTTTCTATCTCATGATCCATCCATCAAATCCACGCAGGCAGACTTCATCTTATATTCAACCAATTTCTGCCTGACCCACAATTATTTTTCTTTCGATAACATTTTTTACTTACAAACCCAAGGGACAGCCATGGGTGCTAATTTTACGCCCAGTTATGCAAACCTAGCAATGGGACTCTGGGAACACCTGGCCATTTGGAATGATAATCCATTTTTCGAATATATAATTTATATAGGTCGCTACATAGACGATATTATCGTCATATGGGACAGGACTGGACCACCTGTAGAAGATTTTGTGTCTCATTGTAATTCCAACGATTTAGGCCTTTCTTTCACCTTTATGTGTAGCCCAGACAGTTTGGCTTTTTTAGATCTTGAGCTGGGCCATATTGACAATATGATCTATGCTAAAAACTACATAAAGCCTACAGCAGGTAATTCATACTTACATTATCAAAGCTGTCACTACCCCAGATGGTCTCCCCAAATGGTCTCCTTCACTATTTACAGTGCCTTGAAAAAGTATATATGAGTAAATACCTTTTAGAACACCTTTCACTGCAATTACAGCTGCAAGTCTTTTTGGGGATGTCTCTACCAGCTTTTCACATCTAGAGAGGGACATTTTTGCCCATTCTTCTATGAGCTTAAGCTCTGTCAGATTGGATGGAAAGCGTCTGTGAACAGCAATTTTCAAGTCTTGTCACAGATTCTCAATTGGATTTAGGTCTGGACTTTGACTGGGCCATTCTAACACATGAATATGCTTTGATCTAAACTTTCTAAGTAAAGGGCCAGTTTACTGTCCTTCAGACCTAAGAAGGGCCTGTCTGTGGCCAGTGGGAGTAAAAATTGTACTGGCGTCAGTGGGAGTTAGGGATGAGCCGAACACCCCCCGGTTCGGTTCGCACCAGAACTTTCGAACGGACCCCAAATTCGTACGAACGTTAGAACCCCATTGAAGTCTATGGGACTCGAACGTTCGAAATGAAAAGTGCTAATTTTAACGGCTAATATGCAAGATACTGTCCTAAAAAGGGTTTGGGGACCTGGCTCCTGCCCCAGGGGACATGGGTCAATGCAAAAAAAAGTTTTAAATACGGCCATTTTGGCAGGAGCACTGATTTTAATGACGATTAAAGTGGAAAATAAATGTGAAATATTGCTTTAAATATGGTGCCTGGGGGGTGTCTGTAGTATGCCTGTGAAGTGCCACGTGTTTCCCGTGTTTAGAACAGTCCCTGCACAAAATGACATTTAACGGAAATAACGTCATTTAAAGCTGCTTGCGGTTTTAATGTTATATCTGGTTCCTGCAATATGGTTGAAAATCATTGAGAAAAATGGCATGGGTAGCCCTCCCTGCCCATTACCTGCCCCTTTGGGTCTTGTACGCATATTAAGGGGAACCCCGTACCCATATTAAAAAAAGGAAATGCGTGTGGCCCCCAGGCCCTATATACTCAGAACAGCAGTATACAGGCGGTGCAAACAAGACAGGGACTGTGTAGGTTTGTTGTGTTAAGTTGAATCTGTTTGTAATTTTCAACTGGTACATTTTTAACCACTTGCTTACTGGGCACTTAAACCCCCCTCAGTCCCAGACCAATTTTCAGCTTTCAGCGCTGATGCACTTTGAATGACAATTGCGCAGGCATACAACACTGTACCCAAATGAAATTTTTATCATTTTTTTCCCACAAATAGAGCTTTCTTTTGGTGGTATTTAATCACAGCTGGGAGTTTTATTTTTTGCTAAACAAACAAAAAAAGATGCAAAAAAAAATCATGTTTAATAGTTTGTTATAAAATTTTGCAAATAGGTCATTTTTCTCCTTCATTGAAGTGCGCTGATGAGGCGGCACTGATAGGCTGCACTGGTGGGCACTGATAGGCTGCATTGGTGGGCACTGATAGGCTGCACTGGTGGGCACTGATAGGCACTGATAGGCATAGTTAAGGCGGCACTAATAGGCACAGATAAGGCGGCACCGATGGGCACAGATAAGGCGGCACTGATGGGCAAAGACGGGCACAGATAAGATGGCACGGATGGGTGGCACAGATGGGTGGCACTAAGGGGCACTGATAGGTACCACTGATAGGTGGCTCTCACTAGCTATATAGGTGAGGTGAATATAGCGGTGTATACTGCGGTCAGGGCACGCAGACAACAACCACTACACAACAGCAAGATCGAAAATCGTCCGAAAAACAATCGGTGTGTACTGTGTTGAAGGTACACAGAACACCTACTAACTCCTGCAGATGCCTTTATTATAGAACACTAGAGATAAAGGGGTATATACAGATGTATACTGTGCTGTGCTGGAGGCACACACAACTTCCAATAACTCCTGCAGATGGCAAGTGGGCTCAAATAGAGAACAGCTATGCAGGTGGATATAGCAGTATGTACTGGGTACAGAGCACGCAGACAGAACGCACTATCTCCTAACACTACTGACTGCAAGCTCTATTATAAAAGATAGATCACTAGCTATATAGGTGAGGTGAATATAGCGGTGTATACTGCTGTCAGGGCACGCAGACAACAACCACTACACAACAGCAAGATCGAAAATCGGCCGAAAACGATCGGTGTGTACTGTGTTGAAGGTACACAGAACACCCACTGCTTCAGGCGCCAACACACTACACAAGGCCGCCGCGTTGGCGGCCTTATATAGTGTGGGGCGTGCACTACACAGCCTGAGCTATGATTGGCCACAGGCATCCTGCCTGTGGCCAATCATGGCTCTCCTCGCTGCTGGCGCTGAGATTGGCCAAGCATGCGGGGTCACAGTGCATGCTTGGCCAATCATGAGCCAGCAATGCACTGCGCCATCGCAGTGCATTGTGGGTCGTGAGCACCACACGAATTTGGCGCGAACGGACCAAAATGTTCGGACTTCGCCGAACGGACGAACAGCCGATGTTCGAGTCGAACGTATGTTCGACTCGAACACGAAGCTCATCCCTAGTGGGAGTAAACAGTTCACCTTTGGCATTAGGGGGAGGAATAGTGCCCTATTGTTAGTGTCAGTGGGAGAAACAGTGCCCCATTATTGGTATCAATGAGAGAAATAGTGCCCCATTATTGATGTTAGTAACAGGAATTATGCCAATTTGTTGGTGTCAGTGGGAGGAACAGTGTCCTAAGGCCGGATAAAAGCATGCAAAGAGCCAGATCCAGCCATAGTTTGGAGACCACTGATCTAAATCATTCCATTGTAGCTCTGGCTGTATATTTAGGGTTGTTGTCCTGCTGGAAGGTGAACCTCCGCCCTAGTTTCAAGTCTTTTGCAGACTCTAATAGGTTTTCTTTGCTGTTTGTTCACTAAGGTTCTCTAACAAACCTCTCAGGGCTTTACAGAACAGCTGTACTTACACTGAGATTAAATTACACACAGATGGACTTGATTGACTAATGACTAATTAGGTGACTTCTGAAGGTAATTGGTTCTAGTTAGGGGTATCAGAGTAAAAGGGGGCTGAATACAAATGCACGTCACACTTTTCAGATATTTAATTGTAAAAAATTGTGGAAATCATTTATCCTTTTCCTTCCACTTCACAATTATTTGCCACTTTGTGTTGGTCTATCACATAAAATCCCAATAAAATACATTTATGTTTTTGGTTGTAACATAACAAAATGTGGAAAATTATAAGGGGTATGAATACTTTTTAAAGGCACTG
The DNA here is from genome assembly GCF_037356315.1 of Lithobates pipiens. Taxonomy (NCBI): domain Eukaryota; kingdom Metazoa; phylum Chordata; class Amphibia; order Anura; family Ranidae; genus Lithobates; species Lithobates pipiens. Next base: position 53,752,678 of record NW_027507791.1, read on the forward strand.
TACATGCAAATTCATGTGAATGGAGGAGTGGGTATTATTTAGACATCTCCAGCACCTTCAGGAATAAGAAATACCAAGAAGTGATTGTTTTTCAGATTAGCAGAAGTGGTTTTCTTTCAGACTCTTTCTCTGAATAAAACCAAAGCATAGAGTAAAGCTGGGTATACACATTAGGGCTGGGGAAAAAATCGTTTTGAATCTTGAATCGAGTTGAGAGGTCAAATCGATTAAAATTTTCAATATGTGCCCAAAGTGGTAGTCACGGCGCTCACCTACTATTAATTGCACATAATGCAGGCTCACCTGCTATTAATTTGCACTTTGTTTTTGTGTCAAAAATATATAGGGATTTATACATGTATCATACCCACTTGATGTTTCTCATACAATATTGGTTTCTTTTCATTTTCATGTTTGTATATCATTTTATGTGAGACATTTTACGAGATATTGTCACGTAGGCACTTTTCAGTTACACCTTTATATATTTTTGACACAAAAACAAAGTGCAAATTAATAGCAGGTGAGCCTGCATTATGTGCAATTAATAGTAGGTGAGCGCCGTGACTACCACTTTGGGCACATATTCACTTTTTTCACCTTCCGGGTGAATTTACGTGGTAGTGGCAGCCCCTTTCTTCTTAATTTTAGGGTTCTAATTCCGTTTTTGGGTTGTTCATATATAGTATTTTAATTTTATTTCACATTTAGGGTCCATAGCGCACCTACCCCCTTTTCTCTTATGATTAAAATTTTCAGCAAATCGATTTTTTTCAAAAAAATGTTTTCACCAGGAGCTGCGGGCAGGAGTTTTTAGCCACGGCCTGGCCTAAAAACTCCTGCCCGCAGCTCCTCAGGACTGGCGCAGTGTCCATAAAAAAAAAAAACTTGATTCGAATCATGAATGGAGTTTTTTTTTTGGAGAAAATCGTCCAGCTCTAATACACATAGGATGTCGGTCCAAGCAACTTGACAAATAAAAAACGTTTTTAGTAAAATGTTCTTCTGTTTGACCACTTGCCTATTCTGACACGTCTCACATACAGTAAGTGTAGAAATCAGCTATTTCTGTTAGGAAATGACTTGAACCCCCAAACATTATATATTATTTTAACCATTTGCCGACCACCTGCTGTACTGGTTCTACTGCAGCAAGGTGGCACGGCTGCATGAAACAACCTACCTGTACGTCGTTCCATGCAATAGCCACTGGATGGCATGCGTGCCCATTGGCCATGGGGGGGGGGGCAATCAGCCGATCGTTCCTCAGAGAGATAGAACAGCGGTCTGCCGATGTAAACAAGGAATGGCATGGACACTGTGATCTAGTGCTTCTGCTAATCAGGAACACGAATCACTGTTTCCATGAAGTGAGCCCATCCTCCCAAGAGTAAGAAAGCACAAATATGGAACACACTTCATTTATACAGTGTCAGTGCATATTTTTAGCACTGATCACTGTAATAATGTCACTGGTTCCCAGAAAAGTGTCAGTTCGGTGTCCGATCTGACCGCTGCAATGTCACAGTAAAAAAATCAATCACTGTCGCCATTGCTAGTAAAAAAAAAAAAAAATCCTAGACGAGATAACTATAAGCCCTTGTACACACAGTTGGACATTCCGACAACAAAATCCGTCAAATTTTGTCCGAAACTGGTGTTGCATACACACGGTCGGACAAAGTTGTCGGAAAATCTGATCGTACGTAATGTGACAGCGTTATTTCGTTACAACGGGACTACGTTCAGGCTAGTAGCCAATAGCTTTGGTGTAGGAATTTGATCTGAGCATGCGTGGCACTTTGTCCGATCGGAATTCTCTACACATGATCGGACAAGGTCCGATCGGATCATGTTGTCGGAAAATTTTACCGACAAGTTGGAAAACTTGGTCTGTCGGATACTCCAACGCAAACAGTCCGATGAAGACCACACACAGTCGGATTATCCGACAAAACGGTCCTATCGGACACATTCCGACGGAATCTCCGACCGTGTGTACAAGGGCTTGCACAAACCAATCAATACACGCTTATTGGGATTTGTTTTACCAAAAATATGTAGCAGAATACATATTGGCCTAAATTGATGAAGAAATTTGATTTTTTAATTTTTTTTTTCTCATTGGCTATGTTTTATAGCAGAAAGTAAAATATATATATATATATATATATATATATATATATTTTTTTTTTTTTTTCAAAATATCCTTGCCTCTAGCGCAAAAAATAAAAACCGCAGAGGTGATCAAATACCACCAAAAGAAAGCTCTATTTATGTGGAAAAAAAGGACATACATTTTATTTGTGTACACCGTACAGGTTATCAATTTAGAGTAAGGCCGCGTACACACGGGCGGACTGTCTGACGGACTTGGTCCGCTGAAACGTGTTTCAGCGGACAGTCCGCTCGTGTGTGGGCTTCAGCTGACTTTTTCAGCGGACAGTCTGGCGGACTAAGTCTTTCGGAATTTCCGTAATACAGTCCGTCCAAACTTGGTTTCAGCGGACAGTCCGCTCGTGAGTAGGCAAGTTGGACGGACTAAGTATGGCGCATGCTCAGAAAGGATTTACACGGCCAAAGCTTGCATTGCAGTGTATTGGACGTCGTATTTCTAGTCCCGTCGTACGTGCTGTACACGTCATCGCGCAAGCTTTCAGCGGACTGTCTGTTCATCGTGTGTGGTCAAGTCCGTTCATTCAAAAGTAGGACGGACTGTCTGTCGGATTGTCTGACGGACTTAGTTGGACGGATAGTCCTCCCGTGTGTACGCGGCCTTACACAGGAGGTCTGGTGCTAGAATTATTGTTCTCTATTCAGTAACTCGAGAGACTGACAACAGATCCACTTGAATAGATTTTATTTGCAAAATGTAGACAATGAACAGTCTCTTAAATTGGGATCAGAAGTATGGAAAGTAAGTTCAGGTACTCTTATGCCACGTACACACGATCGAATTGTCCGGCAGACTTAGTCCGGCAAACAATCCGGCAAACAATCTGCCGGATTTCTAACGAACTGACTTGGCCACACACGGACACTCCGAAAGTCCGGCGATTTCTAGCGCGATGACGTACAGCGCGTACGACGGGACTAGAAAAAGGAAGTTCAGTAGCCAGTAGCCAATAGCTTCCTTCTCGTACTTGCTTCTGAGCATGCGTCATTCTTAGTCCGCTGGACTAGCACACTGACGAACGTATTGTCTGCTGAAAGCCAAGTCCGGCGAACACATTTTGAGTCAAAACTACTTTCTAAGTCCACCGGACTTTACGATAAAAAAGTCCGCTGGAGCCCACACACGATCTAATTGTCCGGCGTAATGTGGTCCGGCACAATTCGGTCATGTGTATGCGGCATTAGTGTCAAAGTCAAAATGTTGAAGAACTTGCTTACTGTGACTGCATCCAGAGAATAGCCATTCGCAACTGGATGATCACTCAAGTATGACAGTCCCTCTCTCACAAGGCCTAGCAGCCAACAAGGTGCTTACTCAGGAACAAGTCTCTGCCACAGACGTTGCTGTAGAACAGGGGTGCCCAACCAGTGGCCCGGGGGACACATGTGGCCTGTGGAGCCTTCTGATGTGGCCTGCAACCTCCTGCTTTGGAATAGCAGGTTCTCAAGCCCAGATCGTGGGCTGCCGTCCCGCCATCCCAGAGCATCAGTGTTTTAAATGAAGCCAGCGGTAGATGAAGCAAGCGGCTGCGGAGGGAGCAGAGCCACCTTTGCAGATGCTTCCTGTATAGCACCGGCTCCTGTCCCAAGTGGAGAGATACCAAATGTATTCTGCCTGGGACAGCAACAGCCGGCGATACCTGAATGGAAGACTGTTATTAAAGGCAAGCTTATTACTAAAAGCATTGTATATATGGGCATATCTGTTCTGCAGTGGTTATTGGGCTTCTTTAAAACTGAAACCCGCAGGTGCAGCACACTGCACCTTTGGGTTTCCTGCACTGAGGCATAGACTTCTATTATTATGTGTGGGTTTGGTGCGCTTTCAGAAAGTGCAGCACACCTGCAGGATATAATAGACATCAATGGCAAAGTGCAGCTAACCTGCAGGAAAGCCACAGGTGCACTGTACTGCACCCGCAGTGCATGTAAATTGGCACACATAAGTATGAAAGCAGCCTTGGGCCCCTTTCACATGATCGTTTCAACCCACACAAACCCTCCATTCACCTCTATAGAGTGGCAGATGTAAACGGACTTGTGTCCATTTGCACCCACCTACCTCCAATCTGATCCACTAATAAAATAAAAAACAGAAGGTGATCCAACCCCTTCCATCTGGTTGGATCGGATAGGGGGGCCCACAGAGTTAGTAGAGTGGACTGTGTCCATGCCCGCTCTGCATATACAGAGCAGACACGGATCTGTCTTCTGTCCGCTCCACTTATTGTGGCCCGCGACCAGTTACCAAGTCTCTTAAGTGGCCCTCGCTCTTCAAAAGGTTGGGCACCCCTGCTGTAGAACATACAAGATATGTTTCTGCCACAGACGTTGTTGTAGAACACGTAGGGAAACTAAACTTGAAAAACACTTGTGTGATACCTGGATCTTTCAGCCAGCTTGGCAATATCCACAATACCGCATTCTCTTGGGTACTTCAGCCCTTCCAGGCTCTTACTAAGAAACCAACCTGCACGTGGTCTTCTTCTGAAGAGTCCTCCCCTGGAATGCTTGAAGTCACTGGGTCTCTCCCAAACCAGGGACAGCACCCAACCACCTCAGAATCCTTCTTTCGTTTCCTTGCCTCGGGCTAGCCAGCCCCGAGAAATCAAATCTGCACCTCAGGCCATAGCCTTCCTGGGGGCTGGTCAGGAGGGCCAGGACCATGAAGTCAGTATATCATTCTGGACCGGAACCTCCGAACCACGTGATGTCCGCATCTTAAATACACTCTCCCAGAAAGCACAGCGAGAGCGCTACTGCCACTGGGTGGGCTCCGAGAGAGAGTAACTTAGGCACCTAACCAGACCATAGTTCCATGCCTGTCAGAAGAGACAGTGCCCCCTGTGGCCAGGCTAAACATCTCACAGTCCAGTCAGACTAATGCTGAAGTCTAAATTTAGACAATTGTATCCAAACCAAACTGCAGTTCAGGCATAAATTTACCTTTGAAAAAACGTATAGCGCATGCTCTTCAGGAGCTGCCTCTACAGTTGTGTAATGTAAAGGGGTCCAGAGGTGCAAGAGCTGTGTAATATAAAGGAGTCAAGAGGTTGGGGGGCTGTGTAATGTAAAGGGGTCCTAAGGTGCAGGGACTGTGTAATGTAAACGGGTCCAGAGGTACGGGGCTGGGTAATGTAAAGGGGTCCAGAGGTGCGGGGGCTGTGTAATGTAAAGGGGTCCAGAGGTGCGGGGGCTGTGTAATGTAAAGGTCCAGAGGTGCGGGGGCTGTGTAATGTAAAGGGGTGTGGGGGCTGTGTAATGTAAAGGGCTCCAGAGGTGCTGGGGCTGTGTAATGTAAAGGGGTGCAGAGGTGCGGGGGCTGTGTAATGTAAAGGGGTCCAGCGGTGCGGGGGCTGTGTAATGTAAAGGGGTGCAGAGGTGTGGGGGCTGTGTAATGTAAAGGGGTCCAGCGTTGCGGGGCTGTGTAATGTAAAGGGGTCCAGAGGTGCAGGGTAATACTTTGTTATCTTAAGTAATTGCCAAATAAGCAGGTTCATAGCAGAAATGAAAAAATTGCTCTGGTCCATTGGGGGTGAACAGTTGGCTTATATGCTTATATTCTACTGCCTGGTTTTGAATGTACAGACATTTTTGTATAATACAGATACTGAATATGTTGAAAAATATAATTTTTCCATGTAATGGGAACTGAAAGTGTCTATTTGTTCTTAACTTACAGGAACAAAGAGAGAAATGTATACTACTCTGCAAACCACACGGAACAGGGCAAAATATGACCTAGCTTTCTGCACGTGACTCAACAGCTTGTGAAATCTCCGTTTTCTTGCGCCCATCATATCCTGGTCACCGATTACAGAATTTAGAATGAGCAAATATCTACCAAATACAGTAATTGCCTTTATGCTTCCATTTCACTTTGCTGGTAGCTATGTGTGTTAACCCTTTCACTGCCACGGACGTACGCTATATGCCAGGGATATGCAATTAGCGGACCTCCAGCTGCTGCCAGATTACAGGTCCCATCATAATGGTGTCCCAATAACTTTTTTCGGGGGGGGGGGGGAGGCATCATTTTAAGGTCACCCATGCTTCGCCCCTTTGACAATGTCATGAAGGGGAGGGGCTTAGTCATTATTCCATAAAGAGCAGGCATGTGCCCATCATATGCAGCCTCACTGTTCCCATTAATTGCAGCCTCATTGTGCCGATCAAATGTGGCCTGTACAGTATGTGTATATAGAGGGGGTAGATGGTATTAGTATATATAGGAAGGAAGGTGGATGTATATAGCTGTATACAGGACAGATGATTTATATCTGCAGTCAGTGATGATGGAGGAACGTCTCTCTAGATACACAGGAAGGAAGGTGGGTATATACAGAGACCTTCCTCCATCATCACTGACTGCAGATATTCATCATCTGTCCTGTATACAGCTATATATACAGGTCAGATGATGTTTATCTGCAGTTAGTGATGATGAAGGAATACAGGAAGGAAGATGGGTGTATATAGCTGTATACAGCACAGCACAGATGATATGATCTTTCCTATATCTGGCACCCCCCTTCACTGATCATACCTGTATGCACTCAGCTGCCCCCCTCATCTTTATATATGTCTGGCCCCCCACACACAAATCTGTAAGCACACACCGCTCTGCCCCTTGTATGCAAACAGCCCTCTCCCTTCACTTGTAAGGTCATGGTGGTCTTCCTTCTCCCGGCTCCTGTTTCCACATGTCCCTTTGAAAATACATTACAGGCAGCAAAGCAAACATGAGGGCGCACATACAGGAAACAGCCAAAGGCGGCAGTAAAGCGCTCTGTAAGCTCAATGACACTGATCTGCAACAGCTGTGGAGACGATTTGGAGCCGGTGTTCTGCTGAGAGCGTTCCCCCTGGCAGATAAGGACCCCCCTGTACTGCGCAGGCGCAGCGCTTGCGCAGTACAAAGCACAACAAAGTCTCCAAAAATAGCCGAAGATGAACACAGTGAGTCAGCTTGTCCCTACCTGCGGATACCAATCATGCCTCTGCCTCTGGGTGTCCTGCTTGTGGCTGTCAGAGTCTTGCTATACCTCATGGAATTTGTGGTTCTTCAACAGCCGGAGGTCTGCTAATTGCATATCCCTGATATACGCCATGACTGTGAATTATGAAATTTGTCATTGCAAAAAAAGTACAAGGGCAAAACCGCTTGTGCGCTTTTTTTTTTTTTTAAACCAAACCTTTAATTTCCACATAAAGGAAAAATTAACATTTAACTATACTTTATTCCCTTTATTGCACTTACAAACTTTGTTCTTCTGGCAGCAACAAAGAAAATACCTGGTACTTCCCAGTATGCAGCAGAACATCATGTAAATGAATGCCTTTCGTCTCATGTGGCAGCACTGGTGCTTGGTGATTGGCCCAGCATTGTCACATGTAGGGGGGAGAGTCCTCAGCCCTGTGAAAGCGACTAGTAACTGAAGTAGACACCGCCACTCCAATGATCTCCACTAGCTTTCAGGTCTTGTGCCAATCAGATGCCCTGCATTCTGAACACAGAAGGTTGCCTGCTCAGTACAGGTGCCATTCTGGTGAATGTTGCATTTTCTCAAAGAATGCAAAGTGTTCTCTGACTTACCAAGTTGGAGAGGTGGGGCAATGATGTCCTCTGTGCCGGAACTTCCTGTAGTAAAGACTAGAGATGAGCTTGGCCATTCTCTAAACTCATCTTTATCTGAACTTTGGGTTTGCGCTATAGTCTATCCCAATGAGCTTAGGGCTGGGTAATTACCCAGCATATATATACATATATATAGCCAAAAGTATTGGGGCGCCTGCCTTTACACAAGTGTAAACTTAAGGGAACCTCAGTCTTATTCAGCAGGTTTCAATATTGAGCTGGCCCACCCTTTGCAGCTATAACAGCTTTACCTTTGTGAGGTCAGGCACTGATGTGGATAAGAAGACCTGGTTTGCAGTCTCCGCTCTAATTCATCCCAAAGGTGTTATCGTCGGGACTCTGTGCAGGCCAGTCAAGTTCCTCCATTCCAAACTCGCTATTGCCAAAAGTATTGGGCCACAACTCCAAATCATTTGGTTCAGATGGTGTCAAGCGTGTGTGGCGTCAACCAGGTGAGAAGTACAAAGACAAGTGTGTCTTGCCTACAGTCAAGCGTGGTGGTGGGGGTGTCATGGTCTGGGGCGGCATGAGTGCTGCCAGCACAGGGGAGCTATAGTTCATTGAGGGAACCATGAATGCCAACATGTAATGTGACATACTGAAGCAGAGCATGATCCCCTCTCTTCGGAGAATGAGGGCAGTATTTCATCATGATAACGACTACTTCCTTGCTAAAGGAGCTGAGGGTAAAGGTGATGGACTGGCCAAGCATGTCTCCAGACCTAAACCTTTTTGAGCATCTATGGGGCAACGGAAGGTGGAGCAGTGCAAGGTCTCTAATGCTGCATACACACGATCGGACTATCGGGCGGACTTAGTCCGGCGGAACAAACAGCCGGACTTTGCAGCGGAGGTTCTGCCGGACTTTCCGAATGAGCAAACCTGCCCACACATGACTGGACTTTTGAAATGAACAGACTTGCCCACACACGGAGAAAAGTCTGTTCATTTTGAACGCGGCTCCAGGTAGACGGGACTACCGCAGGAAGTCAATGTCGCCGCCTCCATCGGCGAGATTGACACCTCGCTAGCCCTGTCACCTGGTATAGACTTAAAGAGGAAGCCCTATGCCAAAAAAATGGTGTGGGGGTCCCCCCAAAGTCCATAGCAGACCCTTATCCAAGCACGCAGTCCGGCCGGTCAGGAAAGGGGGTGGGAACGAGCGAGCGCCCCGCCCCCTCCTGAGCTGTACCAGCCTTGCCCTCAACATGGAGGGGTGCTTTGGGGAAGGGGGCGCCCTGCAGCCCTCCTACTCCAAAGCACCTTGTCCCCATGTTGATGAGGACAAGGGCCTCTTCCCGACAACCCTGGCCATTGGTTGTCGGGGTCTGCGGGCGGGGGGCTTATCGGAATACGATGTACCCCTACCCATTCACCTGGTGAAAAAAAGTGTAAATAAAAAATACACAACACAAGTTTTTTAAATAATTTATTGGACAGCTCCGGTGGTCTTCTCTTCTTCCGCCTTGGGGGGTTTTCTCGCCGGACTCTTCCTCTATCTTCTTCTAGCTCTTTTACTAGCGGAGGAGCTCGGCTTTCTTCTTCGTCGTCGGCGCAGTCTGGGGGTCTTCTTCTGACTTCGGGGTCTTGTCCTGCTCTTTGGGGGTCTTGTCCCCCTCTTTGGTTCCTATGCCGGGCCTCCACTATCTTCTTATAGTTCTTTTACTAGCGTTGGCCTGGTCTTCTGTCGACTTGGCAGTCCGGCAGACAATTTTGAGTCAAAACTCCGTTCTAAGTCAGAGCCCACACAAAAGTCCGCCGGATAGTCCGATCGTGTGTACGGGGCATAAGATCTACCAGCTTTGTGATGTCATCATGGAGGAGTGGAAGAGGACTCCAGTGGCAACCTGTGAAGCTCTGGTGACCTCCATGCCTGAGAGGGTTAAGGCAGTGCTGGAAAATAATGGCGGCCACACAAAATATTGACACTTTGGGGCAAATTTGGACATTTTCATTTAGGGGTGTAGCCACTTTTGTTGGCAGCGGATTTAGACATTAATGGCTGTGTGTTGAGTTAGCTTGAGGGGACAGCAAATTTACACTGTTATACAAGCTGTACACTCACTACTTTACATTGTAGCAAAGTGTCATTTATTCAGTTTTGTCACATGAAAAGATAGAATAAAATATTTACAAAAATGTGAGAGGTGTACTTACTTTTGTGACATACTGTATATATATCTTTTGGTCCTTTTCAGGTGCAAATTCATCTCAAAATTCGGGCCTGAAATCGGGCCTGAAATCGGACCTGAAACAGTGAACCAGGATGCACTGGGCCCCTGCTGTGAGACGGATCTGTCTTAGGTGTGAACCAAGCCTAAAAGAGCCTTCCAGCGCCATGAGGACTCCGCTGATAGGGATTCCATCTTCACCTGGTACAAATGGAAAACCGGAATTTACTTCCGGTTTAAGAATACATTTTTTTACATGCTGCCAGGCTTTGTAACACATTGCTGTGCTTCAGACCGCGTAAAAATTCAGACATGCTGATATTGTTTATGCAATGCATCTATTTGGTATGGACTGAGCACATAGAAAACAATTGCTTTCTATGCGTCCTTTGATTGAGCCTTCATTGAGCAACACAGATGAACGCATCAGTGGGAAGGGCAGCAGTTAAGTGAACTTCTTGTTTCTCTATGCATGGGCAAAGCACAGCTTCGCTATAAGGCTCCATATGCATGGGCATTTTTCCATGCTGCAAATTCAAGTGGCAAGAATCTACTGATTCCTGCAGCTTGGATTGACAGCTGTTAGTGGATAGTCCAGGGCCGCTGATAAGGCAGTACACTGCTGAGAAGGAGGGCCAGCTGTACTGTCTTATTAGGCCGCGTACACACGGGCGGACTGTTCGCCCAACTTTGTCCGCTGAACAGTGTTTCAGCGGACAGTCCGCTCGTGTGTGGGCTTCAGCGGACAGTTTCAGCGGACAGTCTGACGAACAAAGTTTTTCGGAATTTCCGTAAGACAGTCCGCTGAAACTTGGTTTCAGCGGACAGTCCGCTCGTGTGTAGGCTTGTTCGACAAACTAAGTTTCGCGCATGCTCAGAAAGGATTTACACGGCGAAGGTTGCATTGCAGTGTATTGGACGTCGAATTTCTCGTCCCGTCGTACGTGCTGTACACGTCATCGCGCACGCTTTCAGCGGACTGTTCGTTCATCGTGTGTGGTCAAGTCCGTTCATGCAAATTTTGAGCGGACTGTTTGTCGGATTGTTTGACGAACAAAGTTGGGCGAACAGTCCGCCCGTGTGTACGCGGCCTTACAGACACTGATCCTCTTCTGCCTCTCCTGCAGGGCTGCCAGCTTCTCCTCCTCTTTCTCCCTCCGGCTGCACTGCAGGGGAAATGGTTCTAACACATGCGCCCTTCCGTCTGCTCTCCGGGCCCCCCTTGTGTACCCCTTTACCCCACAGTGCTGCCAGCTTCCCTCCTCTCCTCTCCCTTTGGCAGCTGCTGTGGGCAGACAAGTGGATCTTTCAGGATGGAGAGCAGGGGAAAGGGGCTGGCAAATATGTCATGTACTGGCCCCTTCCTTTCCTGAATGAACACAGCGAACGTTCGGTACCAATCACCTTTGTGTACAATTTATCACTGAAACATAGTAAACTGTGTTCACTATGTTTCTGTGTTCACTATGTTTCAGTTTGTTAATTAACAGGACGCCTGAAAGAGTTTCCTATTCATTCATCTGTGCAGCTGAAGCTGTAGGGAAAGAGACTGATAAATCTATGTCCTAAGTCACTTTTGGCCAGGAGGGGCCCTGTCTTGTATGATGCAATGCAGTGGTGGCTGGTGCTCCAAAAATTTTTTTGTGGGGGTGGCGCAAACAAACTGAAAAATTCTGACCCCATCAATTGCAGCCTCACTGTGCCATCAATTGCAGCCACTGTGCCCATCAAACGCAGCCACTGTGCCCATCAAACGCAGCCACTATGCCCATCAAACGCAGCCACTGTGCCCATCATTTGCCGCCACTGTGCACATCAATTGCCGCCACTGTGCCCATCAAACGCAGCCACTGTGCCATCAAACGCAGCCACTGTGCCATCAAACGCAGCCACTGTGCCCATCAATTGCCGCCACTGTGCCCATCAATTGCTCCCACTGTGCCCCATCAAGCGCAGCCACTGTGCCATATCAAATGCTGCCAGTGTGCCCCCCGCCATCCCACTGTCTGCACTTACCTGTCTCGGTGGGACAGCTCCTCGATGTCTTCTCCCGTCCTCTCTTCCTGTCCTCTGCTATGATTGGAAGCCTGGCGTCCAATCACAGCGCCTGTCGTTTCAGCCAATCAGGTGACGCGTAACAGATCTGAGCACCTTATTGGTGGAGAGGCGGTTTAATGTTAGGAAAGCAAAGATTCATTTTCTTTTCTAACACAACTGAGTGACCTGCGAGCGCCCTGCATTTTTTGACGCATATTAGAGCCTATGGCCCTAATCAGGTACTTCAAAACAATCCCCCGCCGCTGTAATTCAGGCGCCCTGCACCTGTAAAGCGCCCGGCGCCTGAAGAGGGGGTGGCAGTGGCGGCCATAGATAGATTCATGCAATGCATGGATCTATCTATTGGTGATAGAGTGGGGTGGCAAGAGAGAGGACCCTTAATGCACGGGCTGCCACTGGTGCAATGACAGGCTGATGGCCGGTGCAGCGATTCATGCAGCCAGTGATCACAATTGGTGATTGTGCTGAGGCGGACACAAGCCGCGCAGGTGATCACTATCTATGCGAACAGTCACAAATCACTGCGCCCACCAACCCCATACACTGCAATGCAAGGCTGTTGGTGGCCACAGCTGTCAATCCAAGCCACAGGAAGTCAGTAGATTCTTGGCACTGGGATTTTCAGCATGGCTAATCATCATGTGTGACTGGAGCATTAGATGACTAAACTAACAGCAGCCTGCCGACCCTCTGAAGACGTTTCCACTCTCTGCCATGGCATTGCCTATCCACGAATCCAACATCTCAAGCACTAATACTAATAACTTCCTGTCATTTTGCTTTGCCAGCTGGGTCAGCGAGTCCTGTGAACATTTCATAATAACATTTCATAATACACAAACAGATTCATTGCTTTGCTGACAGTGGAACATGTGATCTATTCTACCCGGAATGACTGATCACCTTTATACTATGACTCTGCGCAAACTGAGTCACAAGATAAATTATGTTACAGAATATTAATCTGCATAAACTGTGATGTTCAAGAAAAACATTAAAGTGACACTAAACTCTGGTTTAAAAAAATATTATATTTAAGTATGTATTCCTGACTTTATAGTGATGGTAAATACTCCAATTTGTTTTAACCTCTTCCTGTCCGCGTTATAGCGGAAAGACGGCTACAGCGTGGACCTACTTTGCCGGGAGGGCGTCCAGAGACGTCCTCCCGTGCTCGAGGGGCCTGCGCGCCCCCTGTAGGGAATGTGTGGCGCTCTCTGTGATCATTGAGTCCATGAGACTCGCTGGATCACGGATCGGAGTAAGGGGTCGATCCCGCCCCCCTTACCACCGGATCAGCTGTCAGCCAATGACAGCTGATCATGTGATGTAAACAGAGCCGGTAATTGGCTATTTTATCTTGTTACGCTACCAACTCCTCACGCTAACAAAAAGGCCAATCACCAACGGCTGTGAGAAGGACATCAGTCCTGATCGTTGAGAGCCTCTGCAGAGTCTTCTGTGCCCACCTGTGACACCTACCAGTGCACAACCAGTGCACAACAGTGCCATCTACCAGTGCCCACCAGCGCCACCTACCAGTGCCCACCAGTGCCACCTATCAGTGCCCACAGTGTCACCTATCAGTGCCCACAGTGTCACCTATCAGTGCCCACAGTGCCACCTATAAATGTCACCAATCAGTGCCTCATCACCAGTGCTGCCTATCAATACCACCTACCAGTGCCCATCAGTGCCACCTACCAGTGCCCATCAGTGCCATCTATCAGGGACACTCATCAGTGACACCCATCATGGCCCATCAGTGCCATCTTGTCAGTGCCCATCAGTGCCGTCTTATCAGTGTCGCCTTATCTGCGCCTATCAGTGTCGCCTAAAGCCTTGTACACACGGTCGGAGAATCCGTCGGAATGTGTCCTATCGGACCGTGTTGTCGGATAATCCGACTGTGTGTGGTATGCATCGGACTGATTCCGTCGGAATCTCCGTCGGACCCAAATTTCCAACTTGTTGGAAATATTTCCCGACCAATTGGTTCGATCGGACATACTCAGATCATGTGTAGAGAATTTTGATCGGACCAAGTGCCACGCATGCTCAGATCAAATTCCTACATCAAAGCTATTGGCTACTAGCCTGAATGTAGTCCCATCGTAACGAAATTACGTCATTACGTTCTGAAAGATCGGATTTTTCGCCAACTTTGTCCGGCCGTGTGTATGCAACAGTTTCGGACAAAATCCGACGGGCAAAATCCGACGGATTTGGTTGTCAAAATCTCCGACCGTGTGTACAGGGGCTTATCTGTGCCTATCAGTACAGCCCAGCAGTGGCCATTACTGCAGCCCATCAGTGCCCATCAGTGCAGCCTCATCAGCGAATATCAATAAAGGAGGAAAATCAGCCGTTTTTATAACAAACTATGAAACTTTTTTTTTTTTTTTTAAATGTCTGTCTTTTTTTGTTTGTTTAGCAAAAAATAAAAACCCAAGTAGTGATTTAATACCGCCAAACAAAAGCTCCATTTGTGTGAAAAAAAAAGATAAAAATTTCATTTGGGTACAGTGTAGTATGACCGTGCAATTGTCATTCAAAGTGTGACAGCGCTGAAAGCTAAAATTGGTCTGGGCAGGAGGGAGGTTTAAGTGCCCAGCAAGCAAGTGGTTAAATAAAAAATACGTTACACTTATCTGTACAGTGGTTTTGCACAGAGCAGCCCCGATCCTCCTCTTCTTCCCCCCTGCTGAATGTCCCCATAGCAAGCCTTTTTCTCTGGGGGCACTCGTGCATGCTCGCTCTTGAGCCCCTCTTTACGGGATTAATTTACTAAAGCTAGAGAGGGCAAAATTGGTCACAATTCTTCAGAGAAACCAATCAGCTTCCAGGTTTTATTGCTAAAGCTTAATTAAACAAGCTGAGGTTAGAAGCTCATTGGTTCTCTGCAGAATTGTGACTAGGGTTGATCGAACCCGAACTGTAAAGTTCGAGTTCGTACCAGACTTTTGGGTTTTTGGGTCCCTGACCCGAACCTGAACAATTTACTGTATGTTCGGGTTCCAGTTCGGTGTTCAATAATGTAATGGCGCTTTTTAACCACTTGCTTACTGGGCACTTAAACCCCCCTCCTGCCCAGACCAATTTTCAGCTTTCAGCGCTGATGCACTTTGAATGACAATTGCGCGGCAATACAACATTGTACCCAAATTAAATTTTTATCATTTTTTTCCCACAAATAGAGCTTTCTTTTGGTGGTATTTAATTACAGCTGGGAGTTTTATTTTTTGCTAAACAAACAAAAAAAGATGCAAAAAAAAAAAAAAAATCATGTTTAATAGTTTGTTATAAAATTTTGCAAACAGGTCATTTTTCTCCTTCATTGAAGTGCGCTGATGAGGCGGCACTGGTGGGCACTGATAGGCTGCACTGGTGGGCACTGATGTGGGCATAGTTAAGGCAGCACTAATAGGAACAGATAAGGTGGCACCGATAGGCACAGATAAGGCAGTACTGATGGGCACAGATAAGGCGGCACTGATGGGCAAAGATGGGCACAGATAAGATGGCACGGATGGGTGGCACGGATGGGTGGCACTAAGGGGCACTGATAGGTGGCACTGATAGATTGGACTCATGGGCACTGATAGGTGGCACTGATAGGTGGCTCTGATAGGTGGCACTGCTGGGCACTGATGGGCGACACTGATGGGCACTGGTAAATGACACTGATGGGCACGGGGTGCAGCACCGTTGTTGAGGCAGATTGTGGGCACTGATGGGTGACACTGAGGGCACTGATGGGTGGCACTGTGGGCACTGATGTGTGGCACTGTGGGCACTGCTGGGTGGCACTATGGGCACTGATGGGTGGCACTGATGGGGGGCACTTTTTTATTACTAAGGTGACACTGGCAGGGGGCAGGTGGGCACTGGCAAGCTGGCCATGATCGGGACTGGTGTCCCAATCACGACCGCCGGTGATCGGCTCTTTTTTTTTTCTCCTCGTGCTGTCAGCGCGAGGAGGAAAAATAGCCGATTACCCGCTCCGTTGTATCACATGATCAGCTGTCATTGGCTGACAGCCGTTCACATGGTAAGGGGTCGGGATCGACCCCTTGCTTCGATCCGTGATCAGGCGAGTCTCATAGACTCACTGAACACAGAGCGCACCGCGCTCGCCCCTCAGGGAGCGTGCCACGCGCGCCCCTCAGGGGGCGCGCAGGCCGCTTGTGCACGGGACCACGTCAATAGACGTAGTCCTGGCAAAGGAGGTCCGCGCTGTAGCCGTCATTTGGCTATAGCGCGGATCCGTAGTGGTTAAACAGCCGCAGGGCAGCCAATCAACATTCGTTGGACGTTAGAAAATGTCCTGCAAGCAGAATCTATGCATTTTATTGCACTTTATCAACATCGGTCACCACACAGGCACATAGAAAATCATTGTTATCTCTGTGCCCTGTTCACACCACAAAGCTGCACAAAGGTGGGTGGTAGTGTGCAGGAAGGTGGGTGGTAGCGTGCATAGGGGTGGTTAGTAGTGTGCGTGGGGGTAGGTGGTAGTGTGCGTGGGGGTGGGTGGTAGTGAGCGTGGGGGTGGGTGGTAGTTAGCCTGGGGGTGGGTGGTAGTGTGCAGGAAGGAGGGTGGTATTGAGCAGGAAGGTTGGTGGTATTGAGCAGGAAGGTGTGTGGTAGTGTGCATAGGGGTGGGTGGTAGTGTGCGTGGGGGTGGGTGGTAGTTAGCAAGGAGCATGGAGGTGTGTTGTATTGACCATGGATGGGTGTGGGGTTGATCGTGGAGGTGGGTGGTAGTGAACGTGGAGGTGGGTGGTAGTGTGCATGGGGGTGGGTGGTATTGAGCAGGAAGGTGGGTGGTAGTGTGCGTGGAGGTGGGTGGTAGTGTGCGTGGGGGTGGGTGGTAGTGAGCCTAGGGATGGGTGGTAGTTAGCGTGGGGGTGGGAGGTAGTGTGCAGGAAGGTGGGTGGTATTGAGCAGGAAGGTGGGTGGTATTGAGCAGGAAGGTGGGTGGTATTGTGCGGGGGGATGGGTGGTAGTTAGAATGGGGGTGGGTGGTAGTGTGTGTGGGGGTGGGTGGTAGTGTGCATGGGGGTGGGTGGTAGTGTGCGTGGGTGGTAGTTAGTGTGGGGGTGGGTGGTAGTTAGCAAGGAGGTGGATGGTAGTATACGTGTAGGTGGGTGGTAGTGTGCAAGAAGGTGGGTGGTATTGAGCAGGAAGGTGGGTGGTAGTGTGCATGGGGGTGGGTGGCAGTGTGCATGGGGGTGGGTGGTATTGAGCAGGAAGGTGGGTGGTAGAGTGCATGGGGATGGGTGGTAGTGTGCGTAGGGGTGGGTGGTAGTGTGCAGGAAGGTGGGTGGTATTAAGCACGAAGGTGGGTGGTATTGAGCAGGGGGGTGGGTGGTAGTGTGCGTGGGTGGTAGTTAGCATGGGGGTGGGTGTTAGTTAGCAAGGAGGTGGATGGTAGTGTACGTGGGGGTGGGTGGTAGTGAGCGTGGAGGTGGGTGGTAGTGTGCAGGAAGGTGGGTGGTACTGAGCAGGAAATTGGGTGGTAGTGTACATGGGGTGGGTGGTATTGAGCAGGAAGGTGGGTGGTAGTGTGCATAGGGGTGGGTGGTAGTGTGTGTGGGGGTGGGTGGTAGTTAGCAAGGAGGTGGATGGTAGTGAGCGTGGAGGTGGGTGGTAGTGAGCGTGGAGGTGGGTGTTAGTGTGCAGGAAGGTGGGTGGTATTGAGCAGGAAGGTGGGTGGTAGAGTGCATGGGGATGGGTGGTAGTGTGCGTGGGGATGGGTGGTAGTGTGCGTAGGGGTGGGTGGTAGTGTGCAGAAAGGTGGGTGGTATTAAGCACGAAGGTGGGTGGTATTGAGCAGGCGGGTGGGTGGTAGTGTGCATAGGGGTGGGTGGTAGTGTGTGCGGGGGTGGGTAGTAGTTAGCGTGGGGGTGGGTGGTAGTTAGCGTGAGGGTGGGTGGTAATGAGCAGGAAGGTGGGTGGTATTGAGCAGGAAGGTGGGTGGTAGTGTGCATGAGGGTGGGTGGTAGTGTGTGTGGGGGTGGGTGGTTGTGTGCATGGAGGTGGGTGGCAGAGTGCATGGGGCTGGGTGGTATTGAGCAGGAAGGTGGGTGGTAGTGTGCATGGGGGTGGGTGGTAGTGTGCATGGGGGTGGGTGGTAGTTAGCAAGGAGCATGGAGGTGTGTTGTAGTGACCATGGATGGGTATGGGGTTGATCGTGGAGGTGGGTGGTAGTGAACGTGGAGGTGGGTGGTAGTGTGCATGGAGGTGGGTGGTATTGAGCAGGAAGGTGGGTGGTAGTGTGCGTGGAGGTGGGTGGTAGTGTGCGTGGGGGTGGGTGGTAGTGAGCCTGGGGATGGGTGGTAGTTAGCGTGGGGGTGGGAGGTAGTGTGCAGGAAGGGGGGTGGTATTGAGCAGGAAGGTGGGTGGTATTGAGCAGGAAGGTGGGTGGTATTGTGCGGGGGGATGGGTGGTAGTTAGAATGGGGGTGGGTGGTAGTGTGTGTGGGGGTGGGTGGTAGTGTGCGTGGGGGTGGGTGGTAGTGTGCGTGGGTGGTAGTTAGTGTGGGGGTGGGTGGTAGTTAGCAAGGAGGTGGATGGTAGTATACGTGGAGGTGGGTGGTAGTGTGCAAGAAGGTGGGTGGTATTGAGCAGGAAGGTGGGTGGTAGTGTGCATGGGGGTGGGTGGTATTGAGCAGGAAGGTGGGTGGTAGAGTGCATGGGGATGGGTGGTAGTGTGCGTAGGGGTGGGTGGTAGCGTGCAGGAAGGTGGGTGGTATTAAGCACGAAGGTGGGTGGTATTGAGCAGGGGGGTGGGTGGTAGTGTGCGTGGGTGTGGGTGGTAGTTAGCGTGGGCGTGGGTGGTAGTTAGCAAGGAGGTGGATGGTAGTGTACGTGGGGGTGGGTGGTAGTGAGCGTGGAGGTGGGTGGTAGTGTGCAGGAAGGTGGGTGGTACTGAGCAGGAAATTGGGTGGTAGTGTACATGGGGTGGGTGGTATTGAGCAGGAAGGTGGGTGGTAGTGTGCATAGGGGTGGGTGGTAGTGTGTGTGGGGGTGGGTGGTAGTTAGCAAGGAGGTGGATGGTAGTGAGCGTGTAGGTGGGTGGTAGTGAGCGTGGAGGTGGGTGTCAGTGTGCAGGAAGGTGGGTGGTATTGAGCAGGAAGGTGGGTGGAAGAGTGCATGGGGATGGGTGGTAGTGTGCGTAGGGGTGGGTGGTAGTGTGCAGAAAGGTGGGTGGTATTAAGCACGAAGGTGGGTGGTATTGAGCAGGCGGGTGGGTGGTAGTGTGCATAGGGGTGGGTGGTAGTGTGTGCGGGGGTGGGTAGTAGTTAGCGTGGGGGTGGGTGGTAGTTAGCAAGGAGGTGGATGGTAGTGTATGTGGGGATGGGTGGTAGTGAGCGTGGAGGTGGGTGGTAGTGTGCAGGAAGGAGGGTGGTACTGAGCAGGAAGGAGGGTGGTAGTGTGCATGGGGGCGTGGTAGTGTGCATGGGGGTGGGTGGTATTGAGCAGGAAGGTGAGTGGTAGAGTTCATGGGGATGGGTGGTAGTGTGTGCGTGGGGGTGCGTGGTAGTGTGCAGGAAGGTGGGTGGTATTGAGCAGGAAGGTGGGTGGTAGTGTGCATAGGGGTGGGTGGTAGTGTGCGTGGGGGTGGGTGGTAGTGAGTGTGGAGGTGGGTGGTAGTGAGTGTGAGGGTGTGGGTGGTAATGAGCAGGAAGGTGGGTGGTATTGAGCAGGAAGGTGGGTGGTAGTGTGCATGAGGGTGGGTGGTAGTGTGTGTGGGTGGTTGTGTGCATGGAGGTGGGTGGCAGAGTGCTTGGGGCTGGGTGGTATTGAGCAGGAAGGTGGGTGGTAGTGTGCATGGGGGTGGGTGGTAGTGTGCGTGGGGGTGGGTGGTAGTTAGCAAGGAGCATGGAGGTGTGTTGTAGTGACCATGGATGGGTGTGGTGTTGATCATGGAGGTGGGTGTTAGTGAGCGTGGAGGTGGGTGGTAGTGTGCAAGAAGGTGGGTGCTATTGAGCAGGAAGGTAGGTGGTAGTGTGCATGGGGGCGTGGTAGTGTGCATGGGGGTGGGTGGTATTGAGCAGGAAGGTGAGTGGTAGAGTTCATGGGGATGGGTGGTAGTGTGCGTGGGGGTGCGTGGTAGTGTGCAGGAAGGTGGGTGGTATTGAGCAGGAAGGTGGGTGGTAGTGTGCATAGGGGTGGGTGGTAGTGTGCGTGGGGGTGGGTGGTAGTGAGTGTGGAGGTGGGTGGTAGTGAGTGTGAGGGTGTGGGTGGTAATGAGCAGGAAGGTGGGTGGTATTGAGCAGGAAGGTGGGTGGTAGTGTGCATGAGGGTGGGTGGTAGTGTGTGTGGGTGGTTGTGTGCATGGAGGTGGGTGGCAGAGTGCATGGGGCTGGGTGGTATTGAGCAGGAAGGTGGGTGGTAGTGTGCATGGGGGTGGGTGGTAGTGTGCGTGGGGGTGGGTGGTAGTTAGCAAGGAGCATGGAGGTGTGTTGTAGTGACCATGGATGGGTGTAGTGTTGATCATGGAGGTGGGTGTTAGTGAGCGTGGAGGTGGGTGGTAGTGTGCAAGAAGGTGGGTGCTATTGAGCAGGAAGGTAGGTGGTAGTGTGCGTGGGGGTAGTTGGTAGTGTGCAGGAAGGTGGGTGGTATTGAGCAGGAAGGTGGGTGGGAGTGTGCATGGGGGTGGGTGGGTGGTAGTGAGCAAGGAGGTATTATTTAGTGAGAGGTTGTTTTGTAGTAAACAGGGAGATGGGTGGTTGTGACCTGGTAGGTGGATGATAGTGGGCAAGCGGGGAAGACAGTGTTGCATCGCTGTGTCCGAGAGTTCGATTCTACCCAGTGCTATGTCATACGGCGCTCACGCCAATTTCGGGAACATCAGTGGGGGACAGTTCCGTACCCAGGAGGGTCATTAACCCCGAATACTCCTACGCTGATAACATGTGGGTGGAGTGTCCTGTGAATAGCCAATGTAGAGAGAGCCGACTGGATGAATACATTGGTACACTGTCTTCTTTTTCCTCTCTTCTTGAAAAATAAAAAATAAATATATATATATATATTTACATAATATTTTTTTATTTTATATTTATTTTTTATATTATATTTATGTTTTTTATTTATTATTTTATACTCCTTTATTTGCATTTTTAGTGTACAGCAGTCTGCATACTACAGTGAAACAGATAAAAAGACTGTGTATCACTGTGTTATCCAGGCTGCTCTACATCGGCTTTGTTATATTTTTATTGTAGAGCAGCCTGAATAATAATAATAAATAATAAAAATGTAAAAAAATAATAAATAAAAACCATAAATATAATATATATAAAACAGAAATGAATAGAAAATAAAAAAGATTATATTTAAGGTTTTTATTATTTTATTACCAATGTTATCATTGGCAATAAAAAACATAAATGTAATTATATATATATATATATATATATATATATATATATATATATATGGCATTGGCAAAGCCAGCTACAGCTTGTGCGCAGGAGTGGTAGAGCAGAGAGCGCCCCTTCAGCACAGCAGCGTGCGGGTGTAATTCTCAGTGGTGCCTGTAGATGGCAGTGCTGAGCTGGTGACATCACTGAGAATCCCGCTGACAATTCAGCTTCTAGATAACCAGGTTTACACTGCCATCTACAGGCATCACATTATAACAGTTGCCAGGAGCAGTTGCGTGTGGCTATAATAGCCATTCTCCCAGATGGACGAGGCCGTTGGGTTGCCCAAGGCCAGGGGCGCTATAACATTCAGCACTTCAATATGGTAAATCCATAGACTTCTTACCTAGCTATAGGTAAGTGGAATTTCCTTTTTATCCAATTTTTTAGTTTTAGCTCATTTGCTGCACATCCAAATAAAGTGAACTTTTTGGGGGAAACGCCACTTTAACGGGCTGGATTGAGCCTACTTTGCTCTTATTAGCACCTGGCTTGCGCCTGCTTTGTACATTAATGCCCCGTACACACGTTCCGATTATCGGACCACAAAAGTCGCTTTCGGACAGATCGTTCGATAATCTGATCGTTAGTACGCAGCTTTCGACAGCCGATCACGACAGTCCGTCCAACCAAATCCGAAGGGGCAAATGGGAAAACTTTGGTCGGATGACAGCCCATCATACGACAATCGTGTAGTCGGTACAGTATGCGTCCGATAAAAGTCGTTCGACAAACGCCACGCATGATCGGAAACACAAAAATAAACCAGAAGGGCACACGGGTCACGCATATTTGACATCATTTAAAATACGTAGCTACGCACAACGGAAGATTTTTCCAGAATCGTACGACAAAAATCTTACACACATTTTGCACTTTTGTATTCGATCTTAGTTGTATGCAACAAAATGTGAACGATCTGTCTTACGACAATCAGAACGTGTGTAGGGGGCATAAGACCCACCACCCCCCCTCTTTCCTATGTTCCTGGCAGAGTACGTATCCAGGTTATTGATAAAGATCCTTTTGGGTCTGACGATCGGCCATGTTGAAGTCTGTGGGTTACTGTGGTCGCACTCCGGTTGCCAAGGACAGGTGCTCCGCAGGTTGCTAAGCGACGCTATGGACGCTGCAACTGGGTGCTGAGCCTATGGTGAATCGAGCCAGTAAATAGCAGATGCAGGGCAGCCTGGACAATACAGGGATTTGCAGCCTTTTTTCCCCTCTTCTTAAAAAAAAAAAAACCATATATATATATATATATATATATATATATATATATATATATATATATATATATGTGTATATATATATATATATGTATATATATATATATATATATATATGTATATATATATATATATATATATATATATATATATATATATATATATATATATATATATATATATATATATATATTACTGTTTCACTATATTATTCAGGCTGCTCTACAATAAAAATGTAAATAAAGGGGTATAAAATAATAAATAAAAAACATAAATATAATAGAAAATAAAAAAATATTATGTTTAAGGTTTTTATTTATTATTTTATACCCCTTTATTTGTATTTTTATTACAGAGCAGCCTGAATAATAATAATAAATAATAATAAAAATATTAATAATAATAAATAAAAACCATAAATATAATTTATATAATAGAAAATAAGTAGAAAATAAAAAATATTATATTTAAGGCTTTTATTATTTTATTACCAATGTTATCATTGGCAATAAAAACCATAAATATAATATATATAATATAAAACATTTTTTATATTTAAGGTTTTTATTTATTATTTTATGCCCCTTTATTTACATTTTTATTGTAGAGCAGCCTGTAATAATAAATAATAATAAAAAAAAAAAAATAAAAAAAACATAAATATAATATATCAGGGGTTGACAAATTTGCTTGGAATCTAGGAGCCAGCTAAAAAAGTTAGGAGCCAGGTCCGTGACGACGATCTGGACCTGTCCCTGGCCTGACATGGAGACGAGTGAGGGGAAGATAGCCCCCAGCCCCCCACATATGAGATCATCTCTCATTGGACACACCGCTCAAGTGCTAAATGGCCGCTGTGATTGGCCATTTAGCATGATCTGTGATTGGCTGTACCCAAGGGACACGGCCAACACAGAACTTCCCCGATGCGCGCCCATGGAGGTGTGCAGAGGGGAAGTAAACAGGAGGATGTCCAGGGACGCCATACCGGCAATTGTTGTCCGCGCTGTAGACATCTTTCGACTATAGCGTGGGCACGAAGTGGTTAACAAAAGAATGTGACTTCTTTTACTTCCGCCATATTCCTGCTTATTTACTGCCATATCCCCGCTAAGGGTTCGATCAGGTCCGCCTGAAAAACTGACAGGTGAACCTGATCAGACAGGGGCCGAGCAGGGAGATTACAAATAATAATTTTTTTTTCCCCTTAATTAAAATTATTATTTTTTACTTTTAAAAAATAAATAAATAAAAGCTATTATGAAAAAATATTTTTTTATATATATATATATATATATATATATATATATATATATATATATATATATATATATATTTTTTTTACCAGCCACCACACTCATCGTTGGGCAAAAGGCGCCAGATGATGCCCGCAATCACTTCCTTCTCTTCACTTTGAAGCTCCATTAGGATTAGCATTATTGGATGGGTTGTAATTTCAACATCCACCACAAGATGGTGCCAGACTGCGGAAAGACTTTAGAAGGCCGCAAAGCCGCGGGCTCAATTACTGGCCGGCACGGCCCGATGCAATCGCACGGCGGAGTTCGGGGTCCACACGGAGACAGGATAACCCAGCTGTGTTGCCCCAGGCGCCAGGACGCGAATTCTAGTCGCAAATGCGACCTGGCGCCCGGGGTTTGTCGAGCCCTGTAATATATATAATATAAAATAAATATAAAATAAAAAATATTATCATACAATTATAGAATACTCCATACCTGCATTTTCCAACCAAATTTTAATTTGATGGCAATCCTTTGGGAATCAAAACAATGTTATATTTGCAGGACTAGATATTTTGGCACTGACGTGGCTGCAATGTTGTATTAAGCAGCTCGGCATATCTAGGAATAGAAAAGTAAAAAAAAAAAAAATATCCATCACAAAACATTTTTTTTTAAATAGTAGTAATAAAAGTATATATATATATATATATATATATATATATATATATATATATATATATATATATTATATATTATATACACACACATACATATACACATACATACATATACACACATATACATATATACTTACATATATATATATATATATATATATATATATATATATATACACACACACATACACACACACACACACACACAAACAAGCACGCATACACACACACTGACCAAAAACAAGAACAAAAAACCTGCAGAAATTAAAAAGTTTTATTTTACCTTGCAATGTCAATATTAGAATAAATACAAAATGAATTAGTAAGCTTTTATATAACCATGACAAATTATAATTATTCTTAAAAATAAACTTTATTATTAAACGATCTATTGTTTTAATTTTGTTAAAAATAAAATTTCAATTTTATATAAATGAATACTGCAAATACTATTTATGTATAACTTTAAATGAACGTGTATTTTTATGAAATTATATTTGTGATTTAACCACATAACAACCGGCCCATAGCCAAATGATGGCTACAGGGCGGTTGCTTAACTCTGGGAGGATGTACTATGACGTCCTCCCAGAATTCCGCTCTCACGTGCCCCCTGGGGCGCGCACTCAAGGGCATCCGTGACCGCCGGTTCCGGATCACGGTAAACGGCCGCTCGTCGCTCCGATACCCTGCAATACCCAGCCATAATGTGTGATATCCTGTAATACTCGGTGATACCCAGCCATACTCGGCCATGCTCAGCCATACTCGGTGATACCCTGTAATACTCGGTGATACCCAGCCATACTCGGCCATGCTCAGCCATACTCGGTGATACCCTGTAATACTCGGTGATACCCAGCCATACTCGGCCATGCTTGGCTGTACTCGGCCTCTGTATGTGGCCAGGCTGTGGAAGTCTCACACATGTGGTATCGCCGTACTCAGGAGGAGTAAGAGAATCTATTTTGGGGAGTAATTTTTGGTATGTACATGCTATGTGTTAGAAATATTGTATAAATGGACAACTTTGTGTTAAAAAAAAGAAAAGCATTTTAACCACTTCCCACCCATCAACTGTCATATGACGTCCTTGAATTTGTGCGGGCATATCTGAATGAAGCCTGTAGCTACAGGCATCATTCAGATATCAGCTTTTTCAACCAGCGATTCCCTACACCATAAGAATGATTGTATCGGCTGTTCCGCTGCTTGATTGTTCTTACAGGAGGCGACAGGGGACTCCCCCCCCCTCCTGCCGCCCTCCGGTGCTTCTCCCGATTCGCCAATACTAGTGAAGCCAGAATAGTTTTTTTATTTTTTTATTTCAGGTTTCCCGGTCTAGAGGTGAGGGGTCTTATTGACCAGATATCTCACTGTAAAGGGGACCTGTCATGCCATATTACTATTACAAGGGATGTTTGCATTCCTTGTAATAGGAATAAAAGTAATCAAAAAATTTATTTTTGGGGAACAAAGTGTCAAACTAAAATAAAGTAAAATGAACAATTAAAAAAAAATTTAATAATTTTAAAGCGCCCCTGTCCCCATGTGCTCGCATGCAGAAGCGAACGCATACGTAAGTCCCTCCCACATATGAAAACGGTGTTCAAACCACACATGTGAGGTATCGCTGCGAATGTTAGAGCGAGAGCAATAATTTTGGCCCTAGACCTCCTCTGTAACTCCAAACATGTAACCAGTAAAAAAAAATGTAATGTGTCGCCTATGGGGATTTTTAAGTAGCGACGTTTGGCACCATTGCACAAGCGTGTGCAATTTTGAAGGGTGACATGTTAGGTATCAATTTACTTTTTTTTTTTTTTTTTTTTAAAGCACAACAGTTTTTTTTCCAAAAAACGCATTCGAAAAATTGCTGCGCAAACACAGTGTGAGATAAAAAGTTGCAACAACCACCATTGTATTCTCTAGGGTCTTTGCTAAAAAAAACATATATAATGTTTTGGGGTTCTATGTAAATTTCTAGCAAATAAATGATGATTTTTACATGTAGGAGAGAAATGTTATAATTGTCCTGGGTGCTCCAAAACGCCTGATGGTGCTCCCTGCATGTTGGGCCTCTATATGTGGCCACGCTGTGTAAAAGTCTCACACATGTGGTATCGCCATACTCGGGAGTAATAGCAGAATGTGTTTTGGGGTGTAATTTGTGGTATGCATATGCTGTGTGTGAGAAATAACCTGATAATATGACAATTTTGTGAAAAAAAAATCTTGATTTTGCAAAGAATTGTGGGAAAAATTACTTAAAAAAACTCATCATGCCTCTTACTAAATACCTTGGAATGTCTTCTTTCCAAAAAGGGGTCATTTGGGGGGTATTTGTACTTTCCTGGCATGTTAGGTCTCAAGAAATTAGATAGGCAGTCAGTCCTTCGGGTGTGATCAATTTTCAGATATTGGCACCATAGCTTGTGGACTCTATAACTTTCACAAAGACCAAATAATATCCGCCAATTTTTACTTATTTTTTTACCAAAGATATGTAGCAGTATACATTTTGGCCAAAATTTATGAAGAAAAATTAATAATCTGCTAAATTTTATAACAGAAACAAAGTAAAATTATTTTTTTTACAGAATTTTCGATCTTATTTCTTTTATAGCACAAAAAATAAAAAACCCAGCGGTGATTAAATACCACCAATAGAAAGCTCCATTTGTGTGAAAAAAAGGACAAAAATTTCATATGGGTACAGTGTTGCATGACGGAGTAATTGTCATTCAAAATGTGAAAGCTGAAAATTGGTCTGGTTATTAAGGGGGTTTAAGTGCCCAGTGATCAAGTTGTTAAATATCTAATTTTATAATATTAATTCATGTGTAATTTTATATAAAAACTTTATAACGACAGCATTATGTAAACTCAAAATAATAAAACCATACAATTTTTTAAATTTATAATTTTATTTTAAAAATAAA
This sequence comes from Lithobates pipiens, assembly GCF_037356315.1. Lineage (NCBI taxonomy): Eukaryota > Metazoa > Chordata > Amphibia > Anura > Ranidae > Lithobates > Lithobates pipiens. The sequence goes on from NW_027507791.1 coordinate 53,780,251, forward strand.
AATACATAGTAAAATACAAACAAAGACAGGATTTGATCACTTAAATAATATTTTAATAAACTTTAAAAGAAACTTTAAAATTATAATCCATACAATATATATAAAATTTCAAACATCTGAATTACACAATAAAAAAAACTTAGCGAGAGAGAGCGAAAGAGAGAGCGAGAGCGGGAGAGAGAGGAAGAGAGAGAGGGAGGGGGAGAGAGAGAGGGAGGGGGAGAGAGGGAGGGGGAGAGAGGGAGGGGAGAGAGAGACAGGGGGAGAGAGAGAGGGAGAGGGAGAGAGAGGGAGAGAGGGGGGAGAGAGGGAGAGAGAGAGAGGGGGGAGAGAGAGGGGGGGAGAGAGAGCGAAAGAGAGAGGGAGGGGGAGAGAGAGAGGGAGGGGGAGAGAGAGAGGGGGGAGAGAGTGAGGGAGAGAGAGAGAGAGTGCGAGAGGGAGGGAGAGAGAGAGGGGGGAGGGAGAGAGAGGGAGGGGGAGAGAGAGCGAAAGAGAGAGCAAGAGAGGGAGAGAGAGAGAGGGAGAGAGAGAGAGAGGGAGGGGGAGAGAGAGAGGGAGGGGGAGAGAGAGAGGGAGAGAGGGGAGGGAGAGAGGGGGAAGGGAGAGAGGGGGGAGAGAGAGAGGGAAAGAGAGAGCACGAGAGGGAGGGAGAGAGAGAGAGGGGGAGGGAGAGAGAGGGAGGGGGAGAGAGAGAGGGGGGGAGAGAGAGAGGGAGGGGGAGAGAGAGGGAGAGAGAGAGAGAGAGAGCGAAAGAGAGAGCAAGGGAGGGAGTGAGAGGGAGGGAGAGAGAGAGGGAGAGAGAGAGAGAGGGAGGGGGAGAGAGAGAGGGAGGGGGAGAGAGAGGGGGGGAGAGAGAGGGGGCGAGCCCGAGGGAGAGGGGGGCGAGAGGGAGAGAGGGAGCGTGCCCGAGAGGGAGTGAGCGTCTGTGAGAGGGAGAGAGGGAGCGCGGGCGAGAGGGAGCGCGCGCGAGAGGGAGCGCGCGTGGGAGAGAGGGAGGGAGAGAGAGGGAGGGGGAGAGAGAGAGGCAGAGAGGGGGCAAGCACGAGAGGGAGAGAGGGAGCGCGCGAGAGAGGGAGCGAGCGTGCGCGAGAGGGAGTGCGCGCGCGAGAGGGAGCACCTGCGCAAGAGGGAGAGAGGGAGGGAGCGCGCGACAGAGAGGGAGGGAGCGTGCGCGGGAGGGAGATAGAGAGGGAGGGAGCGCACGAGGGAGAGAGAGGGAGGGAGTGGGAGAGAGAGAGGGAGGGAGGGAGCGCGCGAGGGAGGGAGCGCGCGAGGGACAGAGGGAGGGAGCGCGTGCGTGCGAAGGAGAGAGGGAGGGAGCGCGAGCACGAGGGAAAGAGAGAGCGTGCGAGAGAGAGAATGAGCAAGAGAGACTAGTGAGAGATCTAAAGATATAAAAAGTGGCCGATTACAAAAAAACATTAAGAGAATAAAATTGACATGGAAAAGTGACCGACAAAAATAATCAAATGGCACTAGCGCAAAAAATAAATAATAATGATAAAAAGACAAATGGACGAGATAAAATAAATTGCATCAATACAGAGCAAGTGATAAAATGTTTTTAAAATAAATATTAAAAACAAGTCTAAGAAAAGATAGCTAATTGAACAAATAAACCAGCAAAGGAGAAATGAAAGATAAAGAAAAAAAAAAGAAAGGAGAATAGAGAAAAAGAGAAAGAAAGACAAGAGTGATGGATATACAAACAATCCAGAATACTTACTATAAATAAAACTTAGAATAAAACATAGTTCAAGTATATTCAACATTTTATATAATATATATATATATATATATATATATATATATATATATATATATATATATATATATATATATATATATATATATATATATATATATATATATATATATATATATATAGATATAGATATATACATATGTATATATCTATATATATACATATATATTATACAATTCAGATTAGCTTGGTTTTGAAAAAAATCAAATCCAATTGTCTCTTTAATCTAGATAATAGGAAATAAAAAATATATATATTCATTTTATAAACAATATTTAAAATATCTTAACAGAGAGAAATATCATGGCTACCTACCTGCAATATAAAGTGAATCAATGTAGTCAACAACTGATAATTACAGATGATTTCGATCAGTATTACCTAAAAAAAAAAAAAAAAAAAAAAATGTATTTAGTGTATTATACTTAAAACAAAATGAACTTTTCACTTGTGGAACATGAGAGCCATGGTCGTGAGGACTAATATGTAATTTGTGATGATGAAGAGAAGCAGTAAGTATGAGAGATCTGTTACTGTGTTTGGATATATTGAGCCTGGCAGTGATAAAGCAGCCTTGTTGGAGTTGGTGAACAAGGAATTGGATTGTAGTGAGCAGGGATGTGGTTGATATTGACCATGGATGTGTGTGGTGTTGATCGTGGAGGTGGGTGGTAGTGAGCATTAAGGAGGGTGGAAGTGAACATGGAGGTGGGTGTTAGTAAGTATTGAGCAGGAAGATGGGTGGTAGTGTGCATGGGGGTGGGTGGTAGTGAGCGTGAGGGTGGGTGATATTGAGCAGGAAGGTGGGTGGTATTGAGCAGGAAGGTGGGTGGTAGTGTGCGTGGGGATGGGTGGTAGTGTGCGTGGGGGTGGGTGGTAGTGAGCGTGAGGGTGGGTGGTAGTGAGCGTGAGGGTGGGTGGTAGTGGGCATAGGGGTGGGTGGTAGTGTGCATAGGGGTGGGTGGTAGTGTGCGTGGGGGTGGGTGGTAGTTAGCAAGAAGCATGAGGGTGTGTTGTATTGACCATGGATGGGTGTGGTGTTGATCATGGAGGTGGGTGGTAGTGAACGTGTAGGTGGGTGGTAGGGAACGTGTAGGTGGGTGGTAGTGAACGTGTAGGTGGGTGGTAGTGAGCGCGTAGGTGGGTGGTAGTGAGCGTGTAGGTGGGTGGTAGTGAGCGTGTAGGTGGGTGGTATTGTGCATGGGGGTGGGTGGTAGTGTGCAGGAAGGTGGGTGGTAGTGTGCAGGAAGGTGGGTGGTAGTGTACAGGAAGGTGGTGGTAGTGTGCATTGGGGTGGGTGGTAGTTAGCAAGGAGCATGGAGGTGTGTTTTATTCACCATGGATGGGTGTGGTGTTGATCATGGGGGTGGGTGGTAGTGTGCGTGGGGGTGGGTGGTATTGAGCAGGAAGGTGGGTGTTATTGAGCAGGAAGTTTGGTGGTATTGAACAGGAAGGTGGGTGGTAGACTGTGCATAGGGGTGGGTGGTAGTGTGCGTAGGAGTGGGTGGTATTTAGCGTGGGGGTGGGTGGCAGTGTGTTGGGGTGGGTGGTAGTGTGCATGGGGGTAGGTGGTAGTGTGCATGAGGGTGGGTGGTAGTTAGCAAGGAGCATGGAGGTGTGTTGTTTTCACCATGGATGGGTGTGGTGTTGATCGTGGAGGTGGGTGGTACTGAGCATTAAGGAGGGTGTAAGTGAGCGTGGAGGTGGGTGTAAGTGAGCGTGGAGGTGGGTATAAGTGAGCGTGGAGGTGGGTGGTAGTGAGCAGGAAGGTGGGTGGTATTGAGCAGGAAGGTGGGTGGTAGTGTGCAGGAAGGTGGGTGGTATTGAGCAGGAAGGTGGGTGGTATTGAGCAGGAAGGTGGGTGGTAGTGTGCGTGGGGATGGGTGGTAGTGTGCGTGGGGGTGGGTGGTATTGAGCAGGAAGGTGGGTGGTATTGAGCGTGTAGGTGGGTGGTAGTGTGCGTGGGGGTGGGTGGTAGTGTGCGTAGGGGTGGGTGGTAGTGTGCTTAGAGGTGGGTGGTAGTGTGCGTAGGGGTGGGTGGTAGTTAGCGTGGGGGTGGGTGGTAGTTAGCAAGGAGGTGGATGGTAGTTAGCGTGGGGGTGGGTGGTAGTATGCGTGGGGGTGGGTGGTAGTGTGCGTGGGGGTTGGTAGTGAGCAAGGAAGTATTATTTAGTGAGAGGTTGTTTTGTAGTAAACAGGGAGGTGGTTGGTGGTGATCAAGGAGATGGGTGGTTGTGACCTGGTAGGTGGATGATAGTGGGCAAGCAGGGAATTTTAAGCTTGGTAAGAGTAAGTGAGCAAACTGGTGGGTGGGAATGGGCAGGCAGGATGAAAGGGAGTGGGGAGTCTGGTGGGTGGGAGTTGTCATACTGATAGGAGTTGACTGGTGTGTATGAGAGTGGGCAGGCTGGTGGGTATGAGTGGGCATGTTGGTGTGAGGTACTGAGCATGCTGGTGTGTGAGTGGGCAGGCTGGTGAGAGGGAGTGAGAAGGATGGTGGGTGGGAGTGGGCAGGATTGTGAGAAGGAGTTGGGAAGTATGGTGGTTGAGAATGGGCAGGCTGGTGATATGGAGTGTAAAGTCTGGTGGGTGGGAGTGGGCAGGCTGGTGAGAGGGAGTGGGCAGGCTGGTGGGAGGGAGTAGGCAGGCTGGTGGGTAGGAGTGTGCAGGCTGGTGGGTGGGAGTGGGCAGGATGTTGGCAGGGAGTGGGCAGGCTGGTGACAGGGAGTGAACGGGCTAGAGGGTGAGAGTGGGCAAGCTGGTCAGAGGGAGTGGACAGGGTGGTGGGTATGAGTGGGCAGGCTGGTGGGTGGGAGTGAGCGGGCTGGTGAGAGGGAGATGGCAGGATGGTGGCAGGGAGTGGGCAGGCTGGTGAGAGGGAGTGGACAGGTTAAGGGTGGGAGTGGGCAGGCTGGTGGGTATGAGTGGACAGGCTGGTGGGTATGAGTGGGCAGGCTGGTGACAGGGAGTGGGCAGGCTGGTGGCAGGCCGGGAGTGGGCACGCTGGTGGGTGGGAGTGGGCAGGCTGGTGAGAGGGAGTGGACAGGCTGGTGGGTGGGAGTGAGCAGGCTGGTGGGTGGGAGTGGGCAGGATTGTGAGAGGGAGTGGGAAGTATGGTGGTTGAGAATGGGCAGGCTGGTGATAGGGAGTGTACAGTCTGGTGGGTGGGAGTGGGCAGGCTGGTGAGAGGGAGTGGACAGGCTGGTGGGTGGGAGTGAGCAGGCTGGTGAGAGAGAGTGGGCAGGATAGTGAGAGAGAGTGGGCAGGATAGTGAGAGAGAGTGGGCAGGCTGGTGAGAGGGAGTGGGCAGGCTGGTGGGTGGGAGTGGGCAGGATGGTGGTAGCGAGTGGGCAGATTTGTGGGTGGGAGTTGTCATAGTGATGGGAGTAAGTGAGTTGATTGGTGAGTATGAGAGTGGGCAGGCTGGTGGGAGTGGGCAAGCTGGTGGGTATGAGTGGGCAGGCTGTTGTGAGGTAATGAGCATGCTGGTGTGTATGAGTGGGCAAGCTGGTGAGAGATAGTGAGAAGGATGGTGGGTGGGAGTTGGCAGGATTGTGATAGGGAGTGGGCAGGATGGTGGGTGGGAATGGGCAGGCTGGTGGGTGGGAGCGTGCAGTCTGGTGGCAGGGAGTGGGCAGGCTGGTGAGAGGGAGTGGACGGGCTGGAGGGTGGGAATGGGCAGGCTGGTGGGTGGGAGTGGACAGGCTGGTGGGTGGGAGTGGACAGGCTGGAGGGTGGGAATGGGCAGGCTGGTGGGTGGGAGTGGACAGGCTGGTGGGTGGGAGTGGGCAGGATGGTGGGTGGGAGTGTGCAGGATGGTGGGTGGGAGTGGGCAGGATGGTGGGTGGGAGTGTGCAGGCTGGTGGGTGGGAGGGAGTGAGAAATGGTTGAATAGAGCAGACAAGATAAAAAATATGTACTGTAAAAAATAAGAATAAAAAAAGAAATACCTATTAAAGTCGCTGCAGATCCGAGCGGGACATGCAAGGAAAATAAAAAACAGCATTTTAGCTTGCACATAATTGTATGATAAAATCAGCAGAGCTTCCCCTCATGTCAGATCTACCCCTCAGATTTAGAGCGACTGCAATTCTAAGTGCACTTTCAGTGCAAAGTGGATTTGCCTTTCATAAATAACCCCCAATGTGCTATGTTGTGCATTGCAATGAGGGTTGTTTATGAAAGGCAAATCCACTTTGCACTACAAGTGCAATCTACAAGTGCAAAGTGCACTTAAAATTGCACTGAAAGTGCATTTGGAAGTGCAGTCGCTGTAAATCTAAGGGGTAGATCTGAAATGAGGGGAAGCTCTGCTGATCTCCTCATCCAATCACGTGTAAGCTAAATTGCTGTTTTTTATTTTCCTTGCATGTCCCCCTCGGATCTACGGCGACTTTACTTCCAAGTGCACTGTCAGTGCAATTTTAAGTGCACTCTGCACTTGTAGTTTGCACTTGTAGTGCAAAGTGGATTTGCCTTTTGTAAAAAAAAAAAAAAAAAAAAATACATTGTCTATAAAAGAACGTGTAAAATCTTCTATCTTTCCTGCACGTTTTTGAGAAATGTTTTGTTAATTAGTGAATGTTTTGTTCAGAATACGATGTGTCATGACTATTCTTCCTGGCGTCCAGGTCAGAGTCTGCTGACAGGAAATCATGTGATTTTCCATGATGGAAAACAGATGTCGGTGAAGATGTGTCTGGAAACAAAACGGAACATTCCCTGTTCCAATGTATCCAATGTATGGGTGGTATACTCGCTATCACATGAGCAGCATGTATACAAGACCTGAATGACGTCTTGCATCGGGTCCCTTAAGGTTCTAGTTACGCCGCTGACTTTTCAGATTCCTGGTTTACAGTAGTGGAGCTCTAGTTTAAATGTCTTCTGGTTTGAGTTGGGTAGAACCTTTTTTAGATTTCTCAAACATAACTCGACACTTACCGTATATACTCGAGTATAAGCCGAGATTTTCAGCCTCTTTTTTGAGGCTGAAAGTGCCCCCCTCGGCTTATACTCGAGTCATCGCTGTCTGCCTGCTCGATCAGCGTGTCGAGCAGACAGACAGCGGACATTCTAAAATTCAAAAGCCGCGCCTCCGCCTCCGCCTTCGCCTGTGATAGGCGGAACACTGAATTTCCCAGCAGTCAGTGTTCCGCCTATCACGGACATCCGCTCATCCTCGTACTACGGACGAGGATGAGACGATGTCCGTGATAGGCGGAACACAGGCTGCTGGGAAATTCAGTGTTCCGCCTATCACAGGCGAAGGCGGAGGCGCGGCTTTTGAATTTTAGAATGGCCGCCGACGAAGAGCGGCGATCCTGGCAAGGCACGGGACGGAGGCAAGGCAAGGCACGGCACGGGACGGGACGGAGGCAAGGCACGACACGGGACGGAGGCAAGGAGGCAAGGCACGGCACGGGACGGAGGCAAGGAGGCAAGGCACGGCACGGGACGGAGGCAAGGAGGCAAGGCACAGGACGGAGGCTCGGGACACAGGCTCGGGACACAGGTAGGCTGGACACACACACACACACACACACACACACACACACACACACACACACACACACACACATGGACACACACACACAGGGATGGATGGATGGAGACACACACACACAGGGATGGATGGATACACACACACACAGGGATGGATGGATGGAGACACACACACACAGGGATGGATGGATGGAGACACACACACACAGGGATGGATGGATGGATGGAGACACACACACACAGGGATGGATGGATGGATGGACACACACACACACAGGGATGGATGGATGGATGGACGGACACACAGGGATGGACGGACACACAGGGATGGACGGACACACAGGGATGGACGGACACACACACAGGGATGGACAGGCATGTCTCACCCTCGGCTTATACACGAGTCAATAAGTTTGCCAGTTTTTTTGGGGGTAAATTGGGGGCCTCGGCTTATATTCGGGTCGGCCTATACTCGAGTATATACGGTAACCTGTTGCTTACTGGGCACTGATAGGCGGCACTGATAAGATGGCCCTGATGGGTGGCACTGATAGATGTTACTGATAGGTACCACTGATGGGCACTGATAGGTGGCACTGATGGGCACTGGTAGGTGACACTGATGGGCAGTGGTAGGTGACACTGATGGACAGCACTGTTGATGAGGCACTGATTGGTGACACTGATAGGTGGCACTGATGGGTGGCACTGGTAGGTGGCACTGACAGGTAGCACAGGTGGGCACAGATGAGATGTCAGGGTCTCTCCTTGATCAGGACCAATGTCCCTCTGAGAGCTGCCGGTGATCGCCTTTTTTTGCTCCACACGCTGTCAGTGCACGGAGAAAAAATAGCCAATTACAGGCTCTGTTTACATCACATGATCGGCTATCCTTGGCTGACAGCTGATCACGTGGTAAGGGGTCAGGATCGACTGCTTACTCCAATCTGTGATTAGCCAAGCCTCATAGACTTGCTGATCACAGAGCGCACCACATTCTTCAATGCCCTGCAGGGGGCGCGCAGGCCGCTTGGGCACGGGAGGACATCAATAGACGTACTCCCGGGAAAGTAGGTCCATGCAGTAGCTATCATTCGGCTATAGCATGGATCTGAACAAGTTCAAAGGTTAAGACATGTATCACTACCCCCTGTAGGGGTCGCTGAGTATAGACTTCCCTGGACCTCCCACTGATTATCCTGCAGCCAGATGCTTGGGTATTTTCACAGGACCAGGTGCACACACATCTGCCTGTTATCCAATGGCCAGTCTAGGGGATTTGTCTTTTTTTTTGTGTTTATTGGTAGAACTTGGATAGGAGAAGGGATTAGTTGGATAATCCAACTTTTAACTATGCACAGAAGAGGACACTCTCACTTGGCCAGTTGGCCTCACTTGATTGAACTGGATAGAAGATCTTCTGCTGAACCATATAGCATTAGTATGGAAGAATAAGTCTGTTGCTTGCTCTTGCAGCAGACTCAATGAACTCTAATTCTTCAGGACACTAACCAGTATCCCCTTTAGCCGGTGTCCTATCATATACGGTCCCCCATCGGATAGTGTCCGCTGTGTACTGCGCATGCGCAGTACACAGCACATACAGATTCCAAAAATACTCGAAGATGAACGGCGCCTGCGCCGTGAGTCCAGGTTCTATCCCCACCATCCAAGTGGACATAGAGTTGGAATATAAAAGAGCCGAGCGCAGCAAGGCCGAGCCCGAAGCGTGGCGAGCGAAGCTCGCTCGCGAGGGGCCCTCTAATTTTCCCAACCCTATGTCCACTTGGATGGCGGGGCTACCACCTCCACTCACGGCGCAGGCACCGTTCATCTTCTGAGATTTTCTGAAGCTTCTGCGCATGTGCAGTACAGGGCGGACACTATATGATGGCAGGACACTATCTGCCAGAACACCGGCACCCATCCACTAACTTTACTAGCTTGCAGGGATGGCCCTCACAGAACAGGCCCCTGGAATTAGGTCTTTACTCACAGTAGCCAGGAACAGATCCTGCTAAGTGTGTCTCCCTTTCAGTCAGCTCTGCAGGACACCTGGATTGCAGCTTCTGCGGCCCTGACCCACAGGTTGACCACCTGAGGATGCATGGCAGCCTGTACAGAGGAGGGCCAGCAGCCCCCCTCCCTTCAGGACTCCACTCTCCATCCAGAGCCCCCGTGCAGATGTGTTCTCCTAGTATAAATACAGTCACCCAGCATGCCTTGAGGCACCCTCCTCTGCCAATGGCCAGGGCTGCACCTACACCCATGCTGCCATTTGGCAGTTTTCCTCCCACTGTCCAATATGTCCCTTCCTATTGGACCAGTGTGAAACAAGCAGACAACATAAGCAGCATCTGATCACACTGAGCCAACCCTAGCAATGAATCTCTGCTCCCTGTTAGGCAGAGAGCATCTAAATGTGCCTGCCAGTCCCCCTGTTAAGCAGGGAAACCCAAAACTATGCACCCTCTAACACCTAGGAGGGTGCTACATTCACTTTTACCAAAAAACTGCCTATGCTGGTAAAGGGGTGCCTGTAGAGAAAAACAAACCGTGCAGCTTTGACTAAATTCAGATAATGCTCTTGCTAAAGGTGTAGGTCATCCAGGTACAGTAGCCTGGCTGAAAAACTCTCAGAGGTGGCATTACAACTCTGTCCTTCTTGTTGCTAGGAACATTGCTAAAACACTCCCAGCTGTTACTGCTCAACCCCACCATCACACGAGTGAGCTCTTAAACCCCAGCACATGTCTGGTCCACTATCTCCTCAACTGCAACAACACTGAGATCAGAGCTACTGTGACAGGGAAGAAAGAGTGCATGTGAGGGGGTTTGAATCAGCTGGGAGCGTATTAAGAATGTCCTAGATACAAGGCATGACGGAATAATGTCATTTCTGGGACATTTTTTTGGACGGGCTTCAGGAGGTATGTAAATGGCCTGCACATAAAGCAAGGGCATTCTTCAACGTTGGTCAAAGCTGAACAGTTTGCTTTTATCTACAAGTGTTCTTTACCTCTGTAGCATCCTCTGGTGTGCTAGTGTTGAAGTACAGGCAAATTTGTTTACTCATGGTAAAATGAGTCTGGAATCTGGAAAAAGAGTTTATTGCAGGTCAGCCTGATTATGGAAGTTTGGAGAAACTTCAAGAAGTTAGTGGGCGGAGGCCAGAAGGGTTTATCTGCATACTTAAGGGAACTTGGCCCCTGGCAATGGGCCTGGCAAGTGGCTGAGCCAGCCCTTAAATATGAATGAGTCTTGGCAGCAGTGGAGTCTGGTTGAAGATGGAGTGCAGAGGAGACTATCAGTGGCCTAGGAGGGGTCTCCTAGGTCTGGTGGAGACTTTGCTACTTTATCTGTCATCGGTTGCCTGTGATCTGTTTTCTGTAAACTATTATAGAGTGGTAGGATATGAAAGAGACCAAGTGGCTTAAAGAGTTGTGGCAGATAACAGAGGACCACATACCATGTGGCTTCAGCGGGGGCAGTGCTACAGATGGATTTAACCAATCATTCCTGGCATATTAATGCTTTATGGTCCACATAACTGGGGTGGGGAGGTGTTTGTCCTTTGCCTACTTACTTCGTGCTAAAAGATATCCCACTTTCTTATCTCAGAAATTTTAGAGATATGCATTGCATTCTCTGTATGCGGCATTGCCACGAGTTTTGGCATTCCATTCCATTCGGTTCCTTTCAAAAAAGCATGGCAAGGTCATTGAGACCTTAGGTTGAGTGATTTTATTAAAACCTAAACCAGGAAATAATTCTTAATGTGAATATTGATGCTTTGTATTGTTAATATTGACTTTAATAAATGTGTGTGTGTGTGTATGTCAAATGAGTAAGTTGTCCATTTCCATCATGAGTCAGCAAACTCGAGATCTCCTGGACCAAACTGTTCCACTAACACTTCCCTATAAAGGACCGTATAAAACTCGGGAGCAATCACAAGAGGCGATCAGCCAGGAAATTCCCAAACAGGTACAGACATAAAGAAAGAAGAGCGCCTTTACTTTAAAATGTAAGTAATGTGTGTACGCTAGTCTTTTACATAGAATGCTTCTATTTCTAAGTCCTACTCAAAAACAGGTCTAGGAGAAATGAAACGCTTCACCATGAATCAAATATTATATAGTCAAACCTGCCATATTAGACGGGTTAACTTTGAAAACTGGTATTTCTGTTATGTCATTAAATTGGAGGAGAGGTTGATTAAAGTTGGCTAGTTGTATCTCTTGCATCAAGCTTTTCTTGTTGGACTTCCAGACCTTGCCCTTTGCTTTTGGCAGCCATCATGAAATCAAACAAAGGAATTTGTCCTCTAGTTGCTTCTTTGGAGTACAAAATTAATCTACAACCCTACTGCCATCTTAAAGTAGATTTTTTTTCCAAGAGATGTATTGTTGCTGTCCTTTTTCTGCAAATGCTGATTGACTATTATCTTTACCATCTGGTTCATACTGCTTTTCATTTGCTTTTGAGGCTTATCATCCATCAATTTTGACTCTGCAAAGATCAAACAAGGGTTTGATATGGTGAGGATGGCTGTACTTCATCAAATCATACCTACTTCAAACAAGTTTGGATATTTGCTTAGCGGAGAGCAGCTTAGCTTAAGTGTTCCATCCTGGACAATGAGCAATAATACAGAGGCATCTTTGTAGCGTCTTCTATTGATCTCATATTGTCAGGACTTTGGATGTTGGATAGTATGCAACATGGCAACTGCTGCTTTTGCCCTCTTTGATATTTCAGGTGTGGGTAGATGTTAGAAGCTTATTTCCACTCTATGTCTTCTGTGTAATGCCTGCTCCACCCAGGCTTCCAGTAAAAGATATCACCTTGTCTCTTTTGGAAATTTCAGGAGAGGTGTGAATGAGCTGAGACTTCCCTCTGGCAGAGGTATGAGAGACCCAAAACCTCCTTCCTGCAGTAGAAAAGGTGTGAGTGAGTTGTAACCAGGGGCGGACTGACCATTCTGCCACTTGGGCACTGCCCGAGGGCCCCGGGCCACTAAGGGGCCCCATCAGGGTTGCCAGCCTCAGTAAAACCAGGAACAGTATGTAAAAATCTGTGTTTTTTTTTTTTACATCTGTCTCTGAAATATTTCTTACCGACATCCTTTTGGTCTAACAATCCTGAGGTTATAGCTGCCCCACCTCTCCAGTACCTTCTCAGCCAATAGAAACATGTATGTCTATACTGTGTGTACATGTGTGTGTATACTGTGTGGCCCCATAATCTCCTTTTGCTCGGGGGCCCCATAATCTCCTATTGCCTGGGGGCCCCATAATCTCCTATTGCCCGGGGGCCCCATGAGTTGTCAGTCCGCCCCTGGTTGTGACCTACCCTTCTGAGATGGGAGAGGTGTGGACCATTCATGACTCCCCTACTGTAGTAGGAGAGTTGTGACTGACCTGTGACCAGTGATGGTCTTCGATTTGGGCTTGGTTTTGAATTGAACCAAGAAGTTCGATGTCATTGTTGGGCCAATGAGCTTGGGTTCTATCTGAAATGAGTTTGGTTTGAACTCTGAAATTAGCTGTTATTGCCGGGCCAATGAGCTGGGGGCCTGAGATTCTAACAACTAGCATACACAATGGGGCAGGGATACTCATGACATCATGTGGCGATATTTGTATATGTGCAGCTGTGGAGCGCTGAATTTCTTGACTGCAACTCATTAGCCCAGCAACGACAGTTAACTTCTGGAACTGAACCTAAGCGCATCCCTGTCTGTGCCCTACCCTTATGCATATAAGAAGTGTAATGCCGCGTACACACCTTCGGAATTCCTGCCAGAAAAAGACCGACGAGAGCTTTTCATCGGAAAATGCAACCGCGTGTATGCTCCATCAGAATTTAGCTGTCCGAATTTCCGCCAGCCAAAAATTGATAGCACGTTGTGAATTTTCCCGATAGAAAAACCTTCTATTGGAAATTACGATCGTGTGTATGCAATTCAGACACGCCAAAAATCACGCATGCTCAGATTCAACTACGAGACAGAAGCTATTGGCTACTGGCTATTGAACTTCCTTTTTCTAGTCCTGTCGTACGTGTTGTACGCCACCGCGTTATAAATGATCGGAATTTGGTGTGACAGTGTGTAGGCAAGACAGCTTGAGCCGAATTCCGTCGGAATTCCATCTGGAAAACCATCAGAGCTTTTTCGGACGAGAATTACGATCGCGTGCATGCGGCATTAGTGACCTGTGACCTCTTCTTTCACAGCAGTAGAGGTCTTTGGCTCCTTGGTGGGAAAAAACAGCCAGATACTTTGCTAACCAAAGAGGACCCTAGGTGATATAAAAAAAAAAAAAAAAAAACAGAACCTAATTTAGTTTACTGTTGCCACCCATAAGTAAAATATTATTTTACAATGAACTGACCATCTATGTGTCTTTTAAAAAATGGAAGAAAAACAGGATAACACTTATGCCGCGTACACACGACTGGACTTTTCGAAATCAAAGGTCCAAACGGAACGATTCCGGCGGACCATTCGATCGTGTGTGGACTGCAGCGGACTTTTGATTTGCAAAAATCTGACAGACTTTAGAAATGGAACATGTTTCAAATTTTGTTCAAAAACCAACGCGAGGGCCGCTATTGGCTACTGGCTATGAACTTCCTTATTCTAGTCTGGTTGTAAGTCATCACGTTCGAATCCGTCGGACTTTGGTGTGATTGTGTGTGGCCAAGTCCGTTCATTCGGAAAGTCCGTCAGAACTCCGTCAGAACTCCGCCGAAAGTCCGTCGGACCTAGTCCCTCGAAAAGTCCGGTCGTGTGTACGCGACATAAGATGACTTTTGAGAATAAAGAATTCCATAGTGGTGGCTCGTGGATAGTTTTTATTGGTTGCAATCACTTACTACATTTTGTATAAGGCCAGATATAAAAGTAATAATAATAATATGTATTTTTCCACAGTACAATGTATTGGATTTACCTACTTAGTATTGCGCTTCCATTGGTGAGGGGCACCTTGTACTGGGGTGACGTTCTAGACTCTGAATGGGAATTGTGGAAGAAGACCCATGACAAACAGTATAACAGCCAAGTAAGTGTTTGTCCTAATCAGTAAATATATGGTATACTGCTACTGCTAATGAATTGCTTAGATATTCTGCATCCTCTCCATTTTTCCCTATAACTAAATTAGTACTGGTTTAACTTTTTGGAGGGGAAGGACTCACATCACTCTAGCTTGAGCTACTGTATTGTGTAAGCAGTAGGTTTTTCTCAAAAGAGTAGCTAAGAGCAGACTTGTGAAATACAACCTATAACATTTGTGAGCCTATAATTGGGCTTAAAGAAACTAACCCTTAACCTGAACATACTCCTGAACATAAACTAAACCCTTAATCTGAAGGTACTCCAACCCTTATATATTAGAGCATAACCTTACATCACACCTTAAGCCTACTACAAAAAAAAAAAAAAACTACCAGGCCAATAATGGCTTGAATTTAGAAATCTGAAATACACGATTAAGGCCTCTTTCACACGGGGCGGATCAGTAATGATCCGCCCCGTGATGATCCGCTCGCTCAGCGGGGATCACTCCGTTGTCCCCGCTGAGCCAGCTGCGGACACCGCCCTGTCAGCTCTCCGCTCTCCTCTATGGGGATCGGATGAGCACGGATCGTGTGTCCGTGTTCATCCGATCCGCTCTGCAGACGGATAGAAAAATAGGATTTTCCTCCGTCTGCAGAATCGGACTGTTGCGGAGGCGGAGGCAATCGGGTGTCTGTGGATGTTCATCCGCAGACACCCGCTATCCCATAGGGATGAATGTATGTCCGTATTTCATCCGCAAACGGTTGGATGAAATACGGACATATCATCCGCATGTGTGAAAGTGGCCTTAGAAAATTCCATGTTGAAAACCAATGATTTATCTAGGTCTTTTAAGGTCGGGGGGGCAACCATCACTACTACTCATTTTTTTTCACCAGATCTGTTCCCACATTACACTCTGAAGCTGCATTACTCTTTTTCCTCTTCTGTTTAAAGTTGTTTGGACCTCTAGTCGTCATTTAAAGTAGATATTACATATAGATATCTCATATCTATAGTTGTTACTCCATATCCAGACTGCTTCCTTGCCCTAATACACTGGGGAAAAAGACATTGCAACATCACAAATACAATTCCAGAAAAAGTTCCCTGCAAAAAAAAGGAATATGCTTACCTGTCCAGCGGCTCATGCCTCTAAGCTTAGCCTCAAACTCAAGATAGAAATTTACTGTGCTGAAATACATGATTAAGACAAATTCATGCTGAAACTAATGATGTTTGGCCTATAAGATCACTTAGAGTCTATTAGGTCCGGGGGGGGGGGGGGGGGGACATTTAGCACTCCTTCCGAAGAAGGCTTCAGTGGAGCAAAAATTGGAGACGTGACCTGCCAGAGTGGTTTGTACAAGGGCATTGCTGGGTGGCAAAAAGACCAGGGGCTTCAGCCCGAAGTCCCAGCCTGGTACATGGGGGGGGAGTTTTCCCTTCCTGACGTGCACTGACCTACCTGACGCACACTGACCTACCTGACATACACTGACCCACACTGACCTACCTGACACGCACTGACCTACCTGACATGCACTGGCGTACCTGACATACACTAAACTACCTGACATACACTCACCCACACTGACCTACCTGACATGCACTGACCTACCTGACACGCATTGACCTACCTGACCTACCTGACACGCACTGACCTACCTGACATACACTGACCCACACTGACCTACCTGACACACACTGACCTACCTGACATACACGGAGAGAGAAGAGAATGGCAAGTATAATGCTTTGTTGTGTGCCACATCCAAATTTCACAATAGAAGGAAGAAGTTCCCCTAGGTGGACTTTATAGGCAACACAGCAAAAAAAGAATTTCAATAAAGTAATAACAAAAAAATATATAGTAAAACAATTATTTATTGAATATTACATATAATAAAAAAGGATTGAACATTGGTTGTCTGAACATAGTCAGTAAATATCACCATGTCAAGCATTAGTATGAGATGTTCTCCTTACACCCGATGCGTTTCGGAAAATTCCTTCTTCAAGGGTGCAGAGGAAAAAGGAGAGATTCATCTAAAGTACAAAATATATAATCAATAACCTCTTACAAGAAAAACACTTTTCCAAATAAGGTGTACATTGTTTTTAAAACATTTACTTACACGTTAGAAATAGGTGATATATGTCTCAATGTTGCAGATATAAACATTAAAAACGAGTGAAGGGCAGTATGTAAATGGTATATCAGTGGGAATGTTATCCCATGGAAAAAGGGGGGCATCAGAAAGCGTTTTTTCACATGTAGTTAATTTTAGGGTTGTTGATAAATTTAAGCCTCGATTCCCAAAAATCCCGGTCAGGGGCCGGCCAATATGAATCCACTGGAGCCGAATTTTTTATTTTTTTTTTCCCCTGAAAATAGATAAGGGAGGTATAGTATGCATGTCCATGATAAACCTACATAGGCATGCATATATATGTCTACGTATACAGATACCAAACTAGATTTAGAGAGAAGAAATACCTGAAGATCAGACAAGTGCTAGATCGAAAAGAAGCCTGACATACACTGACCCACACTGACATGCACTGACCTACCTGACCAGACTTCAGGTGACATGACCTCCTGCTGCAGCTCAGCCGTAGTCACGTCCCACGGTCCTGGCATTGGACTAGTGTATTGTCCATCATAGGCGCTGCAGGCTCCAGAAGGCTGGACCTGCCATGTCACTCAGCCGCGCTCGGGGTCAGATCGGTCCCCACTCAGCGGCGGCGCTTGGGCTCGGGGCTAATAACAGAATTGTGCATGCCTGAGACCCGGGGATTTTTGGGGACACACACTCGGGGCTCCAGCCCCCCTCAGCCCCCCTCCTGACACCACTGGGTTTGTATAATATCTCTTCTTTTGTAGAGAACTGCTTTTGGAATTTTTTGATGTCGCTTTAGCTTTTAAGGGTTTTGATCTTTTTCTGTTTGCCAACAGATCTTTTCTAAGCCATGAGCAGGAGCAATCTGTAGGCCGAAGCCCTATAGGTTGCTTCTGCTTCCACACAGGTCCCACACCTCATCACAACTCTAGCCCAGAAGCAGTGATCTGCTGATAAGCAGTAAAAAAAGGTCTTGAAAGGTAGGCGTTTCTCCTGTCTCCTGCTCAGGCCAGGAACTATTGAGAAGCACAGCTATTTTAAGGACAAGGAGAAGTCCTATTAAAGTTAGGTACCTAAACTGAACATAACAGTGGAAGGTTTTTCGTATGAGGTTGGGTGTGGGAATTTGCACCAGGCCCATGTGATTTTTTTCACATCTCTGGAAACCCTGTTTAGCATGACTTTGGATTATAAAGTACATCTGACAAATACATAGGCTGACACCAGGGCCGTCTTTAATATTGATTGGACCCTGGGCAAAAATTTTCTTGGCCCCCCCCCCCCCCTGCAATTTCCCTCTCCACCTGCTCCGAGACATACAATAAATAGCAGCTAGACTTAAAATCAGTTTACTGTATAAGATCAGGCAGCAGTTGCAATTGATTGCCAGCAGTTACAGCATTTCATTACTGCTTACTGACTGGTTGCTAGAGGTTACAGCACACATCACGGCTCACTGATTAGTTGCTAGAGGTTACAGCACATCATCTCCTCACAGCAGGGGAGCATGATATACATATGAATGCCGCCTTTATTTACATATCAATGCCGCTGGCCGCAACTATTTACTTAGTATTGTCGCCACTATTTACATATGAATGCCGGTTATTTACATGTAAACGCAGGGTCTGCAGGTGAGTCATCTGCACACAACAATAGGGAAGAGCTGGGCAGCATTAGCACCAGCATTTCACACTGAGATATTGGGACACAGCACAGGACTAAAACTTCAAGGGACAAGGGAATTTAAACCTGAATAGTTGGCAAGTATGATGCAACTGTTTTGGGCCCCACAACAATGACAGGGGCCCAGGGCAGCTGCCCCTTTTGCCCTGCCTTAAAGACAGCCCTGGCTGACATGGGAGCTCTAAAAATATTCGTTGCCCGGCCATCTTTCTTTCACAAAGACTTCTAAATTTCAAAGCCATTAAGGAAGTTTGCAGAGTGATCGCTGTGATTTCACTCCAGATCAGTGACTTAAAAGTATTTAAAGAGATCCTACCCCCCAGACCATTCATTTCAACAAAACATTCCTATAATAGATTATATGTACCATTAATTTTGATTAAATTAAAAATAGCAGTCTATGTATTTTTAATGCACAGGTTTCCTATGTGAAAAGGGATCATTCATGCATCTCAACCAGACAACAGACTGCATCCTCATTCTTGCTCAGACTGGTATATTTATTATCATCTAATGTTCATAGGGTCATTTAATGAAGCTCGCTACATTGATAACTTAATACAGCATGCCACTTATATAAATATTTTTAAGTACAACATTTCCAGACCATTAATATACCCTATGATCATTGGACTGTTTAATAACAAAAATGATTATTCATTGCCTCATGATCTTAAGTACCATGTTTACAACAACAGGGACAAGAAACCATCTTTCCTTCAAATAACTTATCATAATGATGACTTATACTTATTACTTATTTCCTTAAGGTCTGACTAAACCCAAAGCCAAAATTAAATATATTGTAATTTATTTATAATTGGGTGTGGTGGCTGTTCAGCTTTTCTTTTAAAGGCTGGTGATCAACCTCCTGTTTTAGGGTGGCTATATTCACTCCTCCACTGTATCTATGGAGGAGCAACATAGCCACCCTTGGACATCAGCAACGTTAATCAGTGGAGATTGCCCCTACCCACTTGTTCGATGCTACGGATTGGCAGCTCAGCTGACCGTGGCGGGCCTGTCTCTGAGTGCTGCCATGACTATCTCCTGCGTGCATGTGCAGAAGTGATGTCATTCCTCGCCAGCCAATAAAGAGGCCCAAAGAAGATCAGAAAAATATGCCGTGGCTGGCAAAGGACCATTGGAAACGTAGGTATTTCCTAGTTCATGCTTTAAAGAAAGTTAAAAAACACCAGGCTTACTGGCCATATCACCAGATAATAAACCACATTACAGGGGGGACTCAGAAAAACAAAAGACTGTGGTGTTAATGCTACTGGCAGACTGTATTCTAGATGTCATGTTTTGAATTTGGCCACCATGTTTTAAATACATAAAACTAAAAAAAATAAAACTAAAAATAAGAGATAAGAAACAAAAAACTGTCACACCTATAACTTTTCTTTTTTTTCAAATTTTCTCCTTAGCTGGATGACATGAAGAGAAGGCAAATCTGGGAGAAGAATCTGAAGCTGATCACCACCCATAACATAGAATACTCCCAGGGGAAGCACACTTACGATCTGGCTATGAACCACCTGGGAGACATGGTGAGAGGCCAATATTAAGCCACATATGTAATGGGACTCCTATGGTTCTGTCATATGTCTGGAGGACATGTGTCCTATGTGATATCAAATATAAGAAGCATTGGTGTAAATATGTATACAGATTATCTTTAAAGCTAACTGCCCTGCACTCCCCTCCAAGATCCAGCAAGATAGCTGCTTCGTGGCCTCCTCAATGCCACGGCTACTCAAATGGTGCCAGCACACTGAGATTCTTTTTTTAAGCTCGACAGATTTGCTGTAACAGTTAACTAACAGAAATAGTCATGAATGGAACTGTCAAAAATGGTTGGGATTGTAGACCCTCCCTGTAGCCTGCACACTGGATGGAAGTGTGCTCAGACAGCGAATCCATGTTACAGCTGACCAGAAAAGCAGTAGCACTAGAGCTGAGAATCTATGAAAGCACTGAATACTGAACTATTGGATAGCACAGGGGTGTTGGTTTTACAGGCAGGAAGGGCATGGAATACTGGGGTGCAGAGCTCATAGGGAGACTGGAGT
Organism: Lithobates pipiens; assembly: GCF_037356315.1. Classification (NCBI taxonomy): domain Eukaryota; kingdom Metazoa; phylum Chordata; class Amphibia; order Anura; family Ranidae; genus Lithobates; species Lithobates pipiens. Next base: position 53,800,474 of record NW_027507791.1, read on the forward strand.
ACAGTAGAATCTTAGAGTAGTAGGATGATGAGCAAACAGGACCACTGGGGTAAAGGTATGTATGAAGAACACAGAGGTGTGCATGGAGTCTCAGGTAGTGCAGGTATAGAGAATATAGTTGGGGTATACCCAGTCTTAAATATAAAGAGATATGGCTTGGCTGGGCTGGGCATGTAGCTAAATCAACAGCAGGTGGTTACAACCAGCAGTTTGTACAAGGGATGTAGGAACAGGGATCACGAAGATTGTACCTACACTGGGCTCCAGTATGAAAAAGGCCTAGGGATGGCTCCACTTCCCACATTGTTGCCCAGACATGAATTTACAACTATGTTGATTATACAAGATGGGAGGTTGACAAATTTAAGAGGAACGAAACTGCAGAGGGAAGTTGCACTGACACTTCAGCCTTTGGTGATGTGATTTATGACTGGTGATTCACATGACCATGCTACGGGGAAGCATATGGAATGAATCTTGCACGTTGTGCTGACTACAAAGCTTCCCAATTTAATTTTGCTCTATATCATGTTTCTTAAGCTACTAAATGGGGAACAGCTATGGATTCGTGGGAAAATGCAATACAGGCATACCCCACTTTTAAGTACACAACAGGGTTTATTTATTAAAGCTGAAAAGTGCAAAATCAGGCTCACTTCTGCATAGAATCCAATGCGCTTCTAACCCCAGATTGTTCAATTAAGCTTTGGTAATAAAACATGGAAGCGTATTGGTTTCTATGCAGAAGTGAGCCTCATTTTTCACTTTTCAGCTTTGGTAAATAAACCCCATTGTGTACTTAAAAGTGGAGTATGCCTGTACACGTTCATTTTATTATCCAATGGTTTGATGAAGATGGTGGGGGCCATTTAGGTAATTGTTTTGGCAAATGCCAACTTATAATTTTAAGAATGCTTTAAAGTTTACAAATAAAGGAGAAAGTCAGGGGTAAGTGTTATTAAAAAGGGAAAAAAAGAAAGCAAGGAAGGAATAATTAGTTTCTGTCTCAGTTAGCAACCAATCAGATTGTTTTGCATTACAAATACAAACTCTGATTGGCTGGTATGACGACTTTTTAACCCTTGTATTGTGTGTTCTTTTATTGGCAGACCAGTGAGGAAGTAGTTCAAACTATGACTGGACTAAGAGTTCCATCCAATCGGCAGTCCAACAATACGTATGAACCTGACTGGACAACCCGAATCCCAAAATACATTGACTACAGAAAGAAGGGATACGTGACTCCAGTACAAAATCAGGTAAATGTCTAGGTCAGCCCAATTGTCCACACTCTGAAATCTTAGCAATTAAGGTATGCAAGTATGGTGTTCATGACCACTAACTTAGACCCACCACAAAATCAGGAAGAAGTCCTTTTCACCACTAGCCATACCAGTGCCATAAGCCTTCATAGACTTGTAAAGAGCAATTCTCTGAGCATCTCCAGTCTCTAACTCTGGCCCCTGTTAAAGTCCATGAGGGCTCAATGCGCTGGAATGGCCAAAGGATTTTATCTTGGAAAACAAGGAGTGATCCTTGGCTCTCCCACTTACTGTAGATATGTAAGCAGCTGGGTGGGAGCTTCAATTAAAATGAGTTCAGGAGGGCTAGAGAGGGTATATTTGAGTACTAGTTATTGATCATTGATTCAGCACTGCTTTGGGTGCTTCCATCTCCACAGCATGGCCAGGCACACACCATACCTAATATTCAGCTTGCTCATTCTCCTACTTCTTACCTATGTAATGCATACATGTAGGTTTTTGGGCTCTGTTTTTTGTTGCACTCTGTTTTTACTGTTTATGTTCTTGCTCTACAGCTGTATGCACATTTCCATTTGTAACACTTTATGTATTTCATTTATTATCTGTACTATCCACCACTCTTAGCCCTTGTATACACGGTCGGAGATTCCGACAACCAAATCCGTCGGATTTTGTCCGAAACTGTTGTATACACATGGTCGGACGAAGTTGTCGGACAATCCGATCGTTCAGAACGTGATGACGTTATTTAGTTACGATGGGACTACGTTCAGGCTAGTAGCCAATAGCTTTGATGTAGGAATTTGATCTGAGCATGCGTGGCACTTTGTCCGATCGGAATTCTCTACACATGATCGGAGTATGTCCGATCGGAGCATTTTGTCGGAAAATATTTCCGGCAAGTTGGAAAATTTGGTCCGACGGATATTCGACGGAAACAGTCCGATGCATACCACACACAGTCGGAATATCCGACAAAACGCTCCGATCGGACACATTCCATCGGAATCTCCGATCGTGTGTACAAGGGCTTACTTTGTGCATCGGGGGATTATGCTGGTATATAAATCAATGTCGCAAATATTAATCATGACGTCAACCTCTTTTTCCTGGCAGGGTGCCTGTGGTTCATGTTGGGCATTTAGTTCCGTAGGAGCTTTGGAGGGCCAGCTCATGAAGAAGACCGGAGAACTGGTCTCCCTCAGTCCCCAGAACCTTGTGGACTGTGATGCAGATAACTATGGCTGTCAGGGTGGATACATGACCAATGCTTTTGGCTACGTAAGGGATAACAATGGCATAGACTCTGATGCGATTTATCCATATATCGGACAGGTATGTTTGATCAATGCAAAAAATAATAAAGTGTTCTGTGCTTAGTGTATCTAAATACAAATACCTTTACAAATATGAACAGTCTCAATCCAGTGGAGACAACAGCACTCACTATATCTCACATAACAATCTAAACACCAAAATAAAATAAAAATGTGTTTCACTGTCTCATAGAGTGCATATAGTGCTTTCTATATGTCATAAATCAATGAAATGTATATTTAATAAGTAAATCAATATAACAGAATAAAAAAATTATAGTGAGAAAATAGTCCCATAATTCATGAAATTTGTGTAACAATCCAAAAAAAAAAATTAATCCCAATGAAATAATAAAAAATATATGCAGTAATGTAAAGTGCTCTACTCATGCGTTTCACACAAAGATCCAGTGCTTCAGATGATGATTACCACAAAGTACTCCACTGAGGGAATAAAATTGCCTTTTATGCCTCGTACACACAATTGGAATATCCGGCGGCCTTGGTCCGGCGGACCAGAGTCCGCCGGATAATCCACCCATGTGTGGGCTCCGGCTGACTTTTTTTCCCCAAAAGTCCGACGGACTTAGAAAAAGTTTTGACCCAAAATTGACAATCCGCCCTTCTGTGTGCTAGTCCGCCGGAAAAGTCAGGTCGTGTGTGGGCATGTCCGCTCGTTCAGAAAATCCAGCGGACCTCCACTGCAAAGTCCGGCGGTTTGTCCCCCCGGATAGTCCGATAATGTGTACGCGGCATTACCAGAAACAAAGACCTTTTACAGGTCTAGCTGCACCTTAGTAATAGACTCTCAATTCAATGGATGGATGGACAGGTGTAAAACAGCTTTGCTCAAACCCAGATGCATCAAAGCAAGCTCGCCAGTTATATACAATCCCCTCAGATGCTTCTCAAACTACCTTCAGATACCTAAAACGGGGGCTATACAATGAAGAGGATTAAAATAAGCATCAAATACATAAAAACGCCGTACGGGCATGATGATGTCACCCCTGAAACGCTGCCCAATGCGTTTTGCCCTAATGGACGTCGTCACTGGGGCAACAAAGTTTATGGTATCTAGGTTCAAACATAGTTTTTATATTGGGAGATTGGAGGCAGGGACTTACAGTCCCTTTGGGAATTGAAGGTCTGAAGTTAATCCTCAACATGAAACCCAACACTAACTATCAGTTAAGATGTACCATAGCCATTTATTTTTCAATTTTGATTAGATTAGGGACTAGTTGAAAACCTGTCAGAGGCTTTTGCCATCTGTAACCCATTGTAGAGATTTCCCTTCATTCTTTGTAGTTACCTTATTGGACTTGTAATCGCACAGTCCTGCACCAATCTCCAACACCACTAAACTGTTGCTGTCAAGACACTATGATCCACTTTTTCATACATGGTTATAGCTATTTATCTCTTTGAGGTTTACTGGTGCCTTCATTTTATTTGTACTAGGATGAAGGCTGTCTCTACAAGCCATCTGGAAAAGCTGCGGGGTGCAAGGGTTTCAAAGAAATTCCTATAGGGGATGAGAAGGCCCTGAAAAGAGCGGTTGCACAGGTTGGCCCTGTGTCAGTCAGTATCGATGCTAGTCAACCCTCCTTTCAGTTCTACAATAAAGGTGAGAGAAATGGACCTACAAAGAGGATGTTTGTGTCGTATCCCATACCATGGTAATAATATAACCTGTGCTTAAGAATATAAATATATGAGACACAGGGGGTGAACACCTTGGGGGGCAAACATACTCCATGTAGCATGTTAAAGTGGAACATAATGCACATTTTTTGTGTGACACCTTAATAAATGGATGTATTTAAAGGGTAATGTCACACCGGCGATTTTGTAGCAATAATTGATTACTGCTAAAAATTGCTTATGCAACAAGCAAATTAATCTTGCTGCTTTGATGGCGATGGTGCTACAGCATTGGGTTGTACTCTGATTCAAGTCAGTCTCTTTCAGCGATTTCTAGCCAAACCATAGAGTTGAAGGAAGAGCAATTGTTGCTGGTAATTTTGACGCTGACATGAAACACTGATGAATCTGTACAAAACACTTCTGAAACTATACATTTTACACATATGACCATTTTGGGACTGTCTTGCAAATTATGGGTCATCTGACAACTACACATGGCAGAGGGCCAATCCAGCTTCTGGTAAGGGATAGGCATTATGGGAAATTTGTACATCATGCAGGGTGAGAGGGGTAAAAACAGGGTGACACCTTTGGAATTTAGTGTGAGTTAACATGTCTAAGCCCCTGTACACACGGTCGGAGATTTCGACAACCAAATCCGTCGGATTTTGTCCGTCGGATCTTGTCCGAAACTGTTGCATACACACGGTCGGACTAAGTTGTTGAAAAATCCGATCTTTCAGAACGTGATGACGTAATTTCGTTACGATGGGACTACATTCAGGCTAGTAGCCAATAGCTTTGATGTAGGAATTTGATCTGAGCATACGTGGCACTTGGTCCGATCAAAATTCTCTACACATGATCGGAATATGTCCGATCGAACCAGTTGGTCGGAAAATATTTCCAACAAGTTGGAAAATTGGGTCCGATGGATATTCAGACGGAATCAGTCCAATGCATACCACACACAGTCGGATTATCTGAGAACATGGTCCGATAGGACACATTCCGACGGGTTCTCCGAGCGTGTGTACAAGGGCTAAGAGTTAAGGGGTCATCTAAGGAAAGAGTGGTTACAAATGCCTTGCTACAGAAGTGTTAATACCAAAGATTTAAACAAAGCCGGTGACAGATTACGCTGCGAGGTGTGATTCTGGAAAGATGTCATATGACGTCCACCGAGAACGGCATAATTAACGCATAGCTGTCATTTTACTATAGGCCAGGCAGGGAGCAGGTAAACACACACTTGTCAAAACTGCTATAGACTATTGCTTATAGCAGCCATTTTCAACCAGGGTTCTTCCAGAGGTTGCTAGGGGTTCCTTAAGCCAAGGATGATTGACCTCCCATTTGATGATGCCTGCATAGCTCTGGGACAACACCACTTGGTGGAGTCAGTGGCATCACATCAATAAACTTTTTAGCTGTCTGTAAGGGTGCAATTTAGCTGGGGTTGGGGCTAAGGGTTTTGGAGAGAGGTGTTCACATTCTGGGCAAAGTGGCAAGTCTTTTAAAAGTACAACCCCCCACTGGTTAAAACGTACCATTTGTTGCACTCCCCCACCATTTTGTTGCTGTGTCGGAGCCCTTGGAAAATCCTTAATGCATTCAGGTATAGGGAAGCATGTGACCTCCCAGAATGCAATGCTTGGGCCTTAATTGCCAGTCACTAGGCATGGAGCAAAGACAGAAGACACCAACTCTTTGAAAGCTCCAATACCATTCAACACAGATCTTCAGTTGGGCTTTAATTGACTGGCGGAGGTACATGGAAAGCTGAGTATCTTTTTCAAGAGAACCTAGTTTCTGTAGGTGTTGGTCCAAAGTGTTAGGGATATATACAATGTGCAAATGGGAAGACAAAAACTGACAAAAACTAGATATAGAAAAGGTGAGAAAAAGTCGCTGGCAAATACAGTCAGATGTACTGTGAAAAATAAACTGTTAAAAGCAATGCAGCACTTAAAATCAGTGAATAAAGTCCATAAATAAAGTCCATAAATAGGCGGAGTCGGATCAGTGGCTGCTATTAAGAGAGCTTCTGTGTGACGATAGATGTTCTCTGCATTAAGAAGCTCAAAGCTGTGTGCATTGACGGGCTTGAAGCTTTCTGTGTCCAAGGAGCCCAAAGCTATGTGCGTCCAAGGAGTCCAAAGGTGTGTGCGCTTGAGGAGCCCAAGGCTGTGTGCATCCAAGAAGCTCCAAGCTGTGTGCCTGGAAGAGCTGGACGTTTGAGGGACCAGAAGAGTAGCCAGATGGGCTTGCATTTTCATTTGGATTTTGCGTATTTTGCTGGAGAAGAACCCCTGTGTTTTAAAGCATCTGTTGAACTTTTGTTATGTTCTTGTCTTTTTTAATAAACATGGGCTGCCAGGCCCTCAAATATAGTTCCTAACTGACGTGAACTCACTTGAGAGCACATCTACCTCTAGAGCTAATGATCCCACGTGTCGCAATGGTCATAACCTTGTTTGGTGTCTGGCAGGGGGTCTGGATTAAAAATCTAGGAGAACCGCTGTATGGCAGTTCAAGCAGCTGCTGCCATGTCCCTGAATTGCTCCAATGAGTCTCCACCCCCACAACTCTTAGGCCCCTGTGCAGCCCAGAACAGAGGTCATTTGCTCAATGAATAAGAGTGTTTTGAGGAATCACACTATCTGGATGTTCTTTCCATTTATATCCACAATGCACACCCTCTACATCTACGGAGATATACTTGAAGCACTAGACGCTCCAAGCCGTTGAAGGATATGCGATGTTGGATTCATGCTGATACATTACATTGAGCGCATCTGACTCCGTAATAGAGTCCTGTAACTCTGGTAAGAGTCCATCTTGCATTAGGTGGTGGATCACATGGTGGATTTGACCATTTGTATCTTCAGATCACTATTCTATTAAAACTACTTTTTGGATTTTTGTTTTTGTTCAAATTTTTTGCTAACACTATTCACTATTTATGAACTTTATTTATGGACTTAATTTACTAATTAAGCTTCAGTGCCCCAAAACAGCAAACTACTCACAAAGTGCAGTAATCCGCATCAACCAATCAGAAACCAACTTTGACTGGTCTTACTACAATAAATTGAAATCTCAGTCTTTGTTGTAGGTCCTGCAAATTTTCAACTCTGGCTTCTTACTGTTTGCCAAATAAACTGGAAGATGACAAACTGCTAACCACTAGTGATGGCCGAACGGTTCGCCCGGCGGTCGTTTCGCGGCGAATTTCCGACTTTCGCCGTCCGCGGGTTCGAACGCCTTTTTCCGTCGTTCGCCCCGGCGGACTTACGTGTTTAATGTATACAAGAACTTTAACCTTTCGTGACACGTTTATCATGTGTTACAGGACAACCAATTGAGACATGACAGCTCATGGACACTTGGACATTCCCCCTAACCTATAAATACACCCGATCCGGTGGCCATTTTACATTCTTTCTTCTGTCACTGTAGGGAAAGGATCCTGTGTGGAGTAGGGACAGAGAAAACGCTAGCTATTTGGTACACAAAAGTTCTTTTCAGGACTGGTATAGGTGTTAGGTCAGCAGCCTGAGTTTCTTTTGTCAGTTTAGATAAAGGGACAGAGCGCTGTATGCTGCTATTTTAGGGACAGCTCAGCCAGATTAGTCTTTCTTCATCATCATCATCATCATCATCATTAGCTGTTACTATCAGGTCCACAAAAGAGCTGTTCCAGCTAATCGTTCCAGCCTACTCTTTTTTGCCAATTTGTATAGGGACAGGCAGGAAGCAGTGTGTCAGGCAGTGAGGATAATTTTAAAGACTTGCTGTTACTATTAGTTCCACAAAGGTTCTTTTCAGGACTGGTATCAGTGGTACGGTAATAGGCTTGTACACGTATAATATTCTTTCTTCCAAATATAGAAAGAATATTATACTTGACTGCTGCCCTTCTGCTGCAGTCTGCTAATCATTCACAACTCACTTGTTCCACAAAGCTCTTTATCAGGACTGGTAACTTGGTCTGTCTAGGGTGCTACGGTACATAGGCTTGGGTGCGGTACAGTCTGCTGTTCTGTAAGGACCGCTATCGGTCCACAATAGATAGGGTTGCCGTGCACTACTGCTGACCGCTGCCCTATACTGCAGCAGTCCTTCAGCGGTATAGGGACTGACGCACAGTCTGCTAAACACTAATACACAACCTGCTTGGTCCACAAAAGTTCTTATAAGGACTGGTAACTTGGTATAGGGTGCTACGGTACATAGGCCTGAGTGCGTTACAGTCTGCTGTTCTGTAAGGACCGCTATCGGTCCACAATACATAGGGTTGACGTGCACTACTGCTGACCGCTGCCCTATACTGCAGCAGTCCTTCAGCGGTATAGGGACTGACGCACAGTCTGCTAAACACTAACACACAACCTGCTTGGTCCACAAAAGTTCTTATAAGGACTGGTAACTTGGTATAGGGTGCTACGGTACATAGGCCTGAGTGCAGTACAGTCTGCTGTTCTGTAAGGACTGCTATCGGTCCACAATACATAGGGTTGCCGTGCACTACTGCTGACCGCTGCCCTATACTGCAGCAGTCCTTCAGCGGTATAGGGACTGACGCACAGTCTGCTAAACACTAATACACAACCTGCTTGGTCCACAAAAGTTCTTATAAGGACTGGTAACTTGGTATAGGGTGCTACGGTACATAGGCCTGAGTGCGTTACAGTCTGCTGTTCTGTAAGGACCGCTATCGGTCCACAATACATAGGGTTGCCGTGCACTACTGCTGACCGCTGCCCTATACTGCAGCAGTCCTTCATTGGTATAGGGACTGACGTACAGTCTGCTAATCACTAACACACAACCTGCTTGGTCCACAAAAGTTCTTATAAGGACTGGTAACTTGGTATAGGGTGCTACGGTACATAGGCCTGAGTGCGTTACAGTCTGCTGTTCTGTAAGGACCGCTATCGGTCCACAATACATAGGGTTGCCGTGCACTACTGCTGACCGCTGCCCTATACTGCAGCAGTCCTTCATTGGTATAGGGACTGACGTACAGTCTGCTAATCACTAACACACAACCTGCTTGGTCCACAAAAGTTCTTATAAGGACTGGTAACTTGGTATAGGGTGCTACGGTACATAGGCCTGAGTGCGTTACAGTCTGCTGTTCTGTAAGGACCGCTATCGGTCCACAATACATAGGGTTGCCGTGCACTACTGCTGACCGCTGCCCTATACTGCAGCAGTCCTTCAGCGGTATAGGGACTGACGCACAGTCTGCTAAACACTAACACACAACCTGCTTGGTCCACAAAAGTTCTTATAAGGACTGGTAACTTGGTATAGGGTGCTACGGTACATAGGCCTGAGTGCGTTACAGTCTGCTGTTCTGTAAGGACCGCTATCGGTCCACAATACATAGGGTTGCCGTGCACTACTGCTGACCGCTGCCCTATACTGCAGCAGTCCTTCAGCGGTATAGGGACTGACGCACAGTCTGCTAAACACTAACACACAACCTGCTTGGTCCACAAAAGTTCTTATAAGGACTGGTAACTTGGTATAGGGTGCTACGGTACATAGGCCTGAGTGCGTTACAGTCTGCTGTTCTGTAAGGACCGCTATCGGTCCACAATACATAGGGTTGCCGTGCACTACTGCTGACCGCTGCCCTATACTGCAGCAGTCCTTCAGCGGTATAGGGACTGACGCACAGTCTGCTAAACACTAACACACAACCTGCTTGGTCCACAAAAGTTCTTATAAGGACTGGTAACTTGGTATAGGGTGCTACGGTACATAGGCCTGAGTGCGTTACAGTCTGCTGTTCTGTAAGGACCGCTATCGGTCCACAATACATAGGGTTGCCGTGCACTACTGCTGACCGCTGCCCTATACTGCAGCAGTCCTTCATTGGTATAGGGACTGACGTACAGTCTGCTAATCACTAACACACAACCTGCTTGGTCCACAAAAGTTCTTATAAGGACTGGTAACTTGGTATAGGGTGCTACGGTACATAGGCCTGAGTGCGTTACAGTCTGCTGTTCTGTAAGGACCGCTATCGGTCCACAATACATAGGGTTGCCGTGCACTACTGCTGACCGCTGCCCTATACTGCAGCAGTCCTTCATTGGTATAGGGACTGACGTACAGTCTGCTAATCACTAACACACAACCTGCTTGGTCCACAAAAGTTCTTATAAGGACTGGTAACTTGGTATAGGGTGCTACGGTACATAGGCCTGAGTGCGTTACAGTCTGCTGTTCTGTAAGGACCGCTATCGGTCCACAATACATAGGGTTGCCGTGCACTACTGCTGACCGCTGCCCTATACTGCAGCAGTCCTTCAGCGGTATAGGGACTGACGCACAGTCTGCTAAACACTAACACACAACCTGCTTGGTCCACAAAAGTTCTTATAAGGACTGGTAACTTGGTATAGGGTGCTACGGTACATAGGCCTGAGTGCAGTACAGTCTGCTGTTCTGTAAGGACCGCTATCGGTCCACAATACATAGGGTTGCCGTGCACTACTGCTGACCGCTGCCCTATACTGCAGCAGTCCTTCATTGGTATAGGGACTGACGTACAGTCTGCTAATCACTAACACACAACCTGCTTGGTCCACAAAAGTTTTTATAAGGACTGGTAACTTGGTATAGGGTGCTACGGTACATAGGCCTGAGTGCAGTACAGTCTGCTGTTCTGTAAGGACCGCTATCGGTCCACAATACATAGGGTTGACGTGCACTACTGCTGACCGCTGCCCTATACTGCAGCAGTCCTTCAGCGGTATAGGGACTAAGAGTTTTGTCACAGGGTGATTTAAAAAATGACAGGCAGAGGAAGAGGCAGGCCCTTCCGCAGGGGTGGTAGGGGTAGGGCAGGAGCAACAGCCTTGAGCCAAAGTGGGAAGTTGCAGAAGGTGCGTTCAATTACTTTAAAGGACGCACCAGACTTGGTTGAGTGGCTCACTCAGCCTTATTCTTCTGCACCCTCCTCATCCTCTCGATCTGCACCCTCTTCTTCACTCTCTGCTATGTGCACCCCCAAAGACACTACCACCAACAACACCACCACCACCACATACCTTCCGCTTGAGTGCAAATGGGGGCCTTCATGCTCCAGTGTTTTAATAGGGACCCCCGTATAAAAAGCATGAGGGTCAAGGACCAGTACTGGGTGGCAACGTACTTAGATCCCCGGTACAAACACAAAATGGCGGAAATGTTACCGCCGTCGCAGAGGGCTGTCAGAATGCAGCACTTCCAGGCCTTGCTTCGAGAAATGCTGCATTCTGCTTTTGCGTGCGCTGGCAGAGGAGCAATTCCCACTCCCAGAGAAGGATTTGCGGGTACCAATCCAACAGCGCCTGCAAGAAGAGGCCGGTTTGAAGATGTGTTGGTGACTTCGGATATGAGGTCATTCTTTCAGCCGACCCATCGACAGGTGTCATCCGGATCCAGCATCAGGGAACGCCTAGACCGTCAGGTGTCCGACTACATTGGGTTAACGGCCGATGTGGACGCTCTGAGGAGTGATGAACCCCTAGACTACTGGGTGGGCAGGCTTGACCTCTGGCCAGAGCTTGCCCAATTTGCAATCGAACTGTTGGCTTGCCCCTCATCCAGTGTCCTGTCCGAAAGGACGTTCAGCGCAGCAGGGGGGATTGTGACCGATAAGCGTACTCGCCTAGCTCACGACAGTGTTAACTACCTCACATTTCTAAAAATGAATGAGGCATGGATCTCGGAGGAATTCAACACATGTGATCAGTAGACCATGTATATGTCTATAAACAATTTTTGGAATCAAGCACACAGACCTTCTTAATTCATTTGGCTCACTTCCCTGACCCAAAAAAGCACACCGTACTATATGCCCCTACCCTCCTCTTTGAAGAGGTTGAGCGGTGTCATATTTCTACTGGGGCTGCTTATTATGAGGGGTTCCCACCATCCCTGTGCTGTGCTGACTTCCTCCTGGGTGTTCTTATTATGAGGGGCTCCCACCATCCCTGTGCTGTGCTGACTTCCTCCTGGGGGTTCTTATTATGAGGGGCTCCCACCATCCCTGTGCTGTGCTGACTTCCTCCTGGGGGTTCTTATTATGAGGGGATCACACCATCCCTGTGCTGTGCTGACTTCCTCCTGGGGCTGCTTACGGTGCTGCTGTCAGCGCTGTATGTCACGGAGCTGCTGTCAGCGCTGTATGTCACGGAGCTGCTGTCAGCGCTGTATGTCACGGAGCTGCTGTCAGCGCTGTATGTCACGGAGCTGCTGTCAGCGCTGTATGTCACGGAGCTGCTGTCAGCGCTGTATGTCACGGAGCTGCTGTCAGCGCTGTATGTCACGGAGCTGCTGTCAGCGCTGTATGTCACGGAGCTGCTGTCAGCGCTGTATGTCACGGTGCTGCTGTCAGCGCTGTATGTCACGGAGCTGCTGTCAGCGCTGTATGTCACGGAGCTGCTGTCAGTGCTGTATGTCACGGAGCTGCTGTCAGCGCTGTATGTCACGGAGCTGCTGTCAGCGCTGTATGTCACGGAGCTGCTGTCAGCGCTGTATGTCACGGTGCTGCTGTCAGCGCTGTATGTCACGGAGCTGCTGTCAGCGCTGTATGTCACGGAGCTGCTGTCAGTGCTGTATGTCACGGAGCTGCTGTCAGCGCTGTATGTCACGGAGCTGCTGTCAAGCTGCTGTCAGCGCTGTATGTCACGGAGCTGCTGTCAGCGCTGTATGTCACGGTGCTGCTGTCAGCGCTGTATGTCACGGAGCTGCTGTCAGCGCTGTATGTCACGGAGCTGCTGTCAGCGCTGTATGTCACGGAGCTGCTGTCAGCGCTGTATGTCACGGAGCTGCTGTCAGCGCTGTATGTCACGGAGCTGCTGTCAGCGCTGTATGTCACGGTGCTGATGTCAGTGCTCTGTATTACGGTGCTGCTGTCAGTGCTCTGTATCTCCTGCACCCTCTTGTTTGCCTACCCTGGTCCCTGACCTTCCCTCTCCTCCATTGCCTTCATTAGCTCCATAGTCCTGAATTGTCAGAACAATTTCCCAAATAAAAAAAAAATGCTTGTAGTTATCGATCCCAAATTCACCTCATACATGTATTATGCTATTGTCCAGGTGGTGGGACTACGTGCTACCCCCTAATAATTACCCCGTGGCCGCAAATTCGACCTAAAGGTTTGCGAAATTCGCCTCCCATTGAAGTCAATGGAGCCCGCGGCGAACGGTCGTTTTCGCGAACGTTTGTGCCCGTTCGCGTTTCGCGTTCGCGAAACGTCCCGTCGGAAGTTCGTCCATCACTACTAACCACATGCAAAGTCCTGTAATCATCTTCAGCCATTTGGAAATCAGAAAATTGTTGTTGGCTTTGTATTGAAGGACAAGGGAGGTTTTTCTCCTGTTCCACCTATAACAACTTGTGTGTTATCTCTGCAGGAGTTTATTATGACAAAAACTGTAACCCCGAGGGGATCAATCATGCTATTCTGGCTGTTGGATATGGAAATCTGAAGGGGACAAAGCACTGGATCGTCAAGAATAGGTAAATAGATCTTTTCTACTCCTGCTTCTTCGCCCTGCTTTATATTCAAGCACACCTATAATCTTAAATAAAGTTTGACCCTAAAAAACATATTTCTCATCAATCGTTCTCAAAATTCCCATCTCCTCATTCAAATAATCTATACATCTTTTTTTTTCAGATAATATACTCACTTTGATACAATATCGCCCTCCCACACCACCAAAATGTCTGACCTCCAGCCTTCCCTACAGTGTTGCACAGTTGCACAGGCTCCTGTACTGAAATGGTTTATTAGAAACTGTCATAGCCTGTGCCACTCTTGTTTTTCGAACTTGCGGTGCCGTGTGTACAAATAAAACACCAAAGTGAGCAAAGAAGTTGCACTAGGTGTGTATTTTTGGCCCCTTCCCAAAGACCCTTCCCTGGCCTTCCAGGATGTAAGACTCCTAAATGGGGCAAGGCGCACTCAGGTCAATCTAGCCAAAAGGCCCAGCTCCATATGATCAGCTGAAGCTGACCAGTGAGTACTTGGTATCTGAATCTCTGAAGGATGCAAAATTTGTCCGAAATTCAATTCGTTATGAAACGAATAGTACATGTCTACTTGATAGGGTCTCCCTTTCTTCCTTTTTTTTTTTTTGATGGGCATCTATGAAAACTTGCATACTATGTTGATGTTCATGAAGGCTGTGTGCTCATTGACATTTTCTGTATTTTCTTCCAGCTGGGGAACACAATGGGGAAGAAAAGGATTTGCACTGCTAGCCAGAGACAAGAAAAATGCCTGCGGTATCGCCAACCTTGCCAGCTTCCCACTGATGTGAAGATAAGAACCTTGCTGCAGGCAGAGGATAAAAAGTTTCAGTCTGCCAACAAAAATCATATTTCAATTCTATTCAGCCACTGATGTGTTGAATCGCCCATTGGTTTCTTACATGTTTTTGGAATTCCATCAGTGAGATCTCTTTGCCGGAACTCCTGGCTCTGCCATCTACTATCCTGAAGTCTCACTTTTCCCAATGCAGTTTATGTCAACTAGAATTAATAAACCATCCTATTATTATCAGATATCAGTAATGAGATCTTATTGCTGTCCAGTGTCATTACTGTAATTGAAGGGACTTGGTGCAGGACATTTTCAGTGCTGTTTTTTTTTCAAGTAATTTTTATTATAATGTCTTTTAAAAGGTTACAGGTTTTGTTAGCTTTCTGGTTTAGGTTTATTACGCTTTGGATAAGTGTAATTCTTAATGGTCACATTTTATAATTGGGGTAAGGGTACTCTTTGAGGAGGTCAAGGCTAAGTGTTTTTTTTTTTTTAGGCACTCATATCATTTCTCTTGCTATCTCATCTCACAACACCCATGCATAGAGGCAGTTGTAAGCTCCTTATGGATCCCTTTCAGCTCTAGCAATCCCTTTAATTTAAATGTACAGATACTGTAGGGTCAAGCTCTGGACAACCTCCTCCCAAGCCTTGCTATTGGTTGGACATTACATTGGTGGACCAAATAGCCAGACAAAATAGCATAACTGAATATCCAGGGTTTCAGAAATATTGGGATTCTCCGAAATAAAGACAAGCATACAGGGATGCTTCTGGGTGCCTGCTTTTTAACCTAATAGTTCATTTTTTCACATTACTGTACAAAGGGTTCTTTTTACCTATAAATATGTCCAATCTCATCTTGGACCTTGTGATAGTTGAAGGATAAAGGTGTGATTCTTAGTAGGAATCAGAATTTCATGTTATTATTCCTTCTATAAGAGCCTCCCTCTATACCCTTTATTGGTGAGTGGTGAATAGTGCTTAAAATAACACTCTCCATTTATGTTATGGAGTATCAGAAAATGTTAGTGCTTAGCAACATGTTATGCCTTGTACACACGGTCGGACATTCTGACAACAAAATCCGTCTGATTTTTCCCGACGGATTTTGTCCTAAACTGGTGTTGCATACATGCGGTGGGACAAAGTTGACGAAAAATCCGATCGTTCGGAACGTGATGACGTTCGTTCGTTACGACGGGACTACGTTAAGGCTAGTAGCCAATAGCTTTGGTCTCCTAATTTGATCTGAGCATGCGTGGCACTTTGTCCGATCGGAATTCTCTACAAACAATCGGAAAAAGTCAGATCGGATTTTTTTGTCTGAAAATTTGAGATCAGGAAACAGAAAAAGTCCAATAGAGCCCACACACGATCGGATTTTCCGACAATATAATCCGATCTGACCTTTTCCATCTGAATTTTCGACCGTGTGTACAGGGCATTAGACAGCCAGCTACAGGAGTCTAGCTGAAAACACAGGACAGGAGAAACAGGTCAGCTTTGTGTCCAGTTGGTTTAGGTGGAAACTGAACAGCATACATCTCCAAAAGCAGGGCTTCATATACTACGTCTAAGAATAAAGGGGAAAAAATCCCATGTACATAAGTATTCACAGCCTTTGCCATGACACTCAGACCCCTTCCACACCGCTGTTTAAGCTGCGCTTTTGGCCTCCAGTGAGGTGCTTTTAAACCCAAAGAAGGGGTTAAAAACCCATGTGTTGCATCGCTTCCAAAACGTTTTTCAGGCGGAAGCACTGTCCATTCATTCCAATGGGCAAGGCATTTAGGGAGTGCTAAATACAGCACTCCCAACCCGCCCCAAAGATCATTTTGGAACGTTCTGCAAGTGCACCGCCCCAGTGTGAAAAGTCACACTTGAATGAATGGGAGGCAGTTTTCAGGCGCTTAGCAGAGGTGATTTCCAGCGCTAAGGGGCCTGAAAACTGCCCCAGTGTGAAAGGGGGCTCAAAATTGATCTCAGGTGCATCCTGTTTCTTCAACTTGATTGAAGTCCACCTGTGGTAAATTTAGTTGATTGGACATGATTTAGAAAGGTACACACCTGTCTATATAAGGTCCCACAGTTTGGTCGTCATGCCTGTAGGTGGGGGGCAACGTGTTGGGGCAGCAATAACACAGTCAGTCACAGTACAATGAACTTGTATTGAAATAATGCAAAGACAGTTCACAAATAACCGCCTGAAAACTGTCTCCCATTCTTTGCAATGAGTGCATTCCCACTCGGGCAGTGCGCTTGTGGGAGTTTGGAAAATGTAAAATAGCGCTCCAAAAATGCCCATGGCCCATTAAAATAAATGGGCAGCGCTTCCAAAACACCTTAAAAGAGCTTTGAAAGTGCTGCAAAACTGGACTTTTTTCCTTTTTTTAAACAAAGTGACCTTAAAAAATCTGCCCGCTAGCGACCAAAAAGCGCAGCTAAAACACTGCTAAAGCACCACATAAACGACTGGTGCTTTAGTGGCGCTGCAGTGTGAAAATAAGTAAGCATGAGTCATGCCAGACGGGAGTCAGGTGGAAGATGGAGATGGAGTGCTAAGGAGGCTGTCAATGGCCCTCAGGGATACCCCCTAGTCTGGGGTTGGGTAGCACAGTGACCTTTGACCATGGCTCGGGTGCTGGAAGTATCCTGCCATAACACATGGAGGAAGCCCTTCCTGGAGGCACGGGAGCAAGGAGAGAGGACAGCAGGAGCAGGTCAGCACTACTGGAAGATCTCCTGAGAGTCAGCCGGGTGGGCTTGTGAGTGTCAATCTGAAGGACTCTGGGGAGAATTTAGCCTGGACCAGGGCCGTCTTTAAGGCGGGGCAAACGAGGCACCTGTCCAGGGCTCTGTCATTGTTGAGGGGCCCAACATCATCACAATCGCACCGTGTCACATAGTGCAGCTGCAGGGAAACTAAAACAGTAAGGCCGCGTACACACGGGCGGACTGTTCGCCCAACTAAGTTCGTCAGACAATCCGACAAACAGTCCGTTCAAAATTTGCATGAACGTACTTGACCACACACGATGAGCAGACAGTCCGCTGAAAGCGTGCGCGATGACGTGAACGGCACGTACGACGGGACGAGAAATTCGACGTCCAATACACTGCAATGCAACCTTTGCCGTGTAAATCCTTTCTGAGCATGCGCCAAACTTAGTCTGTCGAACTAGCCTACACACGAGCGGACTGTCCGCTGAAACCAAGTTTGGACGGACTGTCTTACGGAAATTCCGTAAGACTTTGTTCGTCAGACTGTCCGCTGAAACAGTCCGCTGAAGCCCACACACGAGCGGATTGTCCGCTGAAACACTGTTCAGCGGACTAAGTTGGGCGAACAGTCCGCCCGTGTGTACGCGGCCTTAGTGGCAGTGTCCTTGCCCGGCAGCAGAACTGGCCAAGTGGAGAGACACACTAATGAGCAGTGGCAGGGGTCAGAGGAGTGAGAGAGAATGGCAGCGAGGAGGCAATGACAGTCCTAAGGCAGCATGGATGAGAAAAGCCAGTGGGCGGTGAGAGTTACGATCTGAATGAGAACATGTGCATGGCTGTTTGAGTCGTTAATCTGTTACCGCTCTTCTTCTTTACCTCTCTGCTTTTTAACAACATTACCAGCACTTCCTGTATATAACACTGGTCGGCATGGATGAGCAGGCAGCTGGTATGTTGTGTGATTTACAATCTGAATTAGTTCATTCACTACCTGCCTGAAGTTTGCATGTTCTCTCTCTGCCTGCGTGGATTTCCTCCGGGTACTCCGGTTTCCTCCAACACTCCAAAGACATGCAGGTAGGTAAATTGGCTTCTGTGCAAAAATTGGCCCTAGTATATGAATGGGGACCTTGGATTGTGGGCTCCTTGAGGGTAGGGACTGATGTGAGTGTGCAATGTACAGGGATGGGGTAGACACTCACTCAGGTTGAACTGGATGGACTAGTGTCTTTATTCAACCTTACTATGAAACTATGAAACTATTTGCCCTGGCCTGCTGAGTTGAACTTTCACTTCTTTAGCACCTAAACGATCAGTGATTTCTGCTTGCTATGATCCTTGTCAGTACTGTTTTTGAATGTAATCCTGGTCGGCTTAATTAACCCCATCTTTTCTTTCCAAATTCTGCTGCAATGCAAAACACTTTTAATCTGGCAATGGGACTGCTTTGCATTTGTAGCATAATCTATTTATAATCTAGCGACCAAGCAATGAGCAGTAATGATGTGCAGTAACCTCTAGCAACCAATCAGTGAGCGTTAATGATGTGCAGTAACCTCTAGCAACCAATCAATGCACAACAAGGATGTGCAGTAACCTCTAGTGACCAATCAGTGAGCAGTAATAATGTGCTATAACTTCTAGCAACCAGTCAGTAAGTAGTAATAATATGCTTTAACCTCTGACAACCAATTGCAATTGCTGTCTGATCTACTGCAATAAACTGATTTTGAGTCTACCTGCTATTTAGTGTATGTCTCAGAGCAGGTGGAGAGAGAAATAGCATAATGTGGGCCGGGGGGGGGGGTGGTTTTGTTGGGCCAGTGGGGGGGCCCATGAAAAGGTTTCCCCAGGGTCCAATCAATATTAAAGACAGCCAGGCAGGTTGGCAGTGCCTGAAGAGGTGATGCTGGGGTTAGTAGTCACAGAAGGATGACTACAAGCTGAACACTGTAATACTTTGCTACACAATCAAGGGGCCTCGAGTTCCCACCTGTAATGGACCATTCCATTTATTCTGCCTGTCAGATCTTCACAGTGATCCAGTTGGGTTCTGCAAGCAAGTGTGTGCTGGAGGAAGAATTTGAGCTGTATATAGGAAGAGTGTCCCTGAAGTTCTGCTAAAGTTGTGTGGGCATCCAATAACCTCCCATCCCTATCCAAGCTATTACTCTCTAGAAAAAAAAACAAAGTCACAAACTGTTCTCTGACTCTGGAGTACCTGTGAAGATACAGTGTGCCTGGCTGTGAAGGGTGGAGGATCCCAGTTCATCTGCGGCTCCTTAGGGGGTGTGCTACAGTTGTAAAATTAAAGCAGCCTTGTTAAGGTAGCGAAAAAATTCTAAAAAGTGTGCAAAGGAAGAAACTTCAAACTCACCTCTCTGGTGGCCCTCCAACCTCTCCTCCGTCCCAGCACTGCAGTCTCCATTAGTCTTTTTGGGATTTAAAGAGGAAGTAAACCCTGATGGGTTTACTTCCTCTTTGATTCCCTGCAAAGGTAAAGCATAATGGATTACTATGCATCACATAGTAGTCCATTATGTGTCACTTACCTGACACAGGAGCCAGCGAAGTCACCGCTGTCCCCTGTAGTTCCGAGCATCCATCTTCTTGGTGGGTCTCGCTGCTCCGGCGCTGTGATTCGCCGGAGCAGCGATTACGTCACTCCTGCACATGGGAGCCGCCACTCACGGCATATCGCCGTTGACAGCGGCTTGCCCAGTGCGCCTGCGGTGGCTGTCTTCAGGTAAATATCTCCTAAACCGTATAGGTTTAGGAGATATTTCTTGGACCTACAGGTAAGCCTTAATCTAGGCTTACCTGTAGGTCAAAGTGGTTTGTAAGCCTGTACTCCCATGTATGCTTCAATTCTCAATCCTGGGAGTAACCTATTTCCCCAACCTCGAAGATTCCGGGTTGCCGGTTCCTCATTGTTCTTGTTAGAATTTACTCTCCTCTACGATCAAACCATCTAGATCCCAATTTAAGCCTGACTTTATTGTTATGGGGCCTTGTCCCAGTGCTACTGACTTCATGTTACTTAACCTAATGACTTGATTATCTTATGTCTACATTGTACTGTGTAATCACTCTGTTAATTGATAATAAAAATCTTTGAAAAGAAAGTGGTTTGTAAGGGTTTACAACCACTTTAACACCATCTGAGAAGGTGAGTTGCTTGTGTCCCCCCCCCGCTGTGTGCCTTGGTTTTATCCTCGTTTTTCCAAGTCTTGTGCAAAATTTTGTTCAAGCAAATTTTATCTAAGCAGCTCAATGTGTATTTGAAAAATAAGAATTGGAAGTTTCGGCCTCTAAAAAATGTTGTCACGTTACTTTCCTGGTTGAGAAAGTTGGATTGCTCCCCACCAAAACAATGAACATTACAATTGCTTAAATGCGTCCTGCTCCTCCTCTCAAGTTCTGAGAGTGCCTCTATCTACCTACGTGTATATTACTGGTTATATATATCAGGGAAGGTCATTCATTAGTTAAATACTAGCAATTGTTCCATTACAAATATTTTTGGCTCAAATCAAAGCATTAATGTTTACTTTAGGATTTTATTATCATACAATGGGTGTGTATGTTGTCTCAGTGAATGTATTATGCAATCATTCTGCAGATGGGACTAAGACACATTTAATTTGCATAAAACAAAAAGGAATTACAATTTTGTTTCTGGCTTCATTAAACAGAATCACAGTGTGACAATTGGCCAGGTTTCTAATGTGAGCACAAAAAGATTGATGCATGTTTTTTTGCTCATAATACGTGTTATACATGTTAAACAGAAATCTTGTTTAGGGCTCATGCACATGGACGAAAGGGGCTAGAGCAGGCATGTCCAAAGTGCGGCCCGCGTTCCGGTTTGATGTGGCCCCCACTAATCTGCATATATATCCATCTATGACCCACAAAACATGTTATGTTTCTCATGCTGTTAATATCTCTATCTTCTTTAGCCTGACAAATCCCTGAGCGCCACGCTCATTCTTAGTATGAGCCGGGGCGTGTTCACAAGTCTATGTGCCCGAGCCGCTATGAAGTTGACAGAGCCAATCACAGGCACTGTGACTATTCCCGATCTCTGCATCTGCAGACTGCGGATGTAGAGATCGGGGAAATGTCACAGTGCCTGTGATTGGCAGTGACGCTGCGCGCTGTCAGCTTCCTTGCGGGCACACAGACTTTTGAACACGCCCAGCCACACGCCCCGGCTCATACTAAGAATAAGCGCGGTGCTCGGGATTTGTCAGCCTAAAGAAGATGGATATATTAACAGCATAAAAAACATAACACGCTCGAGCTTTGGGGGCCACAGATGGATATACTTGGGGGGGGCCACATCAAACCGGAAAGAGGTTTGTTTCCTTTTGCGAGAGAGAGAGAGAGAGAGAAATAGAGATTTATATATATATTTTTTAAACATAACACGCCTGAGCTCATTGTTACCCTGAGAGGAGAAGAGAAGATATATATATTATATATCATCATATATTGTCATCAATAAACTTTGCATAAAATATTAAATTTGCATTTAATTGTAATGGTTCCAAAAATGTCAGGCAAAATTGATCGGTCCTCACGCATGTTCACTTCATGAAATCTGGCCCTCTTTGAAAAAAGTTTGGACACCCCTGGGCTAGAGTGTACAACAGCCTAGAGAGTGTGTGTGTTTAAAGCATGTGTCTGTACACGTGGGGGTGCTTTGCTTGACCATATCTTGTAGCAGGTCTATAGTCTCTGACTATCACCTGCAGCATGTCATTGACCATCTTCTGTACCATGTCTAAACTCTCTGACCACCTTCTCTACCATGTCTACACTCTCTGACCATCTTCTGTACCATGTCTACACTCTCTGACCATCTTCTGTACCATGTCTTCACTCTCTGACCATCTTCTGTACCATGTCTTCACTCTCTGACCATCTTCTGTACCATGTCTTCACTCTCTGACCATCTTCTCTACCATGTCTACACTCTCTGACCATCTTCTGTACCATGTCTACACTCTCTGACCATCTTCTCTACCATGTCTTCACTCTCTGACCATCTTCTCTACCATGTCTACACTCTCTGACCATCTTCTCTACCATGTCTTCACTCTCTGACCATCTTCTCTACCATGTCTACACTCTCTGACCATCTTCTCTACCATGTCTACACTCGCTGACCATTTATTGTAGCACAGAGGTAGGCAACCTTTTGAGCACAGTGTGCTGAAAAATATTTTCAAACTAATTTGAGAGTGCCAATTTTATAACAATATAACAAAAAAATGTCAACTTCATACTCTCAATCAGGAAAATGCTGTAACTTGAGTAGTGAGAATTTAACATCCTGCACTCACGCCTCAGATCAGCCCCAATTCATGCACATTTACACCCCAGATCACTGTCCCCCTTGCAAATCTGTTTCACCACTGTAATCCCCTGCTCTTCTTTCCCACCCCTGTAACCCCCTGCTCATCTGCCCTACCACTGTAGCCCCCTGCTCATCTGCCCCACCATGTTCCCCTTTCTCATCTGCCCCACCACTGTACCTCCCTGCACATCTGCTCCACCGCCGTACCCCTATACTCTTCTGTCTCACCGCTAAACCATCTTCTCATCTGTCCTAACTCTGAACCTATCTGCTCATCTATCCCACCACTGTAACCACTTTTCTCATCTGCCCCACCACTGTACTTCCTGCACATCTGTCCCACCACTGTACCTCCTGCACATCTGCTCCACCGCCGTACCCCCATGCTCTTCTGTCTCACTGCTGAACCAACTATCTGTCCTAACACTTTCACCATTGTACCCCCTTGCTCTTCTGTCCCGCCACTGTAACCCCCTGCTCATCTGTTCCACCACTGTAGCCCCCTTACTCATCTGCCCCACCACTGTACCTTCTGCACATCTATCCCACCATGTATGTACCTCCTTTCTCCTCTTCCCCGCCACTGTACCCCCCTGTACATCTCCCCCACCTCTGTACCCCCTGCTCTTCTGCCCAACCACTGTAACCACCTGCTCATCTGTCCCACCAATGCACCTACATTCACATCCTCCCATCTGCCCCACTGCTGTACCCAACTGCTCTTCTGTGCCATCGCTGAACCCCCTTCTCATCTGCCTCAACACTGACCCCCCTGCTCATTTTTCCCACCACTGTAACCCTCTTCTCATCTGGCCCAAGATGGACCCCCCCGCTTATCTGTCCCACCACTGTAACCCCCTGCTCATCTGCCCCATCACTGTAACCCCTGCTTTTCTGTCCCACCGCTGAACCCCCTTTTCATCCCTCTCACTACTGTACCTCCTGTACATCTGCCCCACCACTGTACCCCCTTGCTCTTCTGTCCCTCCACTGTAACCCCGCTGCTCATCTGCCCCATCAATGTACCCCTTTTCTCATCTGCCCCACCGACGTATCCCCATGCTCTTCTGTCTCGCTACTGAATCACCTTCTCATCTGTCCTAACACTGAATGCATCTGCTCCTCTACTCCACCACTGTAACCTGCTTTCTAATCTGCTCCACCAATGTACCTCCTGCACATCTGTCTCACCTCTGTACCCCCTGCGCTTCTGCCCCACCTCTATTCCCCCTGTTCATCAGTCCCACCAATACACCTCCTTTCACATCTGCCCCACTGCTCTACCACCCCACTTTTCTCTCCCACCACTGATCCCCCTTTGTCATCTGCCCCAACACTGTACCCCGCTGCTCATGTGTCCCACTGCTGAATCCCCTTCTCATCTCTTCCACCTCTGAACCCCTCCTGCTCATCTGCTCCCCCGCTGTACCCTCTTATCATCTATGATATACAGACTGGTGAAAGGAAGCAGAGCAGGGCCATCTTTAAGGCAGGGCAAAAGGGGCAGCTGTCCTGGGCCCTGTCATTGTTGTGGGGCCCAAAACAGTTGCCTCATACTTGCCAACTATTCAGGTTTAAATTCCCTTGTCCCTTGAAGTTTTAGTCCTGTGCTGTGTCCCAATATCTCAGTGTGAAGTGCTGGTACTAATGCTGCCCGACTTTTCCCTACTGTTGTGCGCAGATGACTCACCTGCAGACCCTGCGTTTACATGTAAATAACCGGCATTCATATGTAAATAGTGGCGACAATACTAAGTAAATAGTTTCAGCCAGCGGCATTGATATGTAAATAAAGGCGGCATTCATATATATATATATATATATATATATATATATATATATATATATATATATATATATATATATATATATATATATATATATATATATATATCTCATGCTCCCCTGTTGTGAGGAGATGATGTGCTGTAACCTCTAGCAACTAATCAGTGAGCCGTAATGTGTCCTGTAACCTCTAGCAACCAGTCAGTAAGCAGTAATGAAATGCTGTAACTGCTGGCAACCAATCGCAACTGCTGCCTGATCTGATACAGTAAACTGATTTTAAGTCTAGCTGCTATTTATTGTATGTCTCAGAGCAGGTGGAGAGGGAAATTGCATGGGGGGGGGGGGGCAAGAAAAGTTTTGCCCAGGGTCCAATCAATATTAAAGACGGCTCTGAAGCAGGGATGAGACACATCTACCTTTCCTGGCACACTCATCCTGCTGATCCACCTCTCACATCCAGCCCACGTGCTTGTATGTGATGAATGTTTCCCATCTTTTACAATGTGTGGGGGAACAGTGCCTCCCACTCAGTACAGGTGTGGCGTGGGGAATTCTGAAATTGGAATGCATTAGTGTCTCACTGACACTTTCCTGCTCTGCTGATGGGGCGGGAGTCGAGTGCCGGCAAAAGAGTCTTCAAGTGCCACTTGCGGCACCAGTGCCGGGGGTTACCTACCCCTGTTGTAGCAGATCTATAGTCTCTGACCATCTTCTGTAGTATGTCTACTCTCTCTGACCATCTCTTGCAGCAGGCCTATAGTCTCTGAACATCTCCTGTAGCATGTCTACAATCTCTGACCATTTCTTGTGTCATATCTACAGTATCTGACAATCTCTTATAGTAGGCCTGTAGTCTCAGACCATTTCTTGTAGCATATCTGTACTCTTTGAACATTTCTTGTGACATTTCTGCAGTCTATGACTATCAATTATAGGAGGTCTGTATTCTCTGACCATCTCTTTTAGTGTGTCTACACTCTCTGACCATCTCCTGCAGCATGTGGGAACCCTCTGACCATATATTATATCAGACCTGTAGTCTATGACCTTTTCTGTAGCATGTCTACACTCTGGGACCATATCTTGTAGCATGCCCATAGTCTCTGACCATCTCCTATAGCCTGTCTATACTCTCTGACCATCTCCTAAAGCATGTCTACGCTCTCAGACCATGCCTTGTGGCATATCTGCAGTATCTTACCATCTCTAGTATCAGGCCTGTAGTCTCTGACCATCTCCTATAGCATGTCTAAACTTTCTCACTTGCTGAAAACCAGCACTTTCTGTCCATCTCTTGTATCAGGCCCATAGCCTCTGGCCATCACATGTCTACACTTTCTGACCATTTCCTGTAGCAGGTCTGTAGTAGCTGACTATCCCCTGTAGTATGTCTACATTCTCTAACCATCTCCTGGAGGATGTGTGCACTCTCTGGTCACCTCTTGCAGCAGGCCTATAGTCTCTGAACATCTCCTGTAGCATGCCTATACTCTCTGACCATTTCTTGTAGCATATCGATAGTATCTGACCATCAATTGTAGCAGGCCTGTAGTCTCAGACTATCTCTTGCAGCATGTCAACACTGTCTCACCATCTCCTGTAGCATGTCTACACTGTCTCACCATCTCCTGTAGCATGTCTACACTCTCTGACCATCTCCTGTAGGGTTGCCACCTCATCATTTTAAAACAGAAAACATATTAATTACACGGTTTTGCGGCTGATTAAGGTGGTAATTAAACTCACTTGGTGTGTTAAATACATTTAGCCTCAGAACCTGTGTAATTCATTTGTATTCAGGTTTAAAGGGATGAGGTGGCAACCCTAATCTCCTGTAGCATGTGTGCACTCTCTGACCATATCTTGTATCAGGCCGTCAGTATCTCACCTTTTCTGTAGTATGTCTACCCTCTTTGATCATCTCTTGTACCAGGCCCATAGTCTCTGACCATCTCCTATAGCATGCCCACACTCTCTGACCATCCTTTGTGGCATATCTGCAGTATCTGACCATCTCTTGTAGCAGGCTTGTAGTCACTGACCATCTCCTGCAGAATGTCTACACTCTGATCATCTCTTGTAGCAAGTCTGACCTTAGCATGAATCAGTCCTGTAGTCTTTTATCTTTTCTGTAGTATGCCTACACTCTATGACCATCTCCAGCAGCATGTGTGTACTCTCTGACCATCTCTTGTAGCAGGTCTGTAGACTCTTACCATCTCCTTTAGCATATCTACAATTTCTGACATGCTGATGGCCTGCACTTTCTGACCATCTCTTGTAGCAGGCCCATATTCTCTAGCCATCTGCTGTAGCATGTCTACACTCTCTGACCATTTCATGAAGCATGTTTGCCCTCTGACCATCTCTTGTAGCAGGTCTGTAGACTCTTACCATCTCCTTTAGCATATCTACACTTTCTGACATGCTGGTGGCCTGCACTTTCTGACCATCTCTTGTAGCAGGCTCATATTCTCTAGCCATCTGCTGTAGCATGTCTACACTCTCTGACCATTTCATGAAGCATGTTTGCCCTCTGACCATCTCTTGGTGAACTGAATATTTTGTGCAGCCTGTTGATGATGTCAGGGGATGCACTTGAGGACTCCCCCATATCAAGAAAGTTAACTACTGCTGATTTAGTGGAATAAAGATCTCCAGGGCAAAGGTCCTGGCTCTGCTCTTCTTGCACATCTACTCACACAACACAAATACGCCTGTTACGTAATATAACAGGTTTCTAGAGAATGAGATCTGCTCTACAGAGAAAGGATCTGAAAACTGTTGCTGAGTTCTAGTCTGTGATTTTTTTTTTTATCTAACCCAACCCCTAGAATTCCCCGACTGGCCTTCCTGGAAGGGAGCAGCCCACAATATTTCAAACAGCTCAGTCTTAGCAGAGTCAGCTAGAAGAATCCATAGACAGAGGAGGAAACAGTCCACCCTGCAGGTAATCAGCTCTGGTTTTCATTTACGCTTCTTTCCAATCGCCTAGCTGAAAGTCAATCTCTTTGTCTGCAGAAGAGTTTTTTTTTTGTTCCATTTACTTAGATTTTTTTTAGAGCAGTTGTGGTCAACTTTTTTGATTCAGGAGGCTTCAACTGTGACCCCTGGCACCACCAAAGGGCCGCACATAAAATTCAGGGAATATTCCGTGTGCAGGACAGCAGACGCACAACAGGATATGGTCAAAGGCAATGGGCAAGACACAGTAGACCGGACGTTCTCAACCTTTTCAACACGGAGGAACCCTTGAAATAACCTTTTCGGTCTCAGGGAACCCCTGTTAAAAATGGCTATATCTACAACTCATGATAAATTTGTGGGATGGTCAATGGAAGAGTGCTCCTTACATCTGTGGTCTTGGGGAAGAATTTCCACCCTACAGATAGCTAAAAAGATCATTGGTGTCACTGGGATCTTATCTGAAAGGCAAAAATCAGTCATTGCTAAAGGAACCCCTAGCAACCATTGGAGGAACCCTTGGGTTCCACGCAACCCTGGTTGGGAAACCCTGCAGTAGACTACGGGCATGCTGCAATAAATGGTCAGAGACTGTGGACTTGCTGCAGGACATGGTCAGAGACTACGAGTATGCTACAAGAGATTTCAGAGACTGCATAAATGCTATAGGTGTTGTTGGAGCCTAAGGGCCTGAAGGCTACACAAAAAAGTGCCAAAGGGCTACATGTGACCCTCAGGCTGCAGGTTGGGTACCAGAGTTTCGAAAGACTGAAACTACACACATTTATTTTGGTTGAACAGCGTGTTTACTACATATAGTACTTTACGGATATATTTTATGTTATTTGTGCATGTTGCATATATATATATATATATATATATATATATATATATATATATGTAGTAGTTCTTTAACCCGGAACTGTGCTCCTAAAAATGTACCCAGTTGTAAGGAAGGCCAACTTAAACTTTAGCTTTTTTTCAGTAACCGAACATTTTCAGTTGCTATTCTTTTGAATTTTAAAATCCAATTTTATATATTGCATATTTATGTATTCTTATTGTTATAAATACTTTCATTATTGCCTATTACACAGTGCATAGATTTGTAGATTTTCAATCTAGTAATTATCCGTCCCTCATTGCAATCACCTTGCCCCCCCCCCCCTCTTTATACTATGCAGCACATTGCGCTTATGTGCATGCTCGTTTTGTTGTGCTTTACGCATAGGGCAGCCCTTTCATTTTAAAGGGCTGCCTATGCGCAGCAAAGAGTCTTGAATATCTTTTGCCCATTTGGTTGTGTGTGTGTTTTTTTTTGTTTATTTTATTGTTTTGGCAAGTCTCGGTTTGGGTTTGCCATTAACAATGAATGACACCACAAGGATTATATGATTTTTTTTTTTTTTTGCATGTTCTGTGACTGCACATGACTTTGCACGCATTCACGCACTTCACAAGTGTGAATGCAGCCTGAACTCAAAAGATTTACTATCTTCTAAGGGACATCTGGAAATGTAAGTTGTGTTTACAGAGTATGTAAGCCCAGAAACACAAATGAATAGTATTACAGTCCTTAGATGTGGGGGCTGCGTTAGTTTTCCTTTTTCACACTTTTGTTTTTCTTTATTTTAAACTTGTAATCCTGCCATTGACTCACTTCTTCTTGTAGGGTGACAGCCGTACTCAGCAGCGTTGTCACTTTAGGACAGGGAGTGTGTCAGCACTATATAAGATTTCCCTCTATTCTTCATAACAGGGGGAGGTGTTTTGTAGTCCACAGAATTAGCAGGGAACATTGCTAACTGATTACAGTCCAGAGAAAGAGATTACAGGAAGTTATCAACAAGATTCCAGTATGAATAAACAAAAAAAAAATTGCACCTGTTTTACAGATATTCATATTAAATTAAATCAGTGCTAAGTAAATGCAGCCTATCAGTGTTCATCAGTGCAGCCTATCAGTGACCATCAGTGTCAATTTGTGCCACCTCATCAGTGCCTACCAGTGCAGCTCATCAGTGTCCATCAGTGCCCACCAGTGCAGCCCATCAGTGCACCTTATCAGCGCAGCCTATCAGTGACCATCATTGTCAATTCATACCACCTCATCAGTGCCTACCAGTGCAGCCCATCAGTGTCCATTAGTGCCACCTCATCAGTGCTCACCAGTGCAGCCCATTAGTGTTCATCAGTGCCACCTCATCAATGCCCACCAGTGTAGCCCATCAGTGTCGCCCATCAGTGCCACCTCATCAGTGCAGCCTATCAGTGTCCATCAGTGCCACCTCATTAGTGCCCACCAGTGCAGCCCATCTGTCACCGCATCAGTACCCACCAGTGCAGCGCGTCAGTGTCCACCAGTGCAGCCTATCAGTGTCTGTCAATGCCCACCAGTGCAGCCCATCTGTGCCATCTTATCAGTGCCCACCAGTGCAGCCTATCAGTGTCCATCAGTGCAGCCTATCGGTGTCCATCAGATCTGTGTTCACCAGTGCAGCCCATCTGTGCCACCTCATCCGTGCCCACCAGTGCAGCCCATCAGTGCCTACCAGTGCAGCCCATCTGTGTCCATCAATGCCACCTCATCAGTGCCCACTAGTGCAGCCCATCAGTGTCCATCAATGCCACCTCATCAGTGCCCACCAGTGCAGCCTATCAGTGCCTACCAGCGCAGCCCACCAGTGTCCTTCAGTGCCATCTAATCAGTGTCCAACAGCACAACCTCAGTGTCCACCAGCGGAGCACTCCGACTCTGTCCTACCCCCTCCACTGGCAACAGACAGAAGACAGAGCAGCCCAAGCAGCCGCCACAGCCGTACTCCAATCAGCCGCTCAGGCTGCTCTGTCTTCTGTCTGTGGCTGAGTGACAAGTCCAGCCAGGAGATCGCCCGGCGCACACGGGTGACCAGGAGCCCACAGCCAAATGCTGGAGACTCCCGCAACTCTCAGGAGACTTGGGATGTCTGTTATATACGCTTTAACACAATTCCAGAAATTGTTTTCAGTCTTTCCAAATCTGCAGCTTTAAATAAAACCATCCCTGGTGATCCTGTTCAGGCACTTCCTGTTGTATGTTGCTCTCCTATGCCACGCTCCTCGGGGACACTACAAGTGGCTGTACAGGCACACATTGCTCAGGCACAGTCTACCATTGTCAGGAAGCAGCTCCAGAGCAATGATGTGTAGCAAATGTTAGAGTGAGTGCATGTAGACAGGAAGTGGCTGAAAGAGGCCAGAGAAAATCAGCAGCAATGATGCAAAAAGAACAACAACAATTGTTTATTATACACAGTGCATTATACTTTAGCAAACAAAATGGAGTGTATTTATAAAAAAAAAAAAAAATTTATATACCTGTTCAACCATTGAATCTGCATGTAAATGTGTTCTGTGTGAATGGGGCAAAATCAAATGTTCTCGGGTAACAGTCTCTGCAGTTTGAATGTGCAAATATGAAAAATAGTGCAATATGGCCTCTAGATGACGCGGACTATCTTAGGAAATAAAACAACCAAAAAGACACTGTGCTAACGATCTATATACAAAAAGCTGCTATCACCCAATATAGGATACACTATAATAGAATGTTATGCCTTGTACACACGGTCAGACTTTCCGACGACAAAATCCGTCTGATTTTTTGCGACAGATTTTGTCTGAAACTTGTGTTGCATACACACGGTCGGACAAAGTTGTCAGAAAATCCGATCGTACGTAACGTGGTGACGTTTGTTGCTTACAACGGGACTACGTAGAGGCTAGTAGCCAATAGCTTTGGTCTCGTAATTTGATCTGAGTATGCACTTTGTTCGATTGGAATTCTCTACAAACGATCGGAAAATGTGAGATCGGATTTTTTTGTCTGAAAATTTTAGATCCTGCTCTCAAATTTTTTCTGTTGGAATTTCCGACGGAAAAAGTCAGATAGAGCCCACACACGATCGGATTATCCGACAATATAATCCGATTGGTCCTTTTCTGTTGGAATTTCCGACCGTGTGTACAGGGCATTACACTATCTAAGTGCTGCGCTATTCCACAAGTGAACAGTTGTAGCACCCTGATGTTTAGGAAGGGTTGCTATTAAATTTATTTGCCAATAGTTGCCTTGGCCAATTATCAGGAGGTCAATTGATTTTGCCCTAACTCTGGAATTGCTGCACTTCTCTCTTCTGTCACTAGATGGCCGGGTATCTGGAGGCATTAGATAAGGACAGATTTAGAATGAGTGGGGTGTCTCAGCCAATGGGCAGGGATTTTCTTGAGTCCCTTGGCCTGCTGGGAGAACCTATTTATTTGGGTGTAGTCAGGTGATCGGGGTTCTGTGCCACCTGGATCACTGTCTGGGTGGACGTGTGTTTTACTGCCCCAGGCTGCTAGGTCAGAGACCTGAGGCCTATTAGGGTTGCCACCTGTACGGGATTCACCCGGACAGTCCGGGTTCTGAATCATCTGCCCGGTTTTCAGACTGCCTGAAACCCGGACAGACCATTCTGGCAGGGGGGAGCTTCATTACAATACATGCCACTGTGGAGACAGTCACAGCAGCAGTATCATTTCGTCTCAATAAATACACACACTGTGCTGGTGTGTGTGTGTTGGGAATCTGAAGCTCCTTTCTGTCTCCCCCCTCCAGACTCCTGCAGGGTCTCCATTATCTCTGTTCCCCCCTCTGCAATCACTAGTGCTGTGGTCTGAAAGAAGGGGGAGGCGGAGCGGAGGAGATCACTGGAGCTGCTGTCGGGCTGCCCGCTGCTCATCAAGAGGTGAGCAGACTTTTTATTTTACTAAGCAAAGTTCCAGGAGCGTTTCTTTTGTGAAGGTTAAAGATAAGCAGAATCGGAAGAGACAGCAGTGAGTGTGTGGGGGGGGGAGTCTGCAGTCCAATCACAGGATCTCCCAAGCAGCTCACTTATCTATGTACACAAACTTCCCCATCCTCTGTCAGGATTATGTGATGTGATTAATGACCATTCACTTAACCCCCTGTGTATGTGGTGAGTTTACACCCCCGATAGTCCAGACTCAGAGCCTGGATAACACAGGATATATGAATGGTCATACATTACCTCCCCATCATCTGTACATACAGAGTGCTGGGGGCAGCATCTTATAACACATTGTTTTCATTTAATAGTATTGTTGTATATTTTAGTAGCTGATCACAATAGCTCTTTTTTTTTTAATTATAGACATCCCTATCTGACCACTTCTCAGCCCCCAACTCCCCCCAGCTTATATCACCCCCAGACCACTTCATACAGACATCACTCCGAGCCGCTTCCTACCCCCCAGCTGAGGGACTTCATTCCATAGTCACCCCACAGACACCGCAAGAAATCCCTCCCCATACTGCCTCCATCATACCCTCTGCACCCCTCTCCTGTACATACTGCCTCCATCATACCCTCTGCATCCCTCTCCTGTACATACTGCCTCCATCATACCCTCTGCACCCCTCTCCTGTACATTCTGCCCCCATCATACCCTCTTCACCCCTCTCCTTTACACACTGCCCCCATCATACCCTCCACACTCCTCTCCTGTACATACTGCACCCATCATACCCTCCGCACCCCTCTCCTGTACATACTGCCTCCATCATACCCGTCACACTCCTATCCTGTACATGCAGCCCCCATCATACCCTATGCACCCCTCTCCTGTACATACTGCACCCATCATACCCTCTGTACCCCTCTCCTGTACATACTGCACCCATCATACCCTCTGTACCCCTCTCCTGTACATACTGCCCCCATCATACCCTCCGCACTCCTCTCCTGTACATACTGCCCCCATCATACCCTCTGCACCCCTCTCCTGTACATACTGCACCCATCATACCCTCTGCACCCCTCTCCTGTACATACTGCACCCATCATACCCTCCACACTCCTCTCCTGTACATACTGCCCCCATCATACCCTCCACACTCCTCTGCTGTACATACTGCCCCCATCATACCCTCCACACTCCTCTACTGTACATACTGCCCCCATCATACCCTCCACACTCCTCTCCTGTACATACTGCCCCCATCATAGCACTCCTCTCCTGTACATACTGCCCCCATCATACCCTCCACACTCCTCTCCTGTACATACTACACCCATCATAGCACTCCTCTCCTGTACATACTGCACCCATCATCCCCTCCAGAAATGTTATTTAATCACAAAACTATATGTATAGTGTATACAACATAAAAAAAGATGTTCATTACAATGTACAGTGGTAATGAATTTAATGTACTACAAAAAAAAAAAATTGCCGGTGTTCTGGCAGATAGTGTCCTGCCATCATATAGCGTCAGCATGCGCAGTACGGAGCATACGAAGCTTCGGAAAATTTCCGAAGCTGAACGGCGCCTGCGTCGTGAGTGGAGGTGGTAGCCCCACCATCCAAGCGGACATAGGGTTGTGAATATTAGAGGGCCCCTCACGGGCGAGCTTTGCTCGCCACGCTTTGGGCTCGGCCTCGCTGCACTCGGCTCTTTTATATTCCTACTCTATGTCCACTTGGATGGTGGGGCTAGAACCTGGACTCACGGCGCAGGCACCGTTCATCCTCGGCTATTTTCGGAATCTGTGTTGCTGTGTACTGCGCATGCGCAGTACACAGCGGACGCTATCGGATGGGGGACCTTATATGATAGGACACCGGCGCTGCTAAAGTGTTCGGGTTTGGCTTGAAGAAAAGGTGGCAACCCTAAAGCCCCGTACACACGAGCGGACTTTTCAACATCCAAAGTCCGACGGACTGATTCCGTCAGACTATTCGATCGTGTGTGGGCTGCAACGGACTTTTGACTCGCCAAAGTCCGAAGGACTTTAGAATATGGAACGTGCTTCAAATTTTTCCGAAGGAACTCCGCCGGACCCGGTCCCTTCGAAAAGTTCGCTCGTGTGTATGCTATTCCGACGGACTAAAACCGACGCTAGGGCAGCTATTGGCTACTGGCTATGAACTTCCTTATTCGAATCCAGTCGTACGTCATCACGTTCGAATCCGTCGGAGTTTAGTGTGATTGTGTGTGGCCAAGTCCGCTCAGCCGAAAAGTCCGTCAGAACTCCGACGGAACTCCTTCGGAAGTCTGTCGGACATAAGTCCTCTCGTGTGTACGGGGCTTAAGGCCTATCCTGGGGACATCTGGCTTCTAGGCTGCCTGAGGGCCTATCCAGAAGCAAGAGAGCAGCATAGGGTTGGAACTGCGGGTTTGCAGTCCAACCAGAAGTAAAGTTTCTGCTGGCCGGAGAACCTGTCGTGGTCAGAGGTAGAGGGGAAACTGTCGCCACTAAGGGATCATCCACCAGGGTACTAGAGCAGTACCAGGGACGGTGAAGAATTGGGAAACTTCAGCAAGTGCCAAGCCAGTGGAGGTGATGCTTGCAGAGAATTATTGTGCATCAAGCCAGGTACTGAGCAGGCTAGTGGGGTGATGCTTGAGGAGTATCTGTGAGTAGCAAGCTAGGGACCCAGCAGGGATGGGGGGGTGACGCTTGAGGAAGATACTGAGTGAGAAGACTGGAAGAGCTCAGGAGATCCAGTGGCGAGTGGATCTGTTATGCCACGTACACATGATTGGCATTCCGTCCAGAAAAAGACCGATGAGAGCTTTTCATCGGAAAATGCGACCGTGTGTGTTCTCCATCGGAATTTAGCTGTCCGTATTTCCGCCAGCCAAAAATTGATAGCATGTTCTCAATTTTCCCAGACGGAAAAACTTTCTATCAGAAATTCCGATCGTGTGTATGCAATTCCGACACGCCAAAAATCACGCATGCTCAGATTCAACTACGAGACAGAAGCTAATGGCTACTGGCTATTGAACTTCCTTTTTCTAGTATGTGTTCAACGTCACCGCGTTCTAAACGATCGGAATTTGGTGTGATCGTGTGTAGGCAAGACAGCTTGAGCCGAATTCCGTCTGGAAAACCATCAGATCTTTTTCCGACGAGGATTCCGATCGTATGTACACGGCATTAGTCTAGTCAAAGACTGGGAGCTCAGTTGAGTGAAGTTCTACAATAGGAGATTGTAGACGAAGTGAAGGAGTTTATTGTTAGAAACTGTTACAATAGGTGACAGCGGTCCTACAGCGGTCCTACTCATGCAAATGTGGTGTCTGGCTGGATGCCTTTTCCTGCATGGCTGTCTGCCTATAGAAGTCTCGGAGTCTGCCAATTAACATTGCACCTAGCCCTCTCTCCAACAGTTCTGTTCAAGAGACAATAAATCTCTTTGCATTCAAGAAGTGTCTGGCGCCCATCAATCTACCTTGCATTACACCCACCATGCCTTGTAACCCACTCTACATGGAAGGATGTCCGCTGTCCCTAACTCTGGAGGTCACCATTAGGCCTCTGGCGGCCCGGGACCTTGCTACACATTTATTACCCAACTGTTGATAACAAAAATACAGTGACAAACAAGACAAATACTCCACAAGGAACTAGCAATCACAAATTTCCGTGAAAAACAGTGCAGCGTGATCTCACCGGGCATATCACCAATATGTCCTCCACTCCTCCACCAAATAACACTCTGAGGCTTACCAGAGGCTATGTGACTTTCATGAGAGAAGTCAGGCAGTGCTTATATCTCCATCTCTCCTCCTGATATGAGACACCATAGAGGGAAGTATAAAAAAGAGCAAACATGCTCCACATAGATAGTGTAAAATCTAGATGTGACAGCTTTATTAAAACACTTCAAAACACTTACAGTATCTCACAAAAGTGAGTACACCCCTCACATATTTGTAAATATTTCATTCTATCTTTTCATGTGACAACACTGAAGAAATGACACTTTGCTACAATGTAGTGAGTGTACAGCTTGTATAACAGTGTACATTTACTGTCCCCTCAAAATAACTCAACACACAGCCATTAATGTCTAAACCGCTGGCAACAAAAGTGAGTACACCTCTAAGTGAAAATGCCCAAACTGGACCCAATTAGTCATTTTCCCTTCCAGGTGTCATGTGACTCGTTAGTGTTACAAGGTCTCAGGTGTGAATGGGGAGCAGGTGTGTTAAATTTGGTGTTATCGCTCTCACTCTCTCATACTGGTCACTGGAATTTCAACATGGCACCTCATGGCAAATAACTCTGAGGATCTGAAAAAAATAATTGTTGCTCTACATAAAGATGGCCTAGGCTATAAGAAGATTGCCAAGATCCTGAAACTGAGCTGCAGCACAGTGGCCAAGACCATATGGCGGTTTAACAGGACTGGTTCTACTCAGAACAGGCCCCGTCATGGTTGTCTTTGGGAAAAATAAACGCATGAGTGCTGCCAGCATTGCTGCAGAGGTTGAAGGGGTGGGGGTGGTCAGCCTGTCAGTGCTCAGACCATACACTACACACTGCATCAAATTGGTCTGAATGGATGTCGTCCCAGAAGGAAGCCTCTTCTAAAGATGATGCACAAGAAAGCCTGCAGACAGTTTGCTGAAGACAAGCAGACTAAGGACATGGATTACTGGAACCATGTCCTGTGGTCTGATGAGACCAAGATAAACTTATTTGGTTCAGATGGTGTCAAGCGTGTGTGGTGGCAACCAAGTAAGGAGTACAAAGACAAGTGTGTCTTGCCTACAGTCAAGCATGGTGGTGGGAGTGTCATGGTCTGGGGCTGCATGAGTGCTGCCAGCACTGGGGAACTACAGTTCATTGAGGGTACCATGAATGCCAACATGTACTGTGACATACTGAAGCAGAGCATGATCCCCTCCCTTCAGAGACTAGACCACAAGGCAGTATTCCAACATGATAACGACCCCAAACACACCTGCAAGACGACCCCTGCCTTGCTAATGAAGCTGAGGGTAAAGGTGATGGGCTGGCCAAGCATGTCTCCAGACCTAAACCCTATTGAGCATCTGTGGGGCATCCTCAAACAAAAAGTGGAGGAGCGCAAGGTCTCCAGCTTTGTGATGTCGTCATGGAGGAGTGGAAGAGGACTCCAGTGGCAACCTGTGAACCTCTGGTGACCTCCATGCCCAAGAGGGTGAAGGCAGTGCTGGAAAATAATGGTGGCCACACAAAATATTGTCTCTTTGGGCCCCCAATTTGGATACTTAGAGGTGTACTCACTTTTGTTGTCAGTGGTTTAGACATTAATGGCTGTGTGTTAAGTTATTTTGAGGAAACTGCAAATGTACACTGTAAGGCCCCTTTCACACAGACGGCTGTTCTGCCGCAGTTTAGCATGTTTATTTTTTTTCTGTGAAATTCAAGACTCCAGGCAGAGCGATCGGCTGCATTTGTACAGTGCAATCACCTGCGTTTCTGTGCGTTTCTGTGCGTTTCTGTGCAGTTGCGTTTAGCTGCAGTTATCTAATATAGTCGTTCCCATAGCAACCCTTTTTTTTTTCTTTTTTTTTTCGGTCCCTTGTATCCCTTCTCACGCTGCTATCCGCAGCTGACACAAAAGACTGCGATTACCTGCGGTTATGTGCATATAGCTGCGCTATATCGCACCTGGACGCATTCAATTCTATTTTTTGCTATTCGCACCGAACCGCATGTAACGAAATCGCAGCTAAACGCTGTGTGTGAATGGGGCCATAGGAAAGCATTGTGTGCTTTTAGCTGCGGTAGAAAACTAGAAAATCCGCAGCTAAAAGCGCCATTCTATCCGTCCGTGTAAAAGGGGCCTTATACAAGCTGTACACTCACTACTTTACATTGTAGCAAAGTGTCATTTCTTCAGTGTTGTCACATGAAAAGATAGAATAAAATATTTACAAAAATGTGAGGGGTGTACTCACTTTTGTGAGATACTATATATATATATATATATATATATATATATATATATATATATAAACATATCCTGCACCTAGGATGGGCACAGCCATTTAATTAAAGCTGCACTGGATGTAAATACAAAGAAAGAGGGATATCTACTTGTAAAGAACACTTAGTACTCAAAGTGATCACATGCATTTGAACACGTTTATTGGCATTTAGGCAACTCATATTAAAGCGGGGTTCCACCCAAAAGTGGAACTTCCTCTCATTGTACTCCTCTCCCCCTCCGGTGCCACATTTGGCACCTTTCGGGGGGGAGAGGAGACAGCCTCGCACTAGAGACAGCCTTTCCCTCCTCCTCCCTCCTCCTCCCCCTGTCGCCTGGCCAGTAGGTGAGAGGAGCAGAGTCTCATGCATGCACAGTAGGGTTCCCAGCGTGAAGCCAAAAGGCTACACTGCTGGGTTCCCTTATTCGCAATGGAGGCGACATTTACCTGACAACTGTTGGAAACATCAGCTGCGGTGCCGACATCGCTGGACTCCAGGACAGGTAAGTGTCCGATTATTAAAAGCCGGCAGCTGCAGTATGTGTAGCTGCTGGTTTTTAATTTTTGCAGCGGTGAGTGGACCTCCGCTTTAACGTGACTTTTCCCATAATAGGACTGGGACTTTCCATTTATTCAGAATTATTACCTGGATAGCTAACATCTTGTTAGGCCTATAATCCGGTTTAGAACCAGCAGGCTTATCAAGACTGGGACTTTCCATTTATTCAAAATAATTATTTTGATAACCAAAACTTTGTTAGGCCTATAAGCTGCTTTAGAATCAACATGCCTTTTGCTCTTCCCCATACTGAGTTGCCTTGTAGCCCTGTACTCCTGTTTGACCCTAATAAGCAGTTGGGGCATGGAGAGGTGGGTTCGGGTTGTGTGTCATTGCAGATGGCTGTCATGGTTAATATGCCACACTCCCACCTCCTACCCAGAACAGTAATGCCCCGTACACACGGTCGGATTTTCCGATGGAAAATGTTCGATGGGAGCTTGTTGTCGGAAATTGTGTGGGCTCCATCGGACATTTTCCATTGGAATTTCCAACACACAAAATTTGAGATCTGGATCTCAAATTTTCCGACAACAAAATCCACTGTCGGAAATTCCGATCGTGTGTACACAATTCCGATGCACAAAGTTCCACGCATGCTCGGAATCAAGCAGAAGAGCCGCACTGGCTATTGGACTTCAATTTTCTCGTACGTGTTGTTCTTCACCGCGTTCTTGACGTTCACAATTTCTGACAACATTGTGTGACCGTGTTTGAGCCAACATCCGTCGGAAAAAATCCCATGGATTTTGTTGTCGGAATGTGCGATCGTGTGTACGCGGCATAAGTGTGCCTACAGGTGACATAGGCAAATACTTTCCAAATCTCCTGCTGTCTCCCAGAACTTGGGTGTTGGCTGCCCGTGCTCCAAATCCACTCCAAAGAAAAGACAAAACAAAACAAGACGTATCCAACCTCAAAGCTTTATTCCAGCAAAGAAAGACCTTGGCCTTAGTTCCCGCCCAGAGACCTTCCACTCCAACACATTTCACCACTCATGGTTTAGTCATAGGCTACGACTAAGCCTTAAAAGGTGAAATGCATGAGAGTTAGTGGGGTCCCTGGGCAGGGACTTAGGCCAAGTTTTTTGCTGGATTAAAGCTAACATGTTGAACAACTTGTACAGTACTCCCCCTTCACCAGGGCAGGGCTAAAAGCAGGACGATGAAGGTACTTGGATTAGAAAGGCCCTGATGTAGGGGGAGTGCTGAGCCCCTGAAACACCTTGGCTCTTCCAAAATAAGAATATTTTAAAAGTCTGTACAAGCTGGTGTGTTCCATCCTTTCAAAACGTCAACTGATCCCTCTGGGAGTCCAGCAAGACCCCACAGTTGTTGGTGAGCAGCCTCTAGGACAGGGGTCTCAAACTGATGGCCCTCCAGCTGTTGCGAAACTACAAGTCCCGTCATGCCTCAGCCTCTGGGAGTCATGCTTGTAACTGTCAGCCTTGCAATGCCTCATGGGACTTGTAGTTCTGCAACAGCTGGGGGGCCACCAATTTGAGACCCCTGCTCTAGGACAACAAACCACCTATCCCTTCAAAACACATCTGCATAAGGTTCAGCCATCATTGAGTCGAACAGGCTGAGACCCCCCCCCCACATATTGGAACATGTGGGATCCTGCAGTATACTTTCTGCACCATGGCTGATTTAGGATGTGTGAGTTAGGGCTCAGCATGATATTAGGTGTTTACTTTGAGTGATGTATGTTAGGTTTTTATTGCAGTCTATGTCCCCAATGGCCCGATTTCTCAAGGTGACTTTTATTGGGAGAGAAAAAGAAGGGAAATCAAAAATGTCACCAGAAAAAGGAATAGTGGGGTAATCTCATAACTCCCAACTTTCTGAGATTGAAAAGGAAACAATGTAGCAAGAAGAATGAACACACCCTACCACATTCCCAATGACATGGACTATGAAGAATTAATATGCAAAAAAATGATTGGTTAAACAAATGTCAGTACTTTTTCTTTATTCCGGCTGTTTATATTAAAATACTATTATTTACAGGTTGGGTGAAATCAGGGCTCCCAACTGTCCCTGATTTTAAGGCACTGTCCCTGATTGATTTGGAACAAAGCCCCTCTGTCCCTCTTTTCTCCTGATTTGCCCCTCATTTTGATTTATATCGTTTTATATCAAATGCGATACTTATCTTTCAAAAAGTGTTTCCCAGTGCTAAACCTTTCATCCACGTTCTAAATTGCTGCCTTTGTAAATTTAAAAAGCCAGTATAAAGGAATATTAGTGGTTAAAAATGCACTTGTGAGTTTAACCACTTTCAGACCGGACCAATTTGCTGGTCAAAGACCAGACCACTTTTTGCGATTCGGCACTGCGTCGCTTTAACTGACAATTGCGCGGTCGTGCGACGTGGCTCCCAAACAAAATTGACGTCCTTTTTTTCCCACAAATAGAGCTTTCTTTTGGTGGTATTTGATCACCCCTGCGGTTTTTATTTTTTGCGCTATAAACAAAAATAGAGCGACAATTTTGAAAAAAACACATTATTTTTTACATTTTGTTATAATAAATATCCCCCAAAAATATATAAAAAAACATTTTTTTCCCTCAGTTTAGGCCGATACGTATTCTTCTACATATTTTTGGTAAAAAAAAATCGCAATAAGCGATTATTGATTGGTTTGCGCAAAAGTTATAGCGTTTACAAAATAGGGATAGTTTTATAGCATTTTTATTAATAATTTTTTATAATTTTTTTTTCTACTAGTAATGGCGGCGATCAGCGATTTTTATTGTGACTGCGACATTGTGGGGGACCCATCGGACATTTTTGACACATTTTTGGGACCATTGTCATTTATACAATAATCACTGCTATATAAATGCAGTGATTCCTGTGTAAATGACACTGGCAGTGAAGGGGTTAACCAGTGGGTGGCAGTGTAGGGGTTAAGTGTTCCTAGGGGTGTGTTACTAACTGTAGGGGGGTTGGGCTTTCATTTAGTGAACACTGATCTCTGCTCCAATCACATGGAGCAGAGATCAGCGTCACTAGTTGCTAGGCAGAATGGAGAAATGTTGTTTACAACAGCATTTCTTCATTCGGCCGCTCCGTGAGACGATCGCGGGGATGCCTGCGGCGATCAAGTCCGCGGGTCCCGCGACCGGACTCACGGAGGTCCCAACAAGCGTGGGAGCGCGCCGCCGGTGGCGCGCTCCCGATGGCAGGGCGGCAAATTTAAAGGGACGTACATGTATGCCCATTTGCCTGCCCGTGCCATTCTGTCGACGTACATCGTCGTGCGCTGGTCGGCAAGTGGTTAACTAACCTTTTTTTTGCTATAATTCTCCTTTTAGGGGTGTGGCGGGGGTGTGTCCTATGCCTACATACTTTTGCTAATAGATGTCCCCCGTTCCGATTTCAAAAAGTTGGGAGGTATGCTCACCACCACCCCTCGACCTTCCTTCCCAGAAGTCCTAGCTGAGGGGATTTAAATGAAGCATTGCGCACTGCACCAAATAACGGGTGCGGTCTAGGCAAGGTGAAAGGTTTATTTACTTACTTTTAAAGTGCAATTTAAATAGAGGCCTATACATCAGGCCAAAAATGAGGAACAACTAAGGAAAAAGGAGAAACTTTGTCCCAAGGGAATTACTGTCCCACCAAATGAGGAACAATTGGGAGGTATGCAACATTCCACCTGATCTGGTGACAGTTGTGAAAGAGTGGATTTCCCCTCACTTTGGAAAAATATTTTCTTACTTTCTGTTAAAAATACAGAACTAAAAAAAAATACCCAATAAAAGTTTTTTTCTTCCTTGTGGGAACTCGAAAATTCCATAATTTGTATAATTTTAACAAAGCCAAGACGTTGGTTTTGCAATTGGCTTTCTATGGGGAGGGTCCCTGGTGGAACTTCTGGAACTCATTCTGAAGAGGTTGCTCTTTGGACTCCACAGTGATATGTCTATTTATTGGAAAAGCCGCACTGTGCCCTTTTTTATTTCTACATATTTGATACTGTATTTCAAGAGCCCTATAGTGGACCCTGCGCCAGAGAGCAGCCTGAAAAACCCTAAAACTAAAAAATACACCCAACCGGGACCCTCAGTTACACTAAGGAAACCCAATGTTTCCTAACCCAATTTCTCTGTACTGGGGTCATTCGGGGGAATCTATAAAGGAAAATACTTGTAAATGTATTTTTTGATGTAAATATCAGCACATTTTCCAGGTGCCAAATGAACAATATTAAAAGACAAGTTCTATGTGGCATTCTGTCAGTCATGCCAAATCAAGTGTAGCACTACCCCCGCAGGGTTTCTGGTAGCTGGCTCCCCTATTCCTGCACAGCCAAGCAACAAGCATTTTCCACTTTCTTCCACACACAAGAAAACAGTCTCGGAACTTGGTTTTGTTGTTTTATTAGGGATAATAACTTGGATGGGGTAAAGGGGTTTTGGGATTGCCAGCTTGGCTGAAACAACAGATGAGGACAACTTCCTTCTTATGTACAAAATCCTGGACTGTTCTCCTTTCTGGACACCATCGGTCCTTAATGATCAAAACAGCAAAAGTCTCTTGAGAACTAGGAGCTCTTAGCCCTCTTTAGATTATA
Source organism: Lithobates pipiens (assembly GCF_037356315.1). Lineage (NCBI taxonomy): Eukaryota > Metazoa > Chordata > Amphibia > Anura > Ranidae > Lithobates > Lithobates pipiens. The sequence goes on from NW_027507791.1 coordinate 53,843,839, forward strand.
GCACAGTATGATAGAACTGCTACCAGCTCTATTGCCTGCAACAACTACCAGACCTCCTGGCTACTTGCCCACCTGGCTGCTCCGGAGATCTCCCAGGGCAAGGGATAGGAAGGGTTAAGCACAGCTCTGTCCTCCTGAAAGCTTACCACTTGTGGCAGTCTCTCCCCTTGTGAATCCCTGGGTGTGCTGATGTACTCACGAGGCAAGATTCCCTCTTAAACCAAACTGAGATGCTGATAGGAACTTCCCAAGCTGGAGGCAGAGTCCCCCCACTCAGACCCAGGGTTCCCTCTACCACACTCCATTTTCCACCTTGCTGGCATCGCTCCCTCATATTTAAAGGCTGACCTAGTCACCTGGCCAGAGTACTCTGCCTGGGAATTGGTCAAGCTCACTCAAGTATTTTCCACCTGACTCCCATGCTGGCATCGCTCCCTCATATTTAAGGGCTTACCTAGCCACCTTGCCAGAGCATACTGCCTGGGGATTAGTCAAGCTCACTCAAGTATGCAGATCAGTCCCTCCTGGCCTCCTAACTTCTAGAAGCTTCTCCAAACTTCTATATCCAGGGGGAGGTACCAGAGACCTGCCTCTGTGGAGCCATCCAGCCTTACCTGCATTAACCCTGACTCACAAACTTACCATGAGTCAAAACTTAAATCTGCCCGCACTAACACTAGTTGCACACTAGAGAGTGCTACACAATCAAAGTGGAACCATAGGCCGAAAATACTTACCATAGTTCTGACAGTCCGACACCCATGAGATCCTTACCAGCATCTTCTCGCCAGCTTCTTCTGGGTGCCAGTCTTTGGCTATCATGATTGGCTGGTGTAATGACGTTATCGCATGTTAAACTCGACCATTGAGATCAACGGGGGCCACAATGCAACTGTGAGCCAAACACTTGTCTCACAGTCGTGGCGCGGTCCCACAATGTAAAATTGCCGTTACCATGAGTTTGAAAGAACCCTTAAAGTGTTATGCAGCGTCTATAAATGTCTGATCACTTGTGCCAAAATAATGAAGGCCTTGTGCCACTGCCAATGTTCCAATTTAAAAAATGTTTGAAAATATATGCCATTATCAGAGTGGTGTTAATACTGTAGTGAGGAGAGGTGGACATCGATGGTGAGCACTGCAGCACGTAGAGAGGAGGATGTGTATGGTTGGCCAGTGGGGTGCAGCAAGGATGGAAGGAAAGGAGAAAATGTAGGATGACCCCAGTGGAAGATTCATTTTGGCGAGTACCAGAGTAAGCATGCTTGAACCTGGGGATCCGCCACCACCATATGATAAATTAATGCATTGCCAAGCACCACTTTTATTATTTTGTCACATAAAGCACTAATAAAGCAGACATAAAAAATTTTTTTAGCATGCATCAGCCTTTGTTTATTCTTCCTCCATTGGATGGCTGTGACTGTTTTTTGGTGTTTTTGGGTGTAGGCGTCAATCGTCAGTCATTTTTTTATAAGTTAAACCATCTGTTCCTTGTAACTTCCTCATTCACACAAAATGCACAGATGTCAGCTGTATTCTTAGTTCACCTCTAGTGAAAACCGTCCCATATGTGCTAGAAATATTTATCGAATAACCAAACCTACTCATTTCCTAGCAAGAGCTACATAGGTTATGAGCTGGTCACGAGCAGGCTTAATACCACATCCACTTTCATGGAAATAATTAGTAAGGGCCTAGTCACTTTTGTGTCATTGTACATAATAACACACAATACCACAATGCACAGCAATGCACTTGATTTATGTGCAGTGCAATGCAGTGCCATTCATCATACATGGAGTCAGCCCACCGGTAGTTCGATTGGCAGAGTCGCCCAATGCATTTGTTTTAATGATAGGCTCAAATCCTCTGTTACAGTAAACTTCCAGTCATATATCATTGAATAAAAAGCGTTTCATGGCTTTAACGCTTTAACACAAAATTTGTTTTATTTGGCGAAATTAAGTAATTGGATGTTTTACTATCCTTTGAAAAAACACTTTGGGCACCTCTGCCAATTTAACTACTGACTGGCTTTTTTTCTTGTGCTGACTCCTCTTACCACATTGTTCATCCACCTGCAGTGGCGGCTGGTGCTCAGAATTTTTGGGGGGCTGCAAACAAGCTAAAAAATTCAGAAAAACACGGAAAAAAAAACATCAGATGCAGCCACTGTGCCATCAATTGCAGCTAATGTGCCCATCATATGCAGCCACTTTGCCCATCATATGCAGCCACTGTGCCCATCAAAAGCAGCCACTGTGCCCCATCAAAAACAGCCACTGTGCCCCATCAAAAACAGCCACTGTACCCCATCAAAAACAGCCACTGTTCCCGTCAAATGCAGCCACTTGTGTTCCATCAAATGCAGCCACTTGTGCCCCATCAAATGCCGCCGCTGTGCCCATCAAATACTGCTACTGTGCCCGTCAAATGCTGCCATTGTGCCCATCAAATACCGCCACTGTGCCCATCAAATGCAGTCAATGTCCCCGTCAAATGCAGCCACTTGTGCCCCATCAAATGCAGCCAATTGTGCCCATCAAATGCAGCCGCTTGCGCCTATCATATACAGCCACTTGTGCCCATCAAATGCAGCCGCTTGCGCCTATCATATACAGCCACTTGCGCCCATGAAATGCAGCCACTTGCGCCCATCATATACAGCCACTTGTAGCCTCAAATGCAGCCTCTGTGCCTGTCAAATGCCGCCTCTGTGCCCATCAAACCAGGGTCTTGTAGTACAGATGTGGTCAAATATAAGGCCTTATATTTAATTTACAGACAACTGTTTTATTAATTTGACAGAACTCTGTAGAGAAGGGTTCGTAGAGCAGTGCCAGTGGGTTATGGTGAAGTTATTCAAAAGAGACCTAACTCTTCCTTCCAGTGAAAATGCTGTGAGAGGAACATTGTCTTTTCGTTCAAAGTTTTTCAGGTGAAAATGAATAAAAAGCACTGGAAGGTATATATGCATTTCAAGATATAAATAGGCCAAGTTCTGTTCCATGGCCATGTAAGCATACAATGAAGTACCAGTGCATGCAATAAGTTCCTAAAGCAACAACGACCAGATAGTCCTCAAAACTCTGAAACAAACTGTCAAGGAACCCAAAGGGAAGGAAATGTTCACTAGTCGGGAAGGACATGGGAACAGAAGGGGGGGGGGGGGAGAGAATGGCAGTGCAAAAAGGAATGTCCAGGGTTGGGTAAAAACAGGACCCTGCGATAGGAATTATTCCTCTGTAGTACTTCTAGAAAGAATCGGGAGGGGGTCATTGAGAAAATTGCCTCTCTTGAACCATCTGCATAATAACCTTTAAAGACGAACTAGGTTTTGGTTGAATTAGATGGATTATTTCCAATCGAACTATGTAGCCATGTAAACCAACAGGTGAATTTTACGATTTAAAGCTGAACTCCAGTCTGATATAAAAGACACAGATTATTGCAGCTGTGTATCCAGGGGTGTAGATAATATTTTTCCTGCGGGGGTTCAGCTCTCTCAAATGATAGGATAGTTTGGCATTGCTAGGACTCTGAAAGACTTGGGACACCCTTTGGGCACTTAGAGGAGAAATGACTGCGAGATATACGCAGCTGCAGATTACACACTATTGATGTTTACACCACAGTCCTGAATGGCCTCCTGAATGAGTCCTAGCAACCAAGAACACTAGGCAGTAGAAGTTGATTGAATGTTAGCAACCAAGGATGCTGGGCAGTAGGAGCCATTTGAGTGCTAGCAACCAAGGACACTAGGCAGTAGAAGTTGATTGAATGCTAGCAACCGAGGATGCTGGGCAGTAGGAGCCGTTTGAGTGCTAGCAACCAAGGACACTAGGCAACAGGAGCAAAATATGTCCTAGCAACCAAGGGCACTAGGCAACAATAGCCAAATATGTCCTAGCAACCAAGGACGCTAGGCAGCAGGAGCCAACCGAATCCTAGCAACTAAGGGCGCTAGGCAGTGGGGGCCAAATCAGTCCTAGCAAACAAATGCTCTAGACAGCATGAGATGACCTAAAATTAAGTATGCTATGCAGTAGGAGCTGCCTGCCTCCTAGCAGCCTAGGACAATAGGTAGTAAGAGCTGGGAGTATATTGCTTTATTGTACAAAATTGGGGCTTTCACTATGTCTACAAACAAGACTGGTTCTCTTCATTCTACTGATGTAATAAACAATTGTCTTTCTGCAGCACAATGATACTCTACCTCCTGCTTCTTGCTTTTCCTCTGTTGAAAGCTGGTCAATTCTGGGATGACACTTTGGACTATGAGTGGGAACAGTGGAAGAGGACGTACCAAAAACAATATAATGGACAGGTAACCATTTATTTACTGGAAACTCTGTTCTTGGGAAGAAGATTCAATTGATTGAGCTAAGACAGAGTGTAGCCAATATAAATCTTTCATGTTTATTGCCCAGATTTGAGATTTGGTAGGGTTGGCTGAATTTGTTTTGATATCTTGTATGGTGGCCACCTGTCAATCTTCCACTGTGGGCAAGACCCGGTAAGAACATGGTATAGCAAGTATAACTAGACATCACAGGCCCTAGGAGCTAAACATGAAGTGAATGTTAAGGCAGTGTAAAGAAGAAGTAGTATAATCACATTTGAAGAATCCTAGATAAATCCCTCAATAGACCAAATGCATGGTTCAAGTTCCAATCTGTGGCCTTCTGCATTAAAATTAAAATTTTACTTCCATCTGTGCTGTGCTGTAGCTCCACCCCAGGCTGAAGCCCAATTTATGGGCATTTCTATGAGGCAGCTACAGTACTGTAGCCACCATCCCCTCCCTCTGTATAATGGGCTGTGCAGTGTCCTAGTTGCTGATGGGCTATAGGATCAGTCAACTGCTGAAAAACATTTACTAACTGTGGCAGATGTTCCATGCTAGCTCAGCAATGGGGCCATGAATAAGCACTGGACAAAGTGTTACATGCACTTGGTCTTTCTGGGATTTAACCATATTTCAGTGTCATGATATTTCCTTCTTAAAGTTTAGCTATGGATAGAATTGGGAAAGTTATATCCTCTGTCAAGTTTTTTATGAGTTTTGGGGGCTCAGCATCCCCCCTTCATCAGGGCTATAAAATAAACTAGATATCAGTAGGACCCAGAGCAAACCTGGAAAAATGCAATCCAAACCAGGGGGATGATGTTTAAAAAGGTGTCATGTCAGTGCAGCTGTCACAGTCCCATGGTCAGCAGTGGAGATTCCTAAATCCATCCTGTTAGCATTGATGAGAGATTTGAGTGATTTTCTCTCATTTAGCCTACGGGCTTAACAAGAGAAAATGAAGCCATGCATGGAGGCCATTGACCATAGAGAAGGAGATACTGAGCTGGATGGTGTTTGAGCATGAGGTAAGTGTCAAGCTGGCCGTTCGCCTGTAGAATTTTGTTCTAATGTACGGATGAGAATGTATAAAAAAATGCTCGTCTGACCATTCCATGGTGCCTTCATGGACTCGACTAATTTTAAACAACTTTTTTTCTTCGAGTACCATGTCAATGTTTTGATTTTATGTTGAAAGATTCGACAAGTGATTGTATGTAAGACTAGTTCAGATTTTTCTGGGTGTCAATTCAATGATAAGATATTGGTTCCTTCTCACTGGATTCAACAAAAATATTCCATCCTTGTCCTTAAGACCCCTTTCACACTGAGGGCATTTTGCAGGCACTATAGCGTTAAAAATAGCGTCTGCAAAATGCCCTAAAACCGCTGCTCCATGCACTTGGGCTTTAACACTGAAGCGGTGCGCTGGCAGGGCATCAGAAAAGTCCTGCCAGCAGCTTCTTGAACTCACCGCTCCTCCACCACTGCTCCCCATTGAAACCAATGGGGCAGCGCTGCAATAGCGCCGGCAAAACACCGCTCCGGCTGCGTTTTGTGGGTGGATTTAACCCCCTTTCAGGGTGTCGCCCCCTTTATGGGCGTCGTTTTACCGCTGATGCCCTAGGTGGCTCTGTGTGAAAGGGCTCTTAATGTGTTTGCTGATTTTTTAATTGTCCCCTTTAACTCTTAGATCAGGGGTCTCCAAACATTCTAAACAAAGGGCCAATTTAGGGGGACCAGACTGCGGCCATTGGGAGCATGCATCTTTGGTAAAGGGAGAAATAGTACCCCGCCATTGGTGTCAGTGGGAGAAAAAGTCCCCCCATCATTCGTGTCAGTGGGAGGAATAGTGTTCCATCATTGGTATTCGTGGGAGGAATAGTGTTCCATCATTGGTATTCGTGGGAGGAATAGTGCACCATCATTGGTATCAGTGGGTGGGATAGTGCTCCATCACTGGTATCAGTGGGAAGAATAGTGCCCCATCATTGGTATCAGTGGGAGGAATAGTGCCCCATCATTGGTATCAATGGGAGGAATAGTGCCCTATCATTGGTATCAAAACGAGGGATAATGCCCCATCATTGGTATCAGTGGGAGGAATAGTGCTCCATATTTGGTATCAGTGGGAGGAATAGTGCCCCATCATTGGTATCAGTGGGTGGGATAGTGCTCCATCATTGGTATCAGTGGGAAGAATAGTGCCCCATCACTGGTATCAGTGGGAGGAATAGTGCTCCATATTTGGTATCAGTGGGAGCAATGGTGCCCCATCATTGGTATCAGTGGGTGGGATAGTGCTCCATCATTGGTATCAGTGGGAAGAATAGTGCCCCATCATTGGTATCTGTGGGAGGAATAGTGTCCCATCATTGGTATCAGTGGGAGGAATAGTGCCCCATCATTGGTATCAGTGGGAGGAATAGTGCCCCATCATTGGTATCAGTAGGAGGAATGGTGCCCCATCATTGGTATCAGTGGGAGGAATAGTGCTCCATATTTGGTATCAGTGGGAAGAATAGTATCTCATTGTTGTCAGTAGCAGAACATTGTCTTGTATCAGTGAGAGGAAAAGTGTCCTAAGTGATGGATAAAGGCAAGCAAGGGGCCACAGTTTGGAGATCTTTGTAGAACTTTTGTAGAAGTCCCAGTGTGTTTTTCATTCTATCCTCACTCTTGCTTTTTTTTTTTATCTTCCAGCTGGAGGAGGTAATGAGACGTCTGATTTGGGAGAAGAACTATAAATTCATTGCTGCCCATAATGAAGAATTTCTGCAAGGCCTACACACCTATAACCTGGCCATGAATCGTCTGGGGGACATGGTAAGTGGCTGACGTGGTAACAATGGATAAAGCCAGCCCCACAAAATGTTTTCATTGGTCAGTCCTATATATTGATCTAAGTACATAATGGGATTCTTATCCTAATCCATTTCATAGGTTGGCTGTTTGGTTGGTATGACTGCTGATAAAATTGGTTGAACTAATAATGAAAAACATTGTGCGTGTTTGTATCTAAACCCAAGAAAAAAAATGTAATACATGCAGATTTCCAATCGTTAGATGTGGTGTCTGCATTCGTTTTATTTTTTCAGGCTATTTTCCCTTTACTCTTTTCGCTGTTCTGCAAGTAGACATGACATGTGCACTACCGAAAAATTTGTTCGTATTAATTTCATTTGTTTTTTGTTTTGTTTTTTTCAGTTTTTCGGGTCGTTCGTTCTAATACTATTTAATAATAATAATAATTATTATTATTTTACTAGTAATGGCGGTGATCTGTGATTTTTATCGGGACTGTGACATTATGGGGGACACATTGGACAATTTTGACACATTTTTGGTACCATTGTCATTTATACAGCGATCAGTGCTATAAAAATGCACTGATTACTGTGTAAATGTCACTGGCAGGGAAGGGGTTAACACTAGGGGGCAATCAAGGAGTTAACTGTGTTCCCTAGTGTGTGTTCTAACTGAAGGGGGGAGGGGACTGTGTAGGGGAGATGACAGATCGCTGTTCATACAAATGATCTGTCTCTTCTGCCCTCAGAGAACCGGGATCTGTGTGTTTACACACACAGATTCCGGTTCTCCGTGTGTCAGCAACAATGATCTCAGGAGCCCGGCAGTAATCGTGACCGCCGGGCACTCGCATCGGCTCCTAGTGGTCACAGAGCGAAGCAACATAACATAATGTAGTTTCGTCCCAGCCGTGCCATTCTGCCTCAGTACAACTGCGGCGGCTGGCAGGCAAGTGGTTAAAGTGCAAACTTTGCACAGCTTTTCTGAGCTTTAGAAAGCATGTGGCAAAAAGCGGAAGTTACACTTTGCAGAGCTCAAAGAGAGCTGATTGGAGGGAAAGGACACAGCCCCCTTTACACAGGAACAGAGCTGTGGCTGTCAATCACAAGCTGTGTGCTGGAGCTCCCTCCCCTGTCACCATTTTTCTCTTGGTGTCAGGAAAATTTGTCAGAAGGGACTCTGTCAGAAGAGTCACTGATAGCAGAGGAATGATCCAGCAGACAGAAATGACACTTTGGAGTTGATTTACTAAAACGGGAGAGTGGAAAACCTGGTGCAGTTCTGCATAGAAACCAATCGGCTTCCAGTTTTTTTTGTCAAAGCTTAATTGAACAAGCTGAAGTTATAAGCTGATTGGCTACCATGCACAGCTGCACCCGATTTTGCACGCTCCAGTTTTAGTAAATCCACCCCTTAAAGCGGAGTTCCGCCCATTTAAAAGTCAGCAGCTACAAACAGTGTAGCTGCTGACTTTTAATAATCGGACACTCACCTGTCCCACGGTCCAGCGATGCGGGCGTACAAAGCCCCACTCCTCTCCCCGGTGCTGGCATTCTAACTGTGGCACGCTGCGCACTGTGAACGTGTCCCAGAAGATTGCAGGGAGGGAGGGGAGAGAGGTGATCTTCCTTCCAGCGCCGCGGCGCTAGGGGAGGAAGTGGGAGCTGGCTGCCTGTTAAAACAGGGTACCCGCTCCACCCCCAATAAAAATGACATGCCAAATGTGGCATGTCAGGGGGTCACCAACACTTAAAGCAGAAGATCCATTTTTGGGTGGGACTCCATTTTATTGCTCTTAATTGAGAGTACACAATATAAACAGATATGCTTTGTTCAGATTTCATATTAGAGATTTACAACCACTTTAAAGTGTTACTAAACCCACAACAGTAAAATCAGTCTGTATATGTAGTAAAGCATGCTGGTCAGTGGCAGTGGCAGTGAATTGTGGACGCACGGGTGCCGCCCCCTCTTGACACCTCCGCCGCCCTCCCTATTCATGTGCCCGGCCCCTTTCAGGATGCCGGACACATGAATTACTATGGCGGGGATAGGCAGAGGGTGTGTATTTTGAAGCACAGGATTAGAACCAGAGGCTCTAATAGGCTGTGGCATTGTGAAAATTAATTTTCACTATTTTCACAATAACGTTCTTCCCTGCCAATCAGGAGGCAGGTCAGTGAGACCTGTCTCCCGATTGACCAAAGCATTAGGCGATCCTATGGGATGCCTAATGCATTGGCGGAAGAGGAGACACGGCGGAAGAAGCCTGAGAAGCCGAGTGGACACAGGAGTCGCCGCTTCCTGCCACTGCAGAAGAAGAGGAGGAGAGCCCCGTCACTCCAGGAGAGGAGCAGAGCCCCACCACACAAGTGGTAAGTACTGCCGCAGGGGGGGGGGGGGTTGGTTAAAGTGACAGGCGGGGGGACACGCCTGGCTGCATATAATGGGTACAGTGTCTTTATTTAGTGGGCACGGTGGCTGCATATGATGGGCACAGTAGCTGTATTTGGTGGGTACAGTGCCTGCATATAGTGGGCACAGTGGCTGCATATGATGCCCACAGTGGCTGTATATGATGGACACAGTGGCTGCATATGATGGGCACAGGGGCTGCATATGATGAGCACAGGGGCTGCATATGATGGGCACAGGGGCTGCATATGATGGGCACAGTGGCTGCATTTGATTGGCACAGTGGCTGCATATGATGGGCACAGTGACTGTATTTGGTGGGTACAGTGCCTGCATATAGTGGGCACAGTGGCTGCATATGATGCCCACAGTGGCTGTATATGATGGACACAGTGGCTGCATATGATGGGCACAGGGGCTGCATATGATGGGCACAGTGGCTGCATATGATGGGCACAGTGGCTGCATATGATGGGCACAGTGGCTGCATTTGATTGGCAAAGTAGCTGAATTTGATAGGCACAGTGAGGCTGCAACTGATGTATTCAAAGTATTATGAAGTATTTTTCAGAATTTTTCAGTTTGTCTGCATTAAAAAAAAAGGTGAGCACCAGCCGCCCCGACGCTTGTTATACTCAATGTGGAACCTAAGGAGTAATCCTCTGGATTGTGTAAAAAAGGCTGTTTGATCCTGTATGCATAGATCCTCCCCTTCTTCCGCTGACTCCAGAACAGGTCTAGATAAGACAGAGCCTTTGGAGTCAGGCTGCACATACTCAGTTTGGTGTGTATTGCTAGAGGGTAATCAGCACAGGGCCAATCAGCACTGTCCAGACAGAGGGTCAGGGGTCCGGGATCCTTATAGCTCAGTGCAGTATGAAAGCTCCTCCTTACCCGAAACCGATAGAAGTCACAAGACCATACGCTGCTAATGAGAAAAGATATTTAGTAATTTCCATGTTCTGTGTACTGTGGGAGACCAAATATAGTGAATGCAGAGTCCGGGGTTTAGGAGGATGTGAGACACTAAAAGGGAACCTCCAGTTTGGTTAAAATGTGGTATAAACATTTTCAGTACAAGTCATATTGCATTTTAATGACCTCGGTGTGAGAGCGTCCCCCGCTCCCTCAGCAGTCTCAGCACTTTTCTTTTTATAGATGAGTTGTTTCTCACTCTAACATGCTTTTGGTGGTGTATCTACTTAATTAGCCCAGCTGCAGATATTTGTCCCAAATCTATATTAGCCAATAATAAGCATTTGCACAAGTATTGGTAGTCATGCAAATGCACCAATACCTGAAACCGATACTTTCAGGCTCAGTTCTTTCAGCTGTCAGCGGAATTCCCCCACTGATAGCTGAAGTGCAAAAAAAAAAAAGCACTCAATTATCAGTTATTAAGGATAACAACCGATGAGACTCATTCAGCTGTCAGTGGGGTTCCCCTGTTGACAGTGAAGTATTCCCGCAATTGGAGCTGTCAAAAAAAAAAAAAAAACAGTCATGTTTATCAACAACATTGCTCAGCTGCTGAAACACTAAGATAAAAGGAAACTTTGTGTTTTTTTTTGTATCTTTCTGTTTCTTCATCTACAAATCTAAGGGACGAACTCCTGCAGATGAAGTAAGTCAGTTTAACCACTTAAGCCCCGGACCATTTTGCAGGCCAAAGACCAGAGCACTTTTTGCGATTCGGCACTGCGTTGCTTTAACTGACAATTGCGCGGTCGTGCAACGTGGCTCCCAAACAAAATTGACGTCCTTTTTTTTCACAAATAGAGCTTACTTTTGGTGGTATTTGATCACCCCTGCCGTTTTTATTTTTTGCGCTATAAACAAAAAAAGAGCGTCAATTAAAAAAAAAAAACACGCATTATTGTTTACATTTTGCTATAATAATTATCCCCCAAAAATATATAAAAAAAATCGCAATAAGCGGTTATTTATTGGTTTGCGCAAAAGTTATAGCTTTTACCAAATAGGGGATCGTTTTATGGTATTTTTATTAATAATTTTTTTTTACCGGTAATTGCGCCGATCAGCGATTATTTTTTGTGACTGTGACATTATGTCGCACACATCGGACATTTTTGACACATTTTTGGGACCATTGTCATTTATACAGCAATCAGTGCTATACAAATGCACTGATTCCTGTGTAAATGACACTGGCAGTGAAGGGCTTAACCACTAGGTGGCAGTGTAAGGGTTAAGTGTGTCCTGGGCAGTGTTTCTTACTGTCCAATCAGAGCAGAGATCAGTGACACTGTCACTAGGCAGAACGGGGAGATGCTTGCTTACATTAGCATTTTCCCATGTCCCAGAAGACAACTTGGGGCTCGCCGCAGAAGAGGATGTCACGTCCTCGGCTGAGGCCTGGCCGGATCGGAAGTACTCTTAGTACTGCCAAAAAAGGTAAGTTAGAAAGAAAAAAAAACATGTTTTAAATATCCAAAAGCGAGGGGTGGAGAGGTGATCTTTTGTGTAAGACCACCTCTCAAAATTGTGTGGAACTCCGCTTTAATTTGTAAATAACTTTTCAATGCTTTGTACCATTGCTGACAGCTGAAGTGCAAACAAAACAGTTGCGGTATCGGTAATTGGTATCAGCGAGTACTAAAAACAAAGTATCGGTACTCATAAAAAAATTGTATCAGTGCAACCCTAGTGCTATTTGTTAATTTATAAATCTGGTAAAAATTCCCTAACACTGTGGCACTGTGTGATCAATCAGCCAGGGCTGTGTTGGCTTACAAGCAACTGCAGATACATCACACAGCCCCGCATAACTGTGTCATCTTTGAGGCTGTTGTTTTCGTTTTTTTTAACAAACTTTATTGAGATGTCACACAGACATTTCAAATTTAATTGCCATCCGTGTGGCTGCACGCAGTACTTTTTTTCAGCACATCATGCCCATACCACACCTGCAACTTAACCCCGTATACCATGCACAGGACCGGTGCTTGACTATTTCACACCCTAGGAAAAACTAACAGGAAAAACTAACACCAAACACCCCCACATTAGTCTTGCCTAGGGTGCGGGTGGCTACAACAGGGTCAGAGCGGACTCATTGAGGCAGCAGAATTCTCCTATGTCCAAAGACATAGTGCCCACCCGTCGCTCTCCCTACAGGCTGAGCTGCTGCTGACCTCCTCCGCAGCAGCCGTGACAAATGTCCTCCATGGCTGCTGCTTTCTGTGGAGAGTCATTTAGCTCCCCAGCCTTGTGTAGGGTGCCATTTTTTCGCCCCCTGTGTTCCCCGGCCAGGCTAGTGGGGAAGTCAGTGACCATGGCTGCTTCCCCTAGGCAGTAGTGCACTATAGGTGGCTGCCTAGTTTGCCTAGCGGGAGGGGCTTCCCTGACCATGCACCAGCGTAGTCCGCTGGCAGCAACAGATTGTATAAGCAAAGCATTATGGCAGTGGCATGTGTACACCTCCAGCCGCTGCAGCTGAACTGTGGGGTTTTACTGCCCCAACCGCTAGTGTGAAAGAGCCCATGCTATTAAAGTGTTACTCAAACCTAAGACACTGCATTTAATATATCTGGTCTCCCTCAGTACACAGAAAATGTAATGCAATTATTTTAGTAAATATAACCTGCTAAATACCTTTTCTCATCAGCAGTATACAGCAGTCTTGTGACTTCTATCAGTGGCTGGTTAAAGCTTGTAGGAGGAGTTTTAATTCTCCTCTGACTGTCCTATAAGGCTGCAGGACCCCGACCCTCTGCCTGGACAGTGGTGATTGGCCCTGTGCCGATCACATGCACCCTTCCCAAGAACAAAAAAAAAACTCTCTAGCAATACACATTAAACTGAGCATGTGCAGAATGCCTCCCGGAGCTCTGTACTATCAGCAGATTGATTGGGGACACTGGAAGAAGGGGGAGGAACAAAAGAGACAGGATCAAACAGCCTTTTTGCACAATGTGGAGGATTAACCCCTTAGGTTCCACTGTGACTATAACGAGCATGCTTTACTGCATAGGCAGGCCGATTTTACTGTTGTGGGTTTAGTAGCACTTTAAGAATGAACAGGCAGCACAGAGGAGCTGTGTAATGTATTTTTGGCTGTTTGTAACATACACAACCCCAGCTGATGGATCACACAGCGCAGCAGTGTTGGGTGATTGCCCACCTTTACAAATGACTGATCAGCGCTGTCAGGCTGGTGCCATGTATGACACAACCCCATGGCAATAAACTCTCATTCACAAAAGTGAAAGACCACGCAGCGGTGCAGCACTGTATATGTTTAGAAGAATTGCAGATAGATCACACAGCGCCGCAGGATGTGTGATCTTTTGTGATTGGCAGCATTGGAGGCCAGAACTGTCAACCACAAATCACCGATGTCACTAAATATGTGCATGTAATAAGAGAATTGTACTTTTTTTTTATTAGAAAAGAAAGGTTTTCACTTACAAAACAAGAGAATTGTACAATTTAGACAAACATGAAATTGTGATTCAGGAATTGTGTGATTCTTTGCAGATTGGTCATATCTGCCTGTATCTATTGACATATTAATCAATTTATCTTGTTTTTAACACCTATTTATTGTGACTACTGACCTGCCAATTAGTAAAACTGTTATTCTACAAGTCTCGATTTCTTTGCAGACCAGTGAAGAAGTTGTGAAGACAATGACAGGGCTGAAAGTCCCACCAAAAAATAGGGTGAGGAATGTCACAGTTGATGACGAGGAACTAGTACCCCTCCCGGACTCTATTGATTATAGGAAGAAAGGTTATGTCACGCCAATCCGAAATCAGGTAACATTAAAAAAATATATATTTAATCTAAGATTAGCAATTTTCCACTCAAAAATGTATAAACTTCAATTTACCTTTATAGTATGTGGAACCTTTATGACTGGGAGCATGTGGCAAAGGTACAAAAAAAGGGGGTGAAAGTGAGCGCTATACCAAAAAAATGAAATAAAAAATGTGCACAGCTGCTAGCAAAAACAGACAATGTACCCAGTCCTATAAATGATAATCATATAAAATGTGCAGCACTGTAGTGAGAATGAAAAAAGTGCAAAACTGTGCAAGAAATTGTAAAAAAATCGTAAAAAATTAAACAGCAATGTTAATTAAACGTCCTCTTAAGTAGAGTGCCTTGCAGAAAAAAAAAAAACATTCACCCCCCCTTGGCTTTTTTTACCTATTTTGTTACATTACAGCCTTTAGTGCAATGTTTTTTAATCTGAAATCTATGTGATGGATCAGAACACAATAGTCTAAGGTGGTGAAGTAAAATTATAAAAATATATGTAGCACTGACCCCCGAAGGAGCGGCTGATTTAATTAAGCTTACCGTTACCTTCTTGACCTCGTGTACGTCTAGGGGTTTCCCGTGGTAGATGGCCCAAAGAACTGCAGAAACTGACACTGGATCCACTCTGAGTATATTTATTTGACAACAAGTAGACAGAACAGTCTCTCAATGAAGGGTAAAGGGTTAGGTAGGAAGTTCAGGTACTCTTGGAACTGCAAAAGATAGGAAGTCTCTCACTATAGAAATCCAGAGAATGGCCACTCACAACTAGATTCTCACAGCTACCGGATAGACCTCCTCTCACTAGGCCTAGCAGCCGATAGAGTGCTTGAGCAAAATAAACCCTGTGCCACAGACTTGCATATAGAACACTTGAACAAAGTCTCTGCCACAGACTTGCATATAGAACACTTGAACAAAGTCTCTGCCACAGACTTGTTGTAACTGAAGGATGTAGACAAATTTATAGAGCCCTCATACGGTACCAGTATCTTGCAGCCGGTCCGGCGATTCAGTATGAGTGTAGATTCACTTGGTGTCTTTCAACTGAGCCTCCAGGCTCTTTCTAAGAAGCCAGCCTTATGCGTGGCCTTCTCCCAAAGAGTCTTCCTCTGGATGCTTCTTCAGTTGCTGGGCCTCTCCACAGATGAGACAGCACCGGACCACCTTTGAATCCTCCTTCCAGTTACTTTGCCTCGGGCTAGCCAGCCCCAAGACTCAGAATTAGATGGATCCACACCCCAGGCCAAGAGGGCCATGGGGGCTGGTCAGGAGGACCAGGACCAAACAGACATAAAGCTCTTCTGGACCGGAACCCAGAAGCACGTGATCACAGCACCTTAAGTACCCTCTCCCAGAATGCACAGCAGGATGACACTCCCACTGGGCTGGTTCCAAGAAAGAATGACACTCAATGCACCTAGCTAAACTGTGTTCACGCACTTGCCAGTAGTGACAGCGACACCTGTGACCAAACAGAACCTATTGCAATCCAACTAGACTGGTACTGAAACCATAATTTGGTATAATTGACCCTAAAACCCAACTGTGGCTTTAAGAATTTTAAATAGAAAAAAACACATAGCACGTGCTATTCAGAAGCCGGTGCTACATATTGTAGACATGTCACTGGAGAAGTGGTCGAGGGGGTGTACATCTCACCTAGGTTGCTACACAGTGTGAGATGGTAAGTCCAGGATGGATCAGTTTCTCAGCAGCAATATGCTGCTGAGTTGTTATTTAATCTTGCCGGGCCTGGATTTATATGGAATGGCAGGTAGGTTTGGTAGAGGGACCTGTCATTCCACACACCCCCCGATCCAGTTCTGGGTTTTGGATCAGGTGAGCTTTGATCCTAATTAGCCTGGGAAGGTAAAGGCTCTGTAGGGTCTGCAGGTGCTCTCTCTCAGCCTGGGAATGAACAGTCTGTGTGTTGGAGGAAGCTGCAAGCACAGCCACTGCTGGAGCTAAAATCCACCCTGCGATATCCAGGCGAAAGACGCTGTGTTTATAAGTGTCAGATAGGTGAGAAGAACCTGTTAGTAAGCGCCCAGCCGGGCTAGGTTGTTTTGTTTATTTTTTTCTGTTGTACTTAAAAAGCACGGTGTTGCCGTATATTTTTGTTTGTTGGACTGTTTGTACCACGAATAAACGCCAAGGTCTGCTTTATAAATTCCAAGTCTGCTGTGAACTGTGTCCAAACTCACCCTACCCCGGGAAGATCCCTTACAATATATACATAAAACTATTTTTCAGAAATAAAAAACTGATAATTGTCATGTGTGTATGTATTCACCCTCTTTGTTATGAAGCCCATAAAAAGCTCTGGTGCAACCAATTACCTTCAGAAGTCACATAATTAGTCAAATGATGTCTACTTGTGTGTAATCTAAAGCCCCGTACACACTATCAGATTGTCTGCTGAGTTTTTCCTTCAGATTTACCAAAACCATGTAGTAGAAGGGCCTGCCTGATTGCATACACATTGAAACTCCTAAGGTTTGACCTCATATTATATGGTTTTGGTAAATCTGAAGGAAAAACTCAGCAGACAATCTGATAGTGTGTACGGGGCTTAAGTGTCACATGATCTGTCATTACATATACACACCTTTTTGAAAAGGCCCCAGAGGCTGCAACACCTAAGCAAGAGGCACCACTAACTAAACATTGCCATGAAGACCAAGGAACTCTCCAAACAAGTAAGGGACAATGTTGTTGAGAAGTACAAGTCAGGGTTAGGGTATAAAAAAATATCCAAATCTTTGATGATCCCTAAGAGCATCATCAAATCTATCATAACCAAATGGAAAGAACATGGCACAACAGCAAAACCTGCCAAGAGACGGCCGCACACCAAAACTCACAGACCGGGCAAGGAGGGCATTAATCAGAGAGGCAGCACGGAGACCTAAGGTAACCCTGGAGGAGCTGCAGAGACTGGAGTATCTGTACATAGGACGACAATAAGCCGTACGCTCCATAGAGTTGGGCTTTATGGCCAGAAGAAAGACATTACTTTCAGCAAAAAAACAAAATGGCACATTTTTAGTTTGTGAAAAGGCATATGGGAGACTTCCAAAATGTATGGAGGAAGGTGCTCTGGTCTGATGAGACTAAAATTTAACTCTTTGGCCAAAGATAACGCAATGTCTGGCGCAAACCCAACACATCACATCACCCAAAGAACACCATCCCCACAGTGAAACATGGTGGTGGCAGCATCATGCTGTGGGGATATTTTTCAGCAGTCGGGACTGGGAAACTGGTCAGGGTTGAGGGAAAGATGGATGGTGCTTAATACAGGGATATTCTTGAGCAAAACCTGTGCCACTCTGTGTGTGATTTGAGGCTAGGACGGAGGTTCACCTTCCAGCAGGACAATGACCCCAAACACACTGCTAAAGCAACACTTGAGCGGTTTAACCACTTCAATACCGGGCACTTAAACACCTTCCTGCCCAGACCAATTTTGAGCTTTCAGCGCTGTCGCACTTTGAATGACAATTGCGCGGTCATGCTACACTGTACCCAAATGAATTTTTATCATTTTTTTTCCCACAAATAGAGCTTTCTTTTGGTGGTATTTGATCACCTCTACGGTTTTTATTTTTTGCGCTACAAATAAAAAAATACCGAAAATTTTGAAAAAAAAAATGTTTTTTTTTGTTTCAGTTTCAAAACTTTGTAAATAAGTACGTTTTCTCCTTCACTGATGGGCACTGATGGGGCTACACTGATGGGCACTGATAAGGCGGCACTGATGGGCACCAATGAAGTGGCACTGATGAGGTGGCATTGATGGACACTGATAGGCGGCACGGATGGGCAACACGGATGGGCGACACGGATGGACACTGATAGGTGGCACAAATTGGCACTGATAGCTGGCACGGATTGGCATGGATAGGCGGCACAGATGGGCATGGATAGGCGGCACAGATGGGCATGGATAGGCAGCACAGATGGGCATGGGTGGGCACTGATAGGCAGCACAGGTGGGCACTCATAGGCGGCACAGGTGGGCACTCATAGGTGGCACAGGTGGGCACTCATAACAGGTGGGCACTCATAGGCGGCACGGGTGGGCACTCATAGGCGGGATTTGTTTTTTTACTGTACTAATGGATGCCAATCAGTGCCAAACAATAATGCATGCCAATCAGTGATGCCCATTGTGGGCAGTGATTGGCATCCATTATGGGCACTGATTGGCATCCATTGTGCTGACCATGGGCATCCCTGGTGGTCTAGGGAGGATTACCTTTTCCCTGGTGGTGTCCCTGGTGGTCCAGTGTGGGCATCCTCGGGGGGGCTGTGCTGATAATCGATCAGCACAGACCCCCCCTGTCAGAGGAGCAGCCGATCGGCTCTCCTCTACTCGCGTCTGACAGACGCGAGTGAGGAAAAGCCGATCACCGGCTCTTCCCATTTACACTGTGATCAGCCGTGATTGGACACGGCTGATCATGTGGTAAAGAGTCTCCGTCGGAGACTCTTTACCGAGATCGTAGTTGCCGGGTGTCAGATTGACACCCCGCAACAACGTTCGCCGCGATGCGCTCCCCCGGGGGCGCCCAGCGGCTTATAATCCTGAGGACGTCATATGACGTCCGGTCAGGATTATCAAACCACTTTGCCGCCGTCTATTTGTAATAGGGCGGGCGGCAAGTGGTTAAGGGGAAACATGTAAATGTGTTGAAATGGCCTAGTCAAAGCCCAGACCTCAATCCAATAATCCAATAGAAAATCTGTGGTCAGACTTAAAGATTGCTGTTCACAAGCGCAAACCATCCAACTTGAAGGAGCTGGAGTAGTTTTTGTTTTTTTTTATCAGAAAAAGTTTTTATTAGAAAACATAATAGTACAAGACATCCATGACAATGGCCACACACAATATCAACGCACACATTATGAAATCAGATTAACAATCATATTCTTCCCATAAGTAGCAAATCAAGGAGGTACATTAAATGAGAATAAGTAAGACCGGAGCGTTGTTGTACAAACAAAATAGACAGGGTGTCAGCAAACATGACATCAACATAATAAGCAAGAGGGAAGAAGGAGAAATCTTCCGTGCAGTCACAGTACTCGAATTTTTCATTTTCTATTCAAAAGAAACAAAATAAAAGAGTAAAAGAAAAAAGAAAAAAGAAAGCAGAATAGACTAGGGGGAGGGAGAGATAGTCAGAGATCCCTGAGAGACAGAATACATGGAAGTAGTACCGTACATAATACCCACAGCTATCAGCATCCGATAGCATGCTTCAACAGTTGTATACAAACACTCTAAACAGGTAAGTTAGAACCCATGGCAGATGTCGAGGTCAGATTAGCCCTGCAGCAACCTATTTTGAATCAACTGGTGCGGTGCCAGGCCTGGTAAGTCCAGCCAGTCCTGCCACATATTATAAAACTTTTGGGGGGTGTTCCTATGTTGGTATGCCAGCCTCTCACGTATCAGCATCCTATTAACCTGATCAATCCACTGTTGCCTGCTGGGTACCCTGGGCGTGATCCACATCTGGGCTATCAATTTACGAGCCACATAAAGCAACCTGAGAATTGCCGTGCGGACGGCTGGGGTAAGGGACTCCTCGTCCAGGGCCCCCAGCAGGCAGATCACCGGGCTTGTGGGAATCATGATTCTGAACACCTGATGAATAGTCTCCAAAATCGCAGTCCAATAACGAGTCAGTTTAGGGCACTTCCAGAACATATGGAGAAGGTCTCCGTGGTCTCTTTTACATTTAGGGCACAAGGGGGAGTCCCGGAGGCCCCAATCATACAGTTTAGCCGGTGTCTTATAGGCTCTATGTAGCAAATAAAGATGTGAAAGTCTCTGGGAGGTCGACACTGACACCGGGTGGGCAGAGATAAGACAGAGATCCCAGGTCTCACCATCTAGAGGTCCTAGGTCCCCTTCCCATTTACGCCTGCTTGGCAACATAGCCGAGTCTTGGAGCGCCCCAGTAATAATGGCATATCCCTTAGAAATCATATCCTTCCTACTGGCTGTCATCATGATAGAGTGCACGATCGCATGGTCAACCAAGGCAAGTGGGGTAGCTCTGGACTAAGACTGTAAAGCGTGTCTCAATTGAAGGTATTTGAAAAAATCAGTGCGTGGTAGTGCGAACTCCCCCTGCAGCTCCAAAAAGGACTTAAGTGTAGGGCCACTGTATAATTGGGTCAAATATTCCAGACCTTTCACCTGCCAGCTGTGGAAACCCTTGAGCCTCAGCAGCTGATGATAAGAACCATTGTCCCAAATAGGGGTAAGAGAAAAAAAGCCCTGGATTTTCAACAGCCGCTTAACATATTTCCAGAGTGTGTTCAATAAGACCACAGTCGGAGCCCCCCTAGGAAGATAGGGGAAGCCCGCTTCTAAGTTTGAGAATGCTACACGGTGGCGAGCCGTATGGCTCAGCAACCTGCGAATAGGGTCCAGCGGATCTTCCAGTCCCCATCCACCAAGCTGCTGTAGTTGGGAAGCCAAAAAATAGGCCCTGGCATGGGGGACGGCCAAGCCCCCTGCCTCTTTACCATACTGTAGTATTCTCAGACTAATCCTGGCACCTTTTTTACGCCAAATTAACTCTCTGAATTGGGAATCTATTTTGTCAAACCAGTATTTGGGTATCCACACCGGGGAGTTGTGGCAAACGTATAGTAATTGGGGAGCCCAGACCATTTTTATAAGATTAGCCCGCCCCACCACTGATAACGGCAGTTTGCACCAAGCCTTGCATTTTTCCCTAAATTTAGCCAGTAGGGGGACCAGATTTAATTGAACATAATGTGCGACCTCTCGGGAGACCTGCACCCCCAGATATCGAAAAGTGGACACTACTTGAATCATAGCTGCACAGTCAGGGAGGGGAGTCGGTATGGGGTCTAGGGGTAAGAGTACTGACTTATTCCAGTTAATAGAAAAGCCAGAAAGAGCGCCAAAGTCCGTAATTAGAGTCATAACGGCCGTCAGGGAGCCCTGTGTGACACCTAGGTATAATAAAGTGTCGTCTGCATAGAGCGATACCACATCCACACCTGTGTCACAAATAAATCCTTTAATACCAGCATCTCCCCTTATCCTAGCGGCAAGAGGCTCTAGAGCCAGGGCAAAGAGCAAGGGAGATAAAGGGCATCCCTGCCTGGTACCACGAAACAAGGGAAAGGGCTCTGACGTTGCAGAGTTAACCCGAATCCTAGCTACAGGGTTAGCGTAAAGTAATCTGACCCAACTAATAAACCGTCTGCCTAGGCCCATCCTTTCCAAAACCTTCC
Organism: Lithobates pipiens; assembly: GCF_037356315.1. NCBI lineage: Eukaryota > Metazoa > Chordata > Amphibia > Anura > Ranidae > Lithobates > Lithobates pipiens. The sequence continues at coordinate 53,865,491 of NW_027507791.1, forward strand.
ACAGGTAAGGCCACTCGACACTGTCGAAGGCCTTAGCTGCGTCCAGCGAGAGGATGGCTCGGTTACCAGGATTCAGTACAGGGATTTGAGTTGGAGCAGTTTTGGAATGTGCAAAAATCCCAGTGGTGAGATGTGGCAAGCTCACAGAGACTTATCCAAAGTGACTTGGAGCCGTGATAGCCGAAAAATGTGGCTCTACAAAGTATTGACTTTAGGGGGGTGAATAGTTATGCACATTGACTTTTCCTGCTATTTTGTCCTATTTGTTGTTTGCTTCACATTAAAAAAAATAATAATTGAAGTCACGTAGCCGTGAAGTCACGTGTAGGGACGGGATAGCCGCTCCATATTGATGTAAGATCGGTGCTCATAGGAGATAAGCGTTGTTGTTGTTGTTGTGTTTTCTATGAGTACCTTGTATTTTATCTAATAAATGCGTTGCTGGTTTTAAAAAATACTACACTATATGGCACTCCCCTTCTTTTGAGCTACTCCGGCTACTGCTGAGAGGCAAAGATGGTTCAAGGATAACCCGGGGGTCCAGGCTTAAACATTATCCACTCAGATCCTAGGGCATGGGGAAAAGGAGGTGAAATGGCCAGTATTTTAATACATGTGGTTACCTCTTTACCACAAGGTAAGAGGCCATTACTTACTAGTGTGGTTTGGCATGAAGAGAAAAAAACACTTTTGCACATGTGGAATATTTTGCACATCAGATAACTTTGCACAAGGAAAGCACTTGCACTTTTTTATGTTGTTTTGCACATAAGGAAATACTTTATGCATGGTGGATTGCAGCAGTCATACATGCTATCCTTTATTCAGAAGATTTTTGAAGGATAAGATTGACATCTTTGGACATTTACTTCTGTCTGTATGGATTGGTAGATTCATATGGACTATACATTTCCAGATTGATTTAATTATTGGTTGTATTGACATGCAATTAGTTTTTTCCACGCATGCGAATCAGCCTGCACAGGTTTTGCACGTGAGCACTTTTTGGCACTTCCATTATTTACATGCAGAGTGTATGATACCAATATTTGATATAGTGATATTTAGCACTTTATTTGCAGTTTTTTGCACGTTCCTTAACGTATTTATCCTAAGTTCCATATGTTTTTTCACATAGAGGTTTTGTTTTGCACTATGCACTTTAATATTGATTTTTAGGTATATGCACCATAAGTAATTCTTTGCAATATATGTAGATTGCTATTATTCTTAGGTATTTTAAAAATAGACTATTTGCACAATTGAATTATTATTTTTCTAGCCCGCTGATCTATGCTATCTTGACACATATTGGTCTTATATTTTCCACATATTCCTTTTGAACAGCGCAACATCAATTTCTTCAATATTGTGTACATTCAGTGGATGCGGCTTGATCCACATAGGTGTTTGCGGCTGTTCTCCTTCTCCTCCCCTCCCCTTTTTTTTTTGCTCTTATTATTTCCGTTTTACACACGGTAGTGCGAGAATAATTTCCTATTCTAATGGCTGAATGACGGCCACAGCGCGGATGTGAATTCCCAGGAGGCTGTCATATGATCGAGTCACTGAAACTGATCCTGGCCCCTTACCATGTGATCAGCTGTCAGCCAATGACAGCTGATCACCTGATGTATACAAAAGCTTGGTGATCGTTTTTTTTTTTTCTCCTCACGCTGACAGCGGAGGAGAAAAAAAAAGCCAGTCACCGGCTCATCTCAAAGGGACATCGGTCCCGAAAAGGAAGAGGAAATTATGCCTCATTTATAGAGTAACTGTGCCAACAAGTGCCACCTATCAATGCCCACCAGTGGTGCCAATCAGTGGCACCTAAAAGTGCTGCCTATCAGTGTAACCGATCAGTGCCCATCACTGCTACCCATCAGTGCCCATCACTGCCATCTATTGGTGCCGATCAGTGCCGCCTCATCAGCATACATCAATGACGGACAAAAATTACCTGTTATAAAATTTTAAAACAAAATAACATTTTTTTTTTTTTATTCTGTCTTTTTACATTTAAAAATAAAAAAATCGCACAGGTGATCAAATACCACCAAAAGAAAGCTCTATTTTGGAGAAAAAAATGATATATATTTCATTTGTGTGCAGTGTTGTATGACCGTGCAATTGTCATTCAAAGTGCGACAGCGCTGAAAGCTGAAAATTGGTCTGGATAGGGGGGGGGTATAAATGCCCAGTAAGCAAGTGGTTAATAAATGTTGATTAATGCAGCTCAAACCTTCTGGTGTGAATGAGCTCTCAGGCTAGGTTTACACCTGTGTGGGTGGTGCCGCTGCAGGACCCACAGAAATTCCCATAGTTGCAACCACCCCACAGTAAAACACAGGACCTAATCCTACTGGCACACCGCCCGCACTGGAAATCCCACCTACTTTGAGAACCGTGCTGTACCCGTGGTTCATGCAAGCTGTCATTTCCAAAGTATAAGCCCTTGTACACACGGTCGGACATTCCGACAACAAAATCCATCAGATTTTGTCCGACGGATTTTATCCGAAACTTGTGTTGCATACACACGGTCAGACAAAGTTGTCGGAAAATCTGACCGTTCAGAACGTGATGACGTTATTTAGTTACGACGGGACTACGTTCAGGCTAGTAGTTAATAGCTTTGGTCTAGGAATTTGATCTGAGCATGCGTGGCACTTTGTCCGATCAGAATTCTCTACAAGCGATAGGACAAAGTCCCATTGGACCATGTTGTCGGAAAATTTTATAGCCCAGCTCTAAAACTTTGTCGGTCGGGTATTCCGACGGAAACAGTCCGATGGAGCCCACACACTGTTGGATTATCCGACAACACGGTCCTATCAGACATTTTCCGTCGCAATGTCTGACCGTGTGTACAAGGGCCAACAGGGACTTCTTTCCTGAGCTTCCTGGGGGGAAACGGCAACCCATTCAAATAAATATGCGGTTATGCCTTAGCTAACATAAGAAAAAAAAGGGGGAATTGGGACTTTAAATGATGCCTCCACCCCTGTAATAGGTAAATACAAAAGGGAAAGTTGGGACTTTAAAATGAAGCGCTTGGATAGTGGAGGTAAATTTGACCATGTTTGAATAACACCATGGAGTGTTTATTGGTTATAATAAATATACAGACAATAAAAAGTATTCATTTCATATACAGTAAAAAATATTCATTTCATATACATATAAGAGGCATGCACATGGCATGAGCATAATAAAAAAAAAATAATAATTGTACAGCAGCACATGATTGAATAATAGATAGTAGATTGAATAGTAAAACATAGTAATGCCAGCAACAACATGCCTGATACCGACAGGTATACCCACATGGTAAATATGCATCTACTGAATAGGGGAAAATTATGTAGTTGAGTAAATCAGATAGTAATAAAATAAGTATGATTCCGTATGAGATGTAGCTGGGGCATCAAAGCAAATCGCGACGCGTTTCATGGATGTTTCTGCACTCATCAGGAGCTGATGCGGCCAAAATTTCTATGGAATGTATATAGAGATATAATGAACCATATTATCCATATAAAGGAGTTGAATGAACATTTGGTGTGTATACCCTGTTTCCCCTAAAATAAGACCTAGCGTGATTGTCGACAATGGCTGCAATATAAGCCATACCCCCCAAATAAGCTCTAGTTAAAGTCCTTCTATGTCTTATTCTCAGGGTAGGGCTTATTTTTGGGGAAAGAGGATGGGGTTTATTTGGGGGGTAGGGCTTATATTGCAGCCATCACCGACACTCATGCTAGGTCTTATTTTAGGGGAAACAGGGTAGATGGTTAACCAAACACACTCACCAACTCCTATGCTCCTTTATATAGATAATCATCCACGAAACATCCACGAAACACCTCAAGCTTTGTTTTGAGGCCCCAGCTACATCTCATACGGAATTGCCTTTTCCGGGTTGATTCTGGCCTGGTGCACCAGGCTATTCCCGGTTGAGCCCTGATGCCTTCCTGGTAGGGATGGGGCTGCACTGGTCTGGCTGAGGGCTGTGAAAGAAGCCTCGTGGTGTATTGCTCTTGGGGTAGCAGTCCAGGGGTGCCGTAGGGCTTTTGGCACCAAGGTCACTGCACCATGTACACACTTTTTTTCACACCTGAAGGCCAGGCCTTTTGGGTTGGACCAGAGGAATTTTTAATTCATGGCCAAAGTGCCTGCCATGGTATTTCACTATGGTACAAACACTTATCCACTTCCCCTTTTCCCTTTTTTATATGTGTGTTTGTCCCTGCACTTTTTGCACAGTACTGTATGCACTTTCTCAGTAGGATGCAGGTCCTCTGACCTGCCCTGAAAGTCTTTGGGGGCGGGGGAGGGCATGTGGCAGTATTCAGGGTTGGTCTGTTTTCGGCTCACCTTCCAAAGAAAGGGCTCCACCTGGTTTTACCCAGGTGGACCAGTGAGTACCCCAGTTCCTGTCAAGAGCCTTGCACCCCAGGGGATAAGAGCAAGGATCCTTTCTATTCGGAGGAGGACCATGTGTACACCCTGTACACTTTTTTTGTTCTCACTTTTGTGTACCCATTTTTTTATTTTTATTTTTTGCCCCGGGTGTTTTGTTTTTGTAAGTGTGTGTAGCGCCGGGCTCCTGAAGAGCACGCGCTATGTTTTTCAAAGTTAAAACTTTACCCAAACTACAGTTTGGTTTGGGTTTATTTGTCTAAATTTGACTTCTGTGTCAATCTGACTGGACTGTGAGATGTTCAGCCTGGTCACAGGGGGCACTGTCTCTGGTGGCAGCCGTGGAACTATGGTCTAGCCAGGTGCTTAAGTTACTCTCTTTCGTAGTCAGGTCAGTGGGAGTGGTCCTCTCGCTGTGCCCTCTGGGAGAGGGTATTTAAGACACGGACGTCACGTGGTTTGGGGTGTCCGGCCCAGTATGAAGTGCTGATTACATGGTCCTGGTCCTCCTGACCAGCCCCTAGGAAGGCTATGGCCTGGGGTGCGGTTCCACCTGACTTTAATACCTCGGGCTGGCTAGCCCAAGGCATGGAAAGTAGAGGAGGATTCTGAGGTGGATGGGTGCCGTCTCTGATCTGGGAGAGGCCCATTGAACTTCGAGCATTCCAGGGGAGGACTCTTTAGAAGAACACCACATGTGAGTTTGGTTTTCTTAACAAGAGCCTGGAAGGGCTGAAGTAACCGAGAGAATCCGGTCTTGTGGATATCGCCAAGCAGGCTGAAAGATCCAGGTATCCTACAAGTGTTCTACAGCTTAGTTTCCTACGTGTTCTACAACAACGTCCATGACAAAGACTTTGTTCCTGAGTAAGCACCTTGTTGGCTGCTAGGCCTTGTGAGAGAGGGACTGTCCAACCTGAGTGTTCATCCAGCTGCGAATGGCTATTCTCTGAATGCAGTCAAAGTAAGCAAGTTCCTTAACGTTTATAGACTTTGACATTGAGAGTACCTGAATTCCTTTCCAACCCTCTGATCCCAAGTTAAAGACTGTTCAATGATTGAAGTTTGCAAATAAAATCCATTCAAGTGGATCTATTGTCAGTCTCAAGTTTACTGGGTCACCTACCACGGGACATCCCCTAGACGGGCAACAAGGAGAAGAGGAAGTTAATGGTAAGCCCAAAAATAACCAGCAGCTCCCTCGGGGGTTAGTGCTACATGTGTTTCACTACACCACGGGACAAATTTTCTCTCATTTGATCTAATTTTTTATTTATTAACAGTTACGAAATGTAATTCCTTAATATTTATTCTTTCTTTTGTACATCAGATAGGTCTTTTAATTATTCCATATTGTATATGTAATCTAATGGGAATCCTTCTCTGTGATGCTCCATAGGGTTCATGTGGGTCATGCTGGGCTTTTAGCTCAGTTGGGGCCCTGGAAGGTCAGCTAAAGAAGAAGACGAAGAAACTAGTGGTTCTCAGTCCTCAGAACCTGGTGGACTGTGTGAAGAAGAATGACGGGTGTGGAGGAGGCTACATGACCAATGCGTTTGAGTACGTGAGGGACAATAAAGGCATTGACTCGGAAAAAGCCTATCCTTATGTTGGAGAGGTAGGTACTCATTCATAAACCATTCATTGAATTCTTATATAAGCTTTATGTAAATGTACCTTCAAAATTTTTTTTTGATATTCTTAAATTTGCACCTCGAGTTCAAATACTTGGTGACTCTACCATGAAGGTCCTTCTTCAGGCACTTACTGCTATAAGGTGACAACTGTCTCCCAACTCTGCTGCTGTTTTGTCACCCTGCCACATGTGCCTTGCAAGTGGGTGTGCCAACAAACCTTACACAGATATGGTCCACCGTGAGTAGGGTTGCCACCTCATCCCTTTAAACCTGAACACATAATAATTACACAGGTTCTGTGGCTGATTAAGGTGGTAATTAAACTCACTTGGTGCCTTATCTGCATTTAATTAGCCTCAGAACCTGTGTAATTAAAAGGTGTTCGGGTTTAAAGGGATGAGGTGGCAACTCTTAGCCATGAGTAATCTGGTGCCGACCAATGATGTTCAGCCCACCCTGGAGCAATTGCATCTAGATAGGAAGTGGCTGAAAGAGGCTGGAGGAAACCTGAATAAAAGGTGAAAACAGTATTTTATGAAAAAAAAAAAAAAAACAATAGATTTGGATATGCAGTGCTTTAGTAAACTAAATATCACCCCATCTGGGTTTAAATCTACTTTCCAAAAGTATGTGTGACTAGAGAGTAGACCTCATTCCTCCAAAAAGTAGGCTTTAGCATTGTTATTTTTAATAGCTGTATGACATAATGGGGTCACTGTCAGTCTTACTGAGTTCTTTGTTTGTTTTTTGTGGGCTACAGAACACCTCCCTCTTTAATCACCACCCTTACATAGTGGGGGGGGGGGGGGTTCTGTAGTTCAGTTGGAAACTCAAATAGGACTTACAATACTGCTTGGGATTTCAGTACAGCAGAGGTAGAGTTGTCTAGGTGCTCACTGACTTCCTGTACTTGAAGCATTTTAAGGGGACAAGACATGGTAAAATGTGCATGTATTGCAGATATGTACCAAACATGTTAAGCAACATGTGATTGCGTACATGATATGTACAGTATATGTATGTTTTTTCAGATGCTTTTGTCATCCTTAGTCCAGCCTTTGTCAATCAGTGTTCCATGGAATTCTAAGGTTTCTCTGGGGGTTGTTAGTGGTTCCTTGAGCAATGAGCAGTTTTCTGCCTTCTCAATGAGTGGACATTGATGCCAATGATCATTTTAGCTAATCGTAAGGGGGGATTCTTCCCACTGATCACCAATGTAAGGAGCATTTTTCCCATTGATTGACCGCCAATGTAAGGAACATTCTTCCCACTGACCACCAATGTAAGGCACATTCTTCCCCCTGATCACCAATGTAAGGATCATTCTTCCCACTGACCACCAATGTAAGGCACATTCTTCCCCCTGATCACCAATGTAAGGAGCATTCTTCCCACTGACCACCAATGTAAGGAGCATTCTTCCCCCTGATCACCAATGTAAGGAGCATTTTTCCCATTGATTGACCGCCAATGTAAGGATCATTCTTCCCACTGACCACCAATGTAAGGCACATTCTTCCCCCTGATCACCAATGTAAGGAGCATTCTTCCCACTGACCACCAATGTAAGGCACATTCTTCCCCCTGATCACCAATGTAAGGATCATTCTTCCCACTGACCACCAATGTAAGGCACATTCTTCCCCCTGATCACCAATGTAAGGAGCATTCTTCCCACTGACCACCAATGTAAGGCACATTCTTCCCCCTGATCACCAATGTAAGGAGCATTCTTCCCACTGACCACCAATGTAAGGAGCATTCTTCCCCCTGATCACCAATGTAAGGAGCATTCTTCCCCCTGATCACCAATGTAAGGATCATTCTTCCCATTGACCACCAATGTAAGGATCGTTCTTCCCACTGACCACCAATGTAAGGAGCATTTTTCCCCCTGATCACCAATGTAAGGATCATTCTTCCCACTGACCACCAATGTAAGGCACATTCTTCCCCCTGATCACCAGTGTAAGGAGCATTCTTCCCCCTGATCACCAATGTAAGGATCGTTCTTCCCACTGACCACCAATGTAAGGATCATTCTTCCCACTGACCACCAATGTAAGGAGCATTTTTCCCATTGATTGACCGCCAATGTAAGGAGCATTCTTCCCAATTTTTCTTTATTAAAAGTCTTGCAATCATTAAGCATAAAATCACAATATATAAATATACATAAATATATACATATTTACATAAATTAAAATGAATATAGCAAAACTGCTCTCAAACCAAAAAAAAAAAAAAAAAAAAAAATACTTTACAGCAATAACATAAATCCTATTACGACTCACACCATTACACCAGACATCAAACTTGTGAGGTTAAGAAACAAACCTGTACCCATTATGCATGCAGCCCTTCTTCAAAAAGAAGATACTAACCAAAAAAAGCTAAGGGAGTGAAAGAACCAGAAAAAGAAAAGAGCTCCTCACCCAGAGATGGGCAGTTCACCAAAGGCAGGTCTGATATTCCTCCACGCCCTTATCCAGACTGCCCGAGGCTCCCTGCCCTTCTCAAGACCCCGAATTTTCCCAACCTCACCCAGAATATCGTGCACCACCACCTCAACAGAGAGGACTTTCTTCCGCAGGGTAATCTGGCACCGTGCATTCCATGTGAAGTAACGGACAACTATACTAACTAAAAACAGTGTATCCAAATCAAAATCCCAGTGAGTCGGGAATGCCCCATACACCCACTCCGCATAACTCATGCGATAGAAAAAGGGGATGCCTAGAGCCCTCCCCACCCTTTTATACACCTCTATGTTAAAGGGACACTGGAGCAAAAAGTGGTCCATAGACTCCACTTTACCAACACACTCCGCTCTAGGACAATCCCGATCATCCACAGGGCGATGCTTCAAGTTCCCTCTCACATAGAGCCTTCCATGGAAGGCGAGCCAGGCTTGATCCCTAAACTTCAAGGGGATTCTTTCTAAATTGATTAAACGCAACCCCTCCCTCATTACAGAGCCTGGGCAATCCCTTAAGGCCAGTGACACACTGAAAGCAGAGCCCAAAATCCTCTTCTCCAGAAGCTTCCTGGGGAGGGACTTGATATCCTCCACTGTCACCTGCCACTGCCGAAGTATTTTCAGACACGGGGCAACATAAGCCGGGAGCTTGCCATGTCGGACTCTCAGACTTTTCACTGGTCCGCCATCTTCCCAGGATCGCAGAAAAGGCCTAAAACAAGATTGAAAAATACCCACCCATCCCGGCGGGTTCTCTGCTAGCATGTTACCAAGATTGTACTTTAAAAACAGCAGAGAAAAGAAAACTATTGGGTTGACCATTCCTAGGCCACCCTCCCGCCTAGACAGGTAAGTTACATTGCGTTTGATCAGGTTCAGCCTACTTCCCCATAACAGTTGGAAAAAGCAGCTGTACACCCTTGCATAGAGAGATACTGGCAAGATACAGACGAAGCTGACATATAAAAAAATTGGGACCAGGTACGTTTTGATCAAGTCAACCCTCTCCCTCAATGAAAGCTTCCATTTCTTCCAACTTGCTACTTTGGCATTGGCACACACCAACCTGCTTTCCCAATTTCGATGACCATAGTCACCAGGACCAAATTTGATGCCCAACACTTTAATTTCCTGCTGGGGCTCTGGGAAAGCATCCGGAAGTTCGAAGCTTTCACCTTCCTCACCCATCCAGAAAACTTCACTCTTTTCATGGTTGACTTTAGAACCAGAAGCCTCCGTGTACTGCTCTATCATAGAGACCACCTCCTGCGCCTCCTCCGTTCCAGAGACAATAACAGACACATCATCGGCATAGGCCACGACCTTCAAAGGTGGCACACCAGCAATGCCCAAAGGCACCCCGCACAAAGATCCACTCTCTAGCCTTCTTATGAAGGGGTCGATTGCGAATACATATAACAGGGGGCTCAGAGGACATCCCTGGCGCACACCAGAGCCAACCTCAAAAGGCCGTCCAACCCAACCATTAACCAGTGGGAAGCTCTCAGCCCCTTTATATAATGTCTTCAGCCAATCTATAAACCTCCCCTGCAGGCCGTATCTACCAAGTAGCAAATACAGGTACTCGTGATTGACTCTATCAAAAGCCTTCGCCTGATCCAATGCCAGCAAGTACTTTCTCCATCCAGCAGCCCTGCATCGTTCCAAAGCCTCCCGGACAGCTAAAACCGCTGAAAAGGTACTTCTACCTTGGACCGAGCAGTGCTGATGACTGGACAACAAATCGCCTGCCACTGACGACAAGCGCCAAAAAAGAATCTTCGCCAAGATCTTTCTATCAACATTGAGAAGACTGATGGGGCGCCAGTTCTCAATCATTGAGGGGTCTTTACCTTTTGACAGAAGAATCACAGCGGATTGCCTCATGGAGGGAGGGAGCGAACCCTCTTCTAGACAGCTGTTATAAACCTCCGCTAAAAAGGGAGCCAGAATGGACTTAAAACACTTGTAGAATTCAGCTGTCAACCCATCTGGCCCAGGCGATTTTTTGGTAGCCAGCTTCTCTATAGCATGAACTACCTCATCCACTGAAATTGGTTCTGTCAAATCCATCAAAGGCAATGTACCATTTCCCAATCCTGGAGTAGAATCCAGAAAGCTTTCCATCTTGTCCCGACAAAGGTCCTTTCTTCCCAGAAGGTCTGCATAATATGATCTGAAGATCTCCAGGATCCCTGATCTGGACTTCACCAGGGAACCCGTACTATCCCTCAGGCCTATGACCGTCTTAACTGCTATGCCTTGCTTACAGTTCTGGTAAGGATCAGGCGAGTGATATTTTCCATAATCCCTCTCCAGAACCAAGGAGGTATGCCGGTCGTATTGACACTTTCTAAGAAGAAACTTGACCTCAGAGATCTCCCCTGGATCTCCTCTATACGAGACAAGACGATCAAGCTTCCTCCGCAAATGCTGGTAGGCAATGTACATACCAAGCTGCTTCTTCTTACTTATGGCCTTGAAAAGTCCAATCGCCCTTTGTTTCACAAGCTCCCACCACTCTGACTTAGTGCTGCAAAAGTCCAGAATAGAAACCTGTGCCTGAAAAAAATCCTCAAAGGATTGTCTTACCTCTACGTCTTCCAGGAGAGCCGAATTCAGTTTCCAGGTACCCCTTCCCCTGGGTGGAGTGTCCGAGGCATTCAGAGTCACAGACAGCATACAGTGGTCAGAGAACTCCACCACCCTCAACTCAGGAGCCGAGAAAGCAGAGTTCTCCTTTAAAAAAAACCTATCTATCCTACTCTGACTATTCCCTCTCTGAAATGTGAATCCCGTGCTGCCAGGGCAGTGCTTAATATGCACATCTACCAGGCCTGCTTGTCTCACCATATCTCTAAGAAAAACGCTATCGTACGCCAGCCTGTCTATGGAGCCTCTCCTGTCTTCAGGCCTAATTATGGTGTTAAAATCACCTCCAAAGACAACCTGCTGGGATGTAAAAAGGAAGGGCTTGATCTCTGTGAGGAGGCATTTCCTGCCCCATCTTGACTGCGGTCCATAGATATTAATCAGGCGCAAGTCCTGCCCCCTAACAGAGACGTCCAAGACCATGCATCTCCCAATCTCTACCTCAATTACCCGCCGGCACGTTACCATATCGGTTTTAAAAAGGACCGCAACTCCGCTGCAGGGCTCTGCCGCAAGAGACCAAAAGGAGGGACCGCATCTCCACTCCCTTTTTGCTAGATGGACATCGGCCAAAGTATTGAGCCAGGTCTCTTGCAAAAATAAAATCTCGGCATCAAACTCGCTGAGCAAAAATAAGGCAATATCACGAGCTCTTGCAGATTTCATGCTGGCGACATTAATGGTCGCCACCTTTATCGGAGTGGGAACTGCCATCAGGATGATTGGGGTAGTCGTTTCTTAACCTTTGCCACACTCTCATCACCAGAAACAGCTCTCTTCAGACTATGTGACTCCCCCTCATCCATGGATGATAAAGAAAAAGATACATCAGACATCCCATCACCTGACAAAACTGAAAAAGGGTTACCAGGAGGTACCCCTCCTGGGTCCGACTCTGAGGAAGAAATAACTACTTTTTTTGTCTTCCTCTTCTTCTTTTTCTTCCTCCTAAACGTCTCCCACCCCTCATCATCTGAATCCCCCTCAACAGAGGGTGAGACATGGGATATGGACACCCTTCCATCCGCCCCACCCCCATCCAGCACCCCCACATTCCCCTGACCACGTTTGCGCTGCCGAGGGACAGGGACTGGAGGCTGAGAAGGAAGATCCGCTAAACCTGCCCCCCCAGCAGCCTCCGCTAGTCTGGAGGACCTACGTACAGCAGGAATAGGGACAACCACATGGGGGACAGACTTAGGGACCACATCACTAGAGGGAACAGAATCTGAAACAGAAGGAACTGACACAGGAGGGACAGACTCAGGGACAACATTACCAGGGGAAACAGAACCTGAAACAGATGGAACAGACACAGGAGGGACAGACTCAGGGACCACATTACCAGGGGAAACAGATGGAACTGACACAGGAGGGACAACAACAGTTACAGCGGCCTGATCCTCCCTATCCAGCCTCTGCAGCTCAGCCTCCAATCCTTGCAGGTTATGTAAAGCCTCTGGACACTTACTGTAAGGATGGCCAAGCTGTTGGCACAGATTGCACCGAATTTGGGTACAATCTTTCGCCAAGTGGTCCAGACCCTGGCATAGCGAACACTTTTTACGGGTGCAGGTAGAGGCAAAATGGCCCTTTTCACCACATTTATTGCAGACTTTGGGCTGTCCCTGGTAGAAAATAGTCAGCCGATCTCTTCCCAGAAAAGCTGAGCAGGGCAGATGTTGGACTACATTGCCCAGCACCCCCAGTTTTAGTGACACCGTCCAGGCCCCTGTCCATATCCCATGCTCATCCAGGACCTTCCGCAGTGGAGTGAGGACCTCACCATATCGGCGTAGCCATACTATCAAATCAGCCTCTGGTATGGATTCGTTACGCACCAGGATGGTCACCGATTTTATCAGAGGCTGCCTGGAAATCACCTTTGGCACCAAACCACTCCACTGCGAAAGGCCCTGGCACCTCCTATGTCGCTCCCAAAATAAATCCAACCCCTCAGGTTTTACAAAAGACAAATCAAATTCATAACTCCCCACTGGGCAAATCAAAGCAAAAATATCCACAGCTTTAAACCCCATTTCCAAAATCAACTCTGCCACCCTCCCCCTCACTGGTGGGGTCCCCTCCCCCTCCCACTTGAACTGAACCACATTCCTCCTCCTATACCCACCACCAAAACCCCCTATATTGTGACCACCAATATTTACAGTATTCCCCCCACCCTCCTTGGTGCGACTCCCCACAACAGACGCATAACTCCCCATATTCCTCCCAGCAGAAGAGATATTTGTGTGTTTTGAACTGTCTGAGACATCTTTAGCAGATATCGATTGTACAGATTTGGTCTGTACAATCGATGAGTCTTTCCTCTGAGCAGAGAGAGAAATGTCATCTTTGTTTTTCCCAGCAGTATTAACCCCTTCACCATCACCACCACCACCCACCACATTCATTGTTTTATCATGACTGTCATTGTTGATACTTGCTGGTATATTCACATGTCCTGCAGTCTTCCCAGCAGTGTCAGTTCCCACTGCTGTGCTGGTGGAATCTTCAGCTGGCCTGTTCTCTTCCATCAGGACAGGACTTTCTGCAGAGGACAGTGCAGGCTGGACTGACACATCCATGGCTTCCACTGCACATGGTGCAGTATTCTGACCCCCTCCCCCATCAGCATCAATCAGCTCTGCTGGAACACAGAGAGGCTCAGGTGAAGCAATCACATTGCAGGTGTCAGCCACAGTGTGTGAAACACATGCAGCAAATGTGGTAGTGGAACTACAGGTCTCAGCACATGCGGGTGCAGCAACATCCATGTTCAGGGGATTTGGTGCAGGTTCATCCTCATTCCCTGGCTGATTCTTCTGAACATCCTCCGGGACCTCTGATGGATTATCAGACATTACAAACTTGTCTCCTCTCAGGGGGGATTCCATCCTCTGGATGAAGGTCAGGGTGCCATTCTCACTCTCAACCCCCTGGCTGGTTGCCGCCGGCGACTCCAAGGCCTTACATGGGGGGAGAGGAGCAGAGGCAGATGGACCCGGGTCATCCATATGCTGAGGCTGATCCACTGAACACGATGAGGACTGGCTGACAAACCTTCTCTCGTTTTCAAACTTTTCTTTAAATGCTCCACTTTTTTCTTTTAGTTTTCCCAACAATAAAGTTTGCTGCTTTACTTTTTCCTCTAATTCCTGTAGCTCAGGCTTCATGGCGGTGCGATTCTTACTCCAGGCCTGGAAGTATTTGGCTTTGAAGTTTTTAAGCTCCACTCTCAAAACTTTAAGTTTCTCCTCCGCTCTCCCAATCGCCCTAAAGCGATTAACAACCTTAAGGCTGAAAACGCTGGCATCCATACCAGGGCCCGGACCCACAGACAGATCCTCCACCTCCTCCTCACTGGGCCCCGTGTCATCAGGGGGATCCATCTCAGGGCCTCCCCCAGGATCAGGCATTATTCCTGGGCCAAGCTAGCAGGCAAGGCCCAGGCTTGAAAAATGGGTGGTTCTCACAGAGAGCTCTTTGGGTGTGTCCTCCTCCTCCTTCCCACTGACCACCAATGTAAGGAACATTCTTCCCACTGACCACCAATGTAAGGATCATTCTTCCCATTGACCACCAATGTAAGGATCATTCTTCCCACTGACCACCAATGTAAGGAGCATTTTTCCCATTGATTGACCGCCAATGTAAGGAACATTCTTCCCACTGATCACCAATGTAAGGGACATTCTTCCCACTGATCACCAATGTAAGGGACATTCTTCCCACTGATCACAAATGTAAAGGAACATTCTTCCCATTGACCACCAATGAAGGGATCATTCTTCCCCCTGACCATGTACTTGTAAATATAGATCATTAATATTAGGGGTCCCATGCACCTGGGGATTTATTTCAAGGGTTCCCCACGGTAAATGGTTGAGAAAGGCTGCGTTAGACCAAATAAACTCATGTGTGATGGTTGTTCTTCCTAGGACCAGCCCTGTAACTACACCACAGCAGGCAAAGCTGCTAAATGTAAATCATATAAAGAAGTCACGGAGGGCAGTGAGAAGGCGCTGAAGAAGGCCGTAGGCACGGTTGGACCTGTCTCAGTGGGCATCGATGCCAGTCTGTCCACCTTCCAGTTTTACAGTACAGGTAAATTTTGTCTAATTTTGAAATAAACTGGAGTAATAGCAGCCAATCAGAATTGAGCTTTCATTTTGTAATCATGTACTGTAGGTTATAACTGCTATTTTACAATTTCACTATCATGTAATAGGATTTATACCAATATTTACAATCTCAGCAAGAGCTCACTAAGCTACTGAAAGGACGCTGTTTGTCAGCACAGTTTTCTATGCTGCCATCTTGAAATATCCCAAACGTGTACAGATGTCCCACAGGTCTGCCAGGTATTTGGGACCTGTGTAAATGCGGAGGATTCCCTGGCATTTGCAAACATCCCATAGGTTTTGGGAATCAGGGGCTTTGTAGAGACCTACCTCATTTGTGCACATGCATGGGAATCTTTTATTTATGATGATGGGCTGCCATCTAGTGATCATTTCAGAGTATACAGGCTATATGTGTATCCCTTTTATTTATGATGATGGCCGCCATCTAGTGATCATTTCAGAGTATACAGGCTATATGTGTATCCCTTTTATTTATGATGATGGCCGCCATCTAGTGATCATTTCAGAGTATACAGGCTATTTGTGTATCCCTTTTATTTATGATGATGGGCAGCCATCTAGTGGTCATTTCAGAGTATACAGGCTATATGTGTATCCCTTTTATTTATCATGATGGGCCGCCATCTAGTGGTCATTTCAGAGTATACAGGCTATATGTGTATCTCTTTTATTTATGATGATGGGCAGCCATCTAGTGGTCATTTCAGAGTATACAGGCTATATGTGTATCTCTTTTATTTATGATGATGGGCAGCCATCTAGTGGTCATTTCAGAGTATACAGGCTATATGTGTATCCCTTTTATTTATCATGATGGGCCGCCATCTAGTGGTCATTTTAGAGTATACAGGCTATATGTGTATCCTTTTTATTTATGATGGCCGCCATCTAGTGGTCATTTCAGAGTATACAGGCTATTTGTGTATCCCTTTTATTTTTGATGATGGCCGCCATCTAGCGGTCATTTTAGAGTATACAGGCTATATGTGTATCCCTTTTATTTATGATGATGGGCAGCCATCTAGTGGTCATTTCAGAGTATACAGGCTATATGTGTATCCCTTTTATTTATGATGGCTGCCATCTAGTGGTCATTTCAGAGTATACAGGCTATATGTGTATCCTTTTTATTTATGATGATGGTCCGCCATCTAGTGGTCATTTCAGAGTATACAGGCTATATGTGTATCCCTTTTATTTATGATGATGGCCGCCATCTAGTGGTCATTTTAGAGTATACAGGCTATATGTGTATCCCTTTTATTTATGATGGCTGCCATCTAGTGGTCATTTTAGAGTATACAGGCTATATGTGTATCCTTTTTATTTATGATGACCGCCATCTAGTGGTCATTTCAGAGTATACAGGCTATATGTGTATCCCTTTTATTGATGATGTCCACCATCTAGTGGTCATTTCAGAGTATACAGGCTATATGTGTATGCCTTTTATTTATGATTATGGCCGCCATCTAGTGGTCATTTCAGAGTATACAGGCTATATGTGTATCCCTTTTATTTATGATGGCCAGATGACCACCATCTAGTGGTCATTTCAGAGTATACAGGCTATATAAGTATCCCTTTTATTTATGATGGCCGCCATCTAGTGGTCATTTCAGAGTATACAGGCTATATGTGTATCCCTTTTATTCATGATGATGTGCTGCCATCTAGTGGTCATTTCAGAGTATACAGGCTATATGTGTATCCCTTTTATTTATGATGATGGCCGCCATCTAGTGGTAATTTTAGAGTATACATGCTATATGGTGTATCCCTTTTATTTATGATGATGGGCAGCCATCTAGTGGTCATTTCAGAGTAAGCAATCAACTACATTTAAAAGCTTTGCTAAAGGTTTTTCCAATGGGATACATTGTTGTTTAATATTTATCTTCCAACTATTTTGACCCAAAGTGTTTCCTGGATTTTCTTGCAATCCTCTGACTCTAGTGCAATTGCTAAGATATTTAGCATTTCTGTTGACCTGTTTTATGGATAGCAAAGCTTTGTCTATTAAATGGAGTAAAAAAAAAAAAAACACCTCCATTAAAACTCTTTAAAAGAGCTTGGTCCATTGAACTTTGAGGCTGATTTTCCTGAAGGAACAAACTCCAAATTTTTTGATGATTTTCCTTTTAAGTTCCGTACAAAAATAAAACAGAAAAGAAAGAATGCGCATGATCAGAAACAATAAGCAACAAAAAATAAAAAAGCCTTTGTCATATATGAATTTTAATACAAATTTTTCCGATTTTGCTGTGAAACAATGAGGAAAATCAGATGATCATCCCCCCCCCCCCCCGATTTTCTTATAGTGTACCCCACATTAAAACTATATATATATATATATATATATATATATATATATATATATATATATACATTATTATTATTATTTTTTTATGTATTTTCTATGGACCAACCAAACCTTTGCAATACTTTTGTAAAAGAAAGAAGCTTTATTATCACATTGAAGATGTATGACAGTGTCAGGATGGAATGACCTGTCATAGATCCTATGTAAATGATTGGAGCATGTGGAAACATATAATATTGGTTAGTATGGTGGTGGGGGGGGGGGGGGGATAAGGACATGTCCTCTTATTCTGTATTGTAATTACATGCTTTTCCTCTGTACTGACAATACAGGTGTATATTATGACCCAGAATGCAATGCAGAAGATATTGACCATGCTGTGCTTGCTGTCGGCTATGGGGCACAGAAGAAACAGAAGTACTGGATTATCAAGAACAGGTACTTTACCTATTTATAGTACATAATACATGTTATGTATTGTAATCAGTGTGATTTTTTAAAGTCATATCTTTTTATTAAACACAAACCTTTATTATTTATTTATTTTTATTTATTTCTAAAGAAGAATTCCTGGTATGGTACATTTTTACACAGCTACACTGGATCAGCTTTGAGTAATATAACTATGTATATATACCATACCTGACTGATGCCCCTGGAAGCTAGAAACCTCTGCTACTCCAGTGATCGCCACTTATTTCTGCCCCCCCCCCCCCCCCCCCATGGCTGCTCTGCTGCATTCTGAACACAGGAGAGCAGGCAGCTGGCATGGGTGCTGTTCAGAGAATTCTTTACACCTTCTGATAAATGCTAAGTGTTAAGTGTTATCTGAATGGATGAGGTGGAGAAGTGGGGTGGTGACATCATGATACCTCATCCAATCAGAGAACGTCTTGTAATTGTTCAGAAAATGCAAAGCATTCTTTAAGTGGTGCCCATGCCAAGCAGCCGACCTCCTGTGTTCACAGTGCAGCAGGGTAGCCGCTCAGTACATGACCAGGAAGCTGGTGGAGATCAGTGGAGTTGTGGTGCTTACTGATGATTTCCAGCTTCCAGGGGCACCGGCACAGCCCAACATTATGTCTGCGCATGCGCAGATCTCAAGGTGCTCATGTGCCCCTCAGTAAAACACTGTCTTCTGGGATGTGAGACATGGATCTCCCATACCTCCCAACATTTTGAGATGGGAATGAGGGACACCTACTAGCAAATGTATGTAGGCATACGACACGCCCCCTTAAAGGAGAATTAAAAAAATTCTCAACAAAATGTTGCCACTATTTATATTGGCTTTTAAAATTTACAAATGCAGCAATTTAGAATTTGTATGAAAAGTTTAGCGCTGGAAAACATTTTTTGAAAGATAAAAAGTGCATTTTATATACAGATATATAGATCAGACCAAAATGAGGGACAAATGAGGGACAGAGGGACATTGCTCCAAATCAGGGACAGTCCCTCAAAATCAGGGACAGTTGGGACGTGATCTCCCAGAAGGCAACAGGGGTCCCTTCCTCATTCTCACCTAGACAAGGAAGCAGGGAGTGCTGGGCATGTAATCTAATAAACATTACGGAAAATGGTGAAATGTTCTGCTATAGTATAAGAGTATGAGAGGGGGTGGAGGAAATAGGAGAGAAAGTTCTTTTACTGAGTGAAGGTTCGCTTTAAGTACAGAGCACGTAATGATGATGGTGGGGATGTGCTGCCATCTAGTGGTGGTTTTAGAGTATACATGCTATAACTAGCTAGCTATCCATCTACAGTGCTTTGAAAAAGTATTCACACCCCCTTGATATTTTCCACATTTTGTCATGTTACAACTGAAAACATAAATGTATTTTATTGGGATTTTATGTGATAGACCAACACAAAGTGGCACATAATTGTGAAGTGGAAGGAAAATGATAAAATGGTTTTCAATTTTTTTTACAAAAAAATATATGAAAAGTGTGGAGTACATTTGTATTCAGCCCCCCCGGAGTCCATACTTTACAGAACCCCCTTTCACTGCAATTACAGCTGCAAGTCTTTTTGGGGATGTCTCTACCAGCTTTTCACATCTAGAGAGTGACATTTTTGCCCATTCTTCTTTGCAAAATACCTGAAGTTCTGTCAGATTGGATGGAGAGTGTCTGTGAACAGCAATTTTCAAGTCTTGCCACAGATTCTCAATTGGATTTAGGTCTGGACTTTGACTGGGCCATTCTAAGCCCTTGTACACACGGTCGGAGATTCCGACAACCAAATCCGTCTGAGTAATTCCGACGGATTAATTCCGGAAGAGGTCCGGAAGTGATGTTGCATACACACGGTCGGACTAAGTTGTCGGAAAATCTGATTGTACATAACTTGATGAT
The DNA here is from genome assembly GCF_037356315.1 of Lithobates pipiens. NCBI lineage: Eukaryota > Metazoa > Chordata > Amphibia > Anura > Ranidae > Lithobates > Lithobates pipiens. Next base: position 53,885,512 of record NW_027507791.1, read on the forward strand.
GTTATTTCGTTAGGACGGGACTACGTTCAGGCTAGTAGCCAATAGCTTTGGTCTAGGAATTTGATCTGAGCATGCGTGGCACTTTGTCCGTCGGAGTAGGCTACACATGATCGGAGTATGTCCGATCGGAGCATTTTGTCTGAAAATTTTACCGGAAAGTTGGAAAAGTTGGAAAAACAGTCCGATGCAGACCACACACAGTCGGAATATCCAACAAGACGGTCCGGTAGGAAACATTCTGTCGGAATCTCCGACCGTGTGTACAAGGGCTAACACATGAATATGCTTTTATTTAAACCATTCCATTGTAGCTCTGGCTGTATGTTTAGGGTTGTTGTCCTGCTGGAAGGTGAACCTCCGCCCCAGTCTTAAGTCTTTTGCAGACTCTAAAGTCCCATACACGCAATCAGATTTTCTGCTGATTTTTTCCTTCAGATTTACCAAAACCATATAATATGAGGGCAAACCTTAGGAGTTTCAATGTGTAGGCAATCAGAGAGGCCCTTCTACTATATGGTTTTGGTAAATCTGAAGACAAAAATCAGCAGAAAATCTGATTGTGTGTACTAAGATTGCCCTCTATTTGGCTCCATCCATCTTCCCATCAACTCTGACCAGCTTCCCTGTCCCTGCTGTAGAAAAGTATCCCCACAGCATGATGCTGCCACCTCCATGTTTCACAGTGGGGATGGTGTGTTCAGGGTGATGTGCAGTGTTAGTTTTCCACCACACATAGCGTTTTGCCTTAAGGCCAAAAAGTCAAATTTTGGTTTCATCTGACCAGAGCACCTTCTTCCACATGTTTGCTGTGTCCCCCACATGGCTTCTCACCAATTGCAAGCAGGACTTCTTATGGCTTTCTTTCACAATGGCTTTCTTCTTGCCCCTCTTCCATAAAGGCCAGATTTGTGGACAGCACGACTAATAGTTGTCCTGTGGTCAGATTCTCTCACCCGAGCTGTGGATCTCTGCAGCTCCTCCAGAGTTACCATGGACCTCTTGGTTGCTTCTCTGACGAATGCTCTTCTTGCCCGGCCTGTCAGTTTAGGTGGATGGCCATGTCTTGGTAGGTTTGCAGTTGTGCCATATTCTTTCCATTTTTGGATGATGGATTGAACAGAGCTCCATGAGATGTTCAAAGCTTGGGATATTTTTTTATATTTTAATACCACTTTAAACTTCTCCGCAACTTTCTCTCTGACCTGTCTGGTGTGTTCCTTGGCCTTCACGATGCTGTTTGTTCACTAAGGTTCTCTAACGAACCTCTGAGGGCTTCAGAGAACAGCTGTATTTATATTGAGATTAAATTACACACTGGTGGACTCTATTTACTAATTAGGTGACTTCTGAAGGCAATTGGTCCCACTAGATTTTATTTAGGGGTATCAGAGTAAAGGGGGCTGAATATAAATGCACACCACACCTTTCAGATATTAATTTGTAAAAAATGTGAAAACCAAATTTTGCTTCCACTTCACAATAATGTGCCACTTTGTGTTGGTCTATCACATAAAATCCCAATAAAATATATTTACAATTTTGTTTGTAACATGACAACATGTAGAAAATTTCAAGAGGTAGGAATACTTTTTCAAGGCACTGTATCTACTGTATCTATCTATTTCCCTTTCGATTTATGATTCAGACAGTTACATGAATCTGGGTCACACACTGAGTGAGGAGGCACACTGAGACCTGAGTATCCATACAGACACTCTACCCTCACCTGTCAGACAGTGCTACGGCAGAGAATGGGAGCCTGATGGGCATTCAAAGACACTAGTTATTATTATTATTATACAGGATTTATATAGGGCCAACAGTTTACGCAGCACTTTACAACTTGAGTGTAGACAGTACAACTACAATACACTTGAATGCAGTAGAAATCAGAGGGCCCTGCCCCTTAGAGCTTACAGTCTAGAAGGGAGGGTCAATAGATATAAAAGGTAATAACTGTGGGGGATGAGCTGATTGAGAAGATAAATGTACAGTTGTCAGCTGAGGGCCAGATAGGTTTCTCTGTAGAGATGAGTTTTCAGGGATCGTCTGAAAGTGGACAAAGTAGGAGAAAGTCAGACAGATTGGGGTAGAGCATTCCAGAGGATGGGAGAGGCTCTGGAGAAATCCTGGAGGCGAGCATGGGAAGAGATGACAAGGGAGCTAGAGAGCAGGAGGTCTTGGGAGGAATGAAGAGGACGGTTGGGTTGGTGTTTTGAGACTCGATTAGTGATGTACTGTATCTGGGGACAGAGTTGTGGATGGCTTTGTAAGTTGTTGTTAGTATTTTGAATTTAATTTGTTGGTTAAGTGGCAGCCAATGGAGGGATTGGCAGAGAGGGGTAGCAGACCCAGAGCGGTTTGTAAGGTGGAGGAGTCTGGCAGCAGCATTCATGATGGACTGAAGGGGGGATAGCCTATGTAAGAGTAAGAAAGGAGGAGAGAGTTGCAGTAGTCAAGGCGAGAGATGACCAGGGAGTGGGTTAGAAGCTTTGTGGTGACCTTGGTTAGGAAGGGACGTATCTTGGAGATATTGCGGAGGTTCAGGCGGCAAGCTTTGGACATCGATTGGATGTGGGCCTGAAAGGAGACTTCAGAGTCCAGGATTACACCTAGGACCTCGTCATGGGGGGATGAGTTGATAGTTGAGCACTTGATTTTGACAGAGAAATCAGGGGAAGAGGCACATGGGGGAGGAAATATCATGAGCTAGTTCCCATTAAAGGTCCTCTCCCCTTGTGAGTGACAGCAGGCAGTGGACATATTCTTGGTGAATAGACAGTCTGCTATTGGCTATAGAATCCGTCCACTGCCTGCTGTCAATTACAAGGTGAGAGCAGACCTAATGGGGAACAAGTTTCTCATTTTCCCTACAATGAGGGAATAAAGTATTTGATCCCCTGCTGATTTTGTATGTTTTCCCACTGCCAAAGAAATGATCAGTCTATAATTTTAATGGTCGGTTTATTTTAACAGTGAGAGACAGAATAACAACAAAAATATCCAGAAAAACACATTTCAAAAAAGTTATAAATTGATTTGCATTTTAATGAGTAAAATAAGTATTTGATCCCCCTATCAATCAGCAAGATTTCTGGCTCTCAAGTGTCTTCTATACGGGTAACAAGCTGAGATTAGGAGCACTCTCTTAAAGGGAGTGCTCCTAATCTCAGCTTGTTACCAGTATAAAAGACACCTGTCCACAGAAGCAATCAGATTCCAATCACTCCACCATGGACAAGACCAAAGGATGTCAGGGACAAGGCTGGAATAGGCTACAAAACCATCGTCAAGCAGCTTGGTGAGAGCGTCACAACAGTTGGTGTGATTATTCATAAATGGAAGAAGCACAATATAACTGTCAGCCCTTGTACACACGGTCGGAGAATCTGTCGGAATGAGTCTTATCGGACTGTGTCGTCAGATAATCCGACTGTGTGTGGTATGCATCAGACTGATTCCGTCCGAATCTCCGTCCGACCCAATTTTCCAACATGCTGGAAATATTTCCCGACCAACTGGGCCAGACGGACCTAATCCGATCATGTGTAGAGCATTTTCATCGGACCAAGCGCCACGCATGCTCAGATCAAATTCCTACGTCAAAGCTATTGGCTACTAGCCTGAATGTAGTCCCATCGTAACGAAATTACGTCATCACGTTCTGAAAGATCGGATTTTTCGCCAACTTGGCCCGACCGTGTGTATGCAACAGTTTCGGACACAATCCGTCGGACTAAATCCGACGGGCAAAATCCGACGGATTTGGTTGGCAAAATCTCCGACCGTGTGTACGTGGGCTCAGCCTCCCTTGGTCTGGGGCTCCATGCAAGATCTCACCTCATGGAGCTTCAATGATCATGAGAACTGTGAGGAATCAGCCCAGAACTACACGGGAGAATCTTGTCAATGATCTCAAGGCAGCTGGGACCATAGTCACCAGGAAAACAATTGGTAACACAGTGAAGGACTGAAATCCTGCAGCTCCCGCAATGTCCCCCTGCTCAAGAAAGCACATTTACAGCCCGTCTGAAGTTTGCAAATGAACATCTGAATGATTCAGAGGAGAACTGGGTGAAAGTGTTGTGGTCAGATGAGACCAACATCGACCTCTTTGGCATCAACTCTACTCGCCGTGTTTGGAGAAGAAGGAATGCTGCCTATGACCCCAAGAACAACGTCCCCACCGTCAAACATGGAGGTGGAAACATTATGCTTTGGGGGTGTTTTTCTGCTAAGGGGACAGGACAACTTCACCACTTCAAAGGGACGATGGACGGGGCCATGTGCCGTCAAATCTTCAGTGAGAACTTCCTTCCCTCAGCAAGGGCATTGAAAATGGGTCGTGGATGGGTATCCCAGCATGACAATTACCAAAAACACATGGCCAAGGCAACAAAGGACTGGCTCAAGAAGCACATTAAGGTCCTGGAGTGGCCTAGCCAGTCTCCAGACCTTAGTCCCATAGATATGTGGAGGGAACTGAAGGTTCAAGTTACCAAACGTCAGCCTCGAAACCCTTATGACTTGGAGAGGATCTGCAAAGAGGGACAAAATCCCTCCCAAGATGTGGGAAAACCTGGTGGCCAACTCCAAGACACATCTGGCCTCTAATTGCCAACATGGGTTTTGCCACCAAGTTATGTTTTACAAAGGGGTCAAAATACTTATTTCACTCAACTACTACTTAAGGACCGCCCGCCACAGCTGCATGTCGGCTGTTTGAAGTGGAAAACAGTTGTGGCATGCACCCTCAGATCTTGGGTGAGAACCTCCTTCCCTCAGCCAGTGTATTTAAAATGGGTCATGGATGGGTATTCCAGCATGACAGTGACCCAAAACACACGGCCAAGGCAACAAAGGAGTGGCTCCAGAAAAAGCACAGTAAGGTCCTGGAGTTGCCTCCAGTCTCCAGACCTGAATTCCATGGAAAATGTGTGGAGGGAGCGGAAGGTTTGAGTTACCAAATGTCAGCATCAAAACCCTAATGACTTGGAGAGGATCTGCAAAGAGGAGTGGGGACAAAATCCCTCCTGAGATGTTGGCAAACCTGGTGGCCAACTACAAGAAACGTCTGACCTCTGTGATTGCCAACAAGGGTTTTGCCATCAAGTCATGTGTTGCGAAGGGGTCAGATACTTATTTCACTCATTGAAATGCAAATCAGTTTATAACTTTTTTCTGGATTTCTTTGTTATTCTCTCACTGTTAAAATAAACCTACCATTAAAATGATAGACCGATCATTTATTTGTCAGTGGGCAAATGTACAAAATCAGCAGGGGATCAAATACTTTTTTTCCTCACTGTATAAGACTCCACCTATTGCAGCAACACTGGTGACTAAGAAGCTGTAGGCTGTAAACCTGGTCCTGTATAGACATGTAAGAGCGGCAAGGATGTGGAATTCCCTTCCACAGGTGGTGGTCTCAGCCGGGGAATCGATTGTTTCAAGAAACTATTAGATAAGCACCTGATTGACCACAACATACAGGGGTATACAATGTAATACTGACATATAATCACACACATGGGTTGGACTTGATGGACTTGTGTCTTTTTTTCGACCACACCTACTATGTAACTATGTAACATGTCATCCAATTCTTTTCTCTCCACAGCTGGGGCGAGGATTGGGGTGATAAAGGCTACATCCTAATGGCCAGAGACAAAAATAATGCTTGCGGCATCGCCAGCCTCGCCAGCTACCCCCTTATGTGACCCGTACAGAATGCACACAGATGACACCACATAGACCGGTCATCTCTGGAACCCCGACGTCCTTCTTACCCTTCTTTATTTCTTTGAATGATGACTTTCTATGTCGTCGGGAAGTTACACTGATATAAATGTTTACACAAATTTGCCTTTATATAAACTCAATCACTAAAATCTCTTATAGGGCTCTTGCCGCAGTTATAGCTCAATTTAGCCGATCGACAGGCACTGCAGAATACACTGTGTGTGGCTTCACCCATGTAACAATGGCCACTTGAGTTTCCAAGCATATGGGTGTATTTTTCAAAGCGCAAAGGTTGGTGTGAAAATGCCATTACCTGCAGGTATGTGGCTATAGCCAGCCACAGCATATATTGCAATGCAAGTTAATGGGCTAAACTACGCTGCAATGGTAGCTCCCAGGTGCCACAACAACAGGCAGATTTTACTAGACATGTGCAATTTGTTTAGTTCTAATTTGTTCTTTTGACAAATTCGTTCATTTCTGAATTTCAGAATTTTTCAATTTCCGAATTTTAAAATTTCTGAATTTCGTTAATTTGTTAATCCGAATTTCTGATTTTTTCAATTTCCAATTTTTCTAATTTCCAAATTTTGTTAATCCGTTGACTTCCGAATTGCTGACTTTCCAAATTTCATTAATTTGTTAAAGATATAAGAAAATTCTAAATGTAAGTATTCTAAATTTCGGAAATTGAAAAATTCTAAATTCTAGATTTCAAAAATTCTAGATTTCAGAAATTCTAGATTTCAGACATTCTAAACTTCGGAAATTGTAAAATTCTAAATTTCAGAAATTGGAAAATTTGAAATTTCAGAACTTCTAAATTTTCGGAAATTCTAAATTCGGAAATTGGAAATTCAAAATTTTGGAAAATGGAAATCAGGAAATTCAAAAATAAGAATGAAAATCTGAAATAATAAATAACTAATAATAAATATTAAATTACAGGTATTGGGATTTCCATTCAAATTTGGCTATTAGTGAACGTAATGAATACAAATTTATCCGAAGTTACGAATTATCTGAAATAATGAATGCCATGTCTAAACGAATGGAACGTAACAATCTAATAATAATAAATAACAATAATAATAATAAAACCTTTTTTATTATTACTATTTATTATTATTTTTTTCCATTCGTTTAGATGTGGCATTCGTTATTTCAGATAATTCGTAACTTCAGATAAATTCGTAACGTTCACAAACGGCCAGATTTGAAAGGAAATTCCAATACCTATAATTTAATAGTTAGTTATTATTAGTTAGTTATTATTTAAAATTTTACAGATTTTCTTTCTTTTTTTCAGATTTTCGAATCACAGAATTTCCCAATTTTTGAATTCCGAAAATCCAAAAATGTGGAATTTGAAAATTCGGAAATTTGAAAATTCAGAAATCAGAAATTCTGAATTAAAAAATTTGAACATTTGAAAATTCGGAAATTCGGAATGAAAAAATTTGGAAATTTTAAAATTCGGAAATTCAAAGTACGGAAATCTGGTAATTCAAATTTTTGACTTTCCGAAGTTTCAAATTTTCGAATCTCCGAATTTCCAAATTTCCAAGTAAAAAAACAAATGAAACGAAAACGAACAAATTTTTTGTTAAGTGCACATGTCTAGATTTTACTCACTGAGCCCATGAACTTTAACCTGTTAATGTCATTAAAAGTGTTTTTTTTATATTTAGTCCAACTGATTTCATGCTAAATAATACAGAGCAATCCCACCACAATGGTCCTTGTTCAGATACTTCCTGTTGTAGGGTGACAACGCTCAGTCTTCCAATTGTGTTTCTGCATTGTCTCCTTATCACACAGCTTATTGACTTTACACAGATATGATCCATTGTTGTCACCTTCAGAAAAGCTGCCCTGAGTATATGTAAGAAGAAAATGGCTGAAAAGAGGCTTCAGGAGTTAAGCAGCACTGAGATACAACAAAGGATAAAAAAAAGGTTAAAAACAAAAAGCAGAAGACGCAATACAAGAAGCCAATTATCTCATGTGCTGACAAGAAGTATGCTGATAGGAGGAGAGAGAAGAGTGGCAGAGATGGGCTCATCACTGTGCTACCTTTCCTTTTGCGGCATCGCCAACCTTGGCAGCTACCCCCTTATGTGACCCATACACAATGCACAAAGAGGACACCACATAGACCGGTCATCAGGCTGGGGGGCTGGTCAAGGACTACTTGGACTCAAAGGACGCGAGTTAAATGATGCTGGTCATCAGACATCTAGCAGCAGAAACGTATACTGTGGGAGAGGGGGTGACCTCTAGATTGAATGTGAATGTTGCAGCAAAAGTTGGTTTGTTATTGTACCTTATTAATTTTTTTTTTCCACTGAGATTCTGCTTTAAAGGAACCGGGATCAAAATGATAAGTTCACAATCCTGCAGCTTCTGCTATTGGGTACACGGGTTTGCCATTAGACAATATTGGGTATGAGCAGGTGTTGTGTGCAATGGTTAGTTATTTCACAGAACGGACACATAAATGTGAATTGAAGCGCCACACCACAGCTATAAGGTCCCGATATAACGTCCAGTAAGGGTCAGGGAGACAATCAAATAAGTACCCAATGCATTTCGGGAGTCAACATACGCTTCATCAGAGTTTGAGATAAAGATCTTCTCCCAATGCTGTGGCAAAAGAGGAATCAATCCCCAATGCCATGACAAGAGAGGGATCTGATTGGTTGCAGTGGTGACCGTAAGATCAGATTAACCAAAATTAATGACCACGGATATTTGATTGGTTTTAATTGAACATTACTGCTCATTGAGTTTTCTTAGGATTTTTGATTAAGATTTATTTTTCTGTGTTTCTTGGTCCAAAATTATTTTAAAACAATAACCTAAGAACTAGACAGGTGTACTGCCCAAAAATTTGTTTGTTTTCATTTCGTTCGTTTTTGTTTTGTTTTTCGGGTCATTCATTATAATCGCAATTAGTAAATTCGTACATTTGTAAATTTGTACATTCATACATTGGTAAATTAGAAAATATGTGTATTCGTAAATTTGTACATTCGCACATTTGTAAATTCATACATTCGTAAATTAGAAAATGTGTACATTCATACATTTGCATATTCGTACATTTGTAAATTTGTAAATTTGTAAATTTTGAAATTAGAAAATTCAGAAATTTCGAAATTAGAAAAATCCAAAAACCCGGAAATGAGAAAATCTGAAATAATAACCAACTATTAAATTATAGCTATTGTAATTTCCTTTCAAATTTGGCTGTTAGTGAACGTAACGAATACAAATTTATCCGACGTTAGGAATTATTCGAAATAACGAATGCCGCATCTAAACAAATGGAACAGAACACATTAATAATAAATAATAATAAAAAGTTATTATTATTGTTATTTATTATTATTAATTCATTATGTTCCATTCGCTTGGATACGGAATTCGTTATTTTGGATAAAGTTGTATTTGTTACGTTCACTAACAGACAAATTTGAAAGGAAATTACAATACCTATAATTTAATAGTTAGTAATAGTTAAGTTATTATTAGTTGATATAGTAGTTGTTGTAGTTATTATTTCAGATTTACGAATTTACAAATTTCCAAATGTAAAAATGTACTCATTTCCGACTGTACGAATTTACGAATGTGCGAATGTATGAATTTGCAAATTTAAGCATGTATGAATGTGCAAATGTACGAATTTACGAATGTGTGAATGTACAAATTTGCGAATGTACGAATTTACGAATTGCGAATGTACAAATTTACGGATGTACGAATTTACGGATGTACGAATTTACAACTGTGCGAATTTACGAATGTACAAATTTACAAATGTGTGAATGTATTAGTTTGCGAATATACGAATTTACGAATGTGCAAATGAACGAATTTACAAATTTTCGAATATTTGAATTTAAACTGGTTTTCGCTAATTCGGATATTTCCAAATCAACGAATTTGTCCAAATTCGTTAAAAAACTAATTAGGAACGAAACTAATTGCACATGTCTACTAAGAACCTTCAACCAAAGATAGCCCAAAACAATACCCTAACTAAGCAACAGACAACAGTCAAGGACTTTCAACCAGCCTGCTTGTTAAATGTTCTTAGGCTATTTCCTCTGCTTGTTAAATGATCTTAGCCTAGGAACATTTAACAAGAAGAGAAAATATCCTGAGCGCATTTAACAGGAGACAAAAATTGCTTGTTAAATGTTCCTAGGATATTTTCTCTTCTTGTTAAATTATCGAAAACGAAAGGCACTTTAATGTGCATGCTGGTGTCTGCTGTGTGCCAGCGGTGGGGCCTTATGTGTTTTTTTTTTTGTTTTTTTTTACAACACAGGGCACTGTTTATCTTGTTTTCTTCTTCTTTTTTTTTACTTTATTGAAATGTCAGATTGGGGTTGTGCCACAGCCGCTCTGTACCCGGGTATAATGTACTTGGCAGCAGTGCGGCAGGTTTTTAAGGGTTAATCCAGGCAGCTGGGTGGCAACATACGACCTCCAAACTGCCTGTCAAATGCCCCTGAAAAGTGATCAACCAGGGATCACTCTTCTTTGGGGTGGCACTGAGAGCCGTAAGTGTAAATGAGCCGTAAGGAGTCTGGAACTCTTGGATTTCAAACTTTTATTCATTGTTTGATATTGATGATGATGATTTTTTTTTAGTTTTTTTTTGTAATAGGAATTTTTGTGCTGTGATCAATAAATGTTCAATAAGTAAAATAAAAACAATAAATATCTCTGGTCTCTTTTTCTTTATTTCAGGTGTCTGTTCACACTTGCATTGGGTTGATTTACTAAACAAATGGGGATTATTTATTTAGCGGTGTTCACTGAGCTTAGTAAATAAGATGGAGTTCTGTTCACTTCATTCAACCAATATTGCGTTAGCAAAAAGCCTCAATTTTTATGGCCTTTGCATATGATTGGTTATTCACAGTGGAAACAGATTTAATCTCTGCTAAGCCTACAGCTTCTAGGCCAGTGATGACGAACCTTGGCACCCCAGATGTTTTGGAACTACATTTCCCATGATGCTCAACTACACTGCAGAGTGCCTGAGCATCATGGGAAATGTAGTTCCAAAACATCTGGGGGGCCAAGGTTCGCCATCACTGGCCTAGGCCTTTAGAAAAAAAAAAAATCATAGTATTTTGATTATAGGAACAAGCAATTCATGTGTGTGAACCAATAAATAAATGGAGCAAGGATTACGTAATTTTACTGCAGTATATCAACATTAAAAATTTGATACTCAGAATGTCATATTTGCATACTTGTTGCAATTGAAAGACACAAAGTATTGGATTTATAAAGCATAAAAATAAATTAAATCCATAAATAAATACTAGCAGCAATACTAATAATAAAATAAAAATCATAAGGAATTTATATAATTCATAAAGAATGGCCCAAAGACATTATTTCAGCAGGAATCAATCGTTTACTTATATTTTTTTAACCACCAGATATCACTGCCAGACTATTAACCTCAGGCATGGGAAAGACACAGATTGTGAGTGATATTAGTGCTGCTGCCCTCATAGAGATACAATATGGGAAGGTTCCCCCAGCGGGGGTTTTCTGCAGCAGGGTCAATAAATTAAAGAAATAGATATTAAGAAAGGGTTCTTTATTGAGAGGTTATCGTCATAAAATCAAACATATTGCTATTAAAATATGAGCTCTGGTTGGGGGATGTACAGCCATTGAAATATACATACATAAATAATTGCAAACATAAAAATTATACACAGAATTATATGTCCAATGTCTGTTGTATAGGATTCCCGAAGCGTTTCGACCTAAAAGGTCTTCCTCAGGGGTATGGTTTTCTGTTTAAAAAATTATATATTTAGCATTTCAACATATTAAACAAGAAGGGTTATTCATATACATATGAAAACATTTCCATAAACCATAATTACCAATAAGCAGTATAAATGGAAAATCTCCTGATCAGCGTTCCTCTAAAGAAATTATAAATGGCCTCACAATATAAAGAATATGAAAATAAGACATTACATAATGCACCATCATCCCAAATTAATGTAGAGTAAATTTTTGAAAAATCTGGTCCCCAACCAGAAATGTCAACAAAGGGAAGAGAGCAGAGGGACTATTGCGGTGCACATTACAGATGATAAAGACATTGTCTTTATCATCTGTAATGTGCACCGTAATAGTCCCTCTGCTCTCTTCCCTTTGTTGACATTTCTGGATGGGGACAAGATTTTTCAAAAATTTACTCAGCATTCCTCTAAAAATGGTTGGATAATCCCAGGTGTTCGCAGGCCACTTGCACTCCAAGGTGGGGGGGGGGGGGGGGGGACCGCATCCCCTGTTGTGTCTTACAAGGAGCCACACTGACAAGTACCCACTGAAGGAGCAGAGAGACTATTAACTTCTTCTGCATTAGCTGGGATATACTTTTCACTACCAGAGGTCACAGTCAGATGGATAGTGAATTGAAGGAGACTGAAGAAGCTGCAATAAACATTTTATCAACAGATGTCAGCATCAGAGGGATGGATAACTGCAGTAGCTGTAATATACTTTTCCACCACCAGAGGGCCCCATCAGCCATATGGTGAACTGCAGCAGCTGCAATAAACATTTTTACCACCAGAGGGAGCTATGAATGGTGAACTACAGTAACTGCAATGTACCAGAGTTCCTCTAAAAATGGTTGAATAATCCCAGGTGTTCCCAGGCCACTTGCACTCCAAGGGGGTTGGCACCGCATCCCCTGTCGTGTCTTACAAGGAGCCACACTGACAAGTACCCACTGAAGGAGCAGAGAGACTATTAACTTCTTCTGCATTAGCTGGGATATACTTTTCACCACCAGAGGTCACAGTCAGATGGATAGTGAATTGAAGGAGACTTAAGAAGCTGCAGTAAACATTTTTACCAACAGATGTCAGCATCAGAGGGATGGATAACTGCAGTAGCTGTAATATACTTTTCCACCACCAGAGGGCCCCATCAGCCCCATGGTGAACTGCAGCAGCTGCAATATAAATTTTTTACCAACAGAGAGTGCTATGAATGATGAACTACAGTAACTGTAATGTACTTTTTCATTACTATAGGATGCCCCATCACATGTATGTTGTAATGCAGTATCTGTAATATACTTTTTCACCACCAGATGGTGTCAGAAGGGAACAGGAGAGGGGGACCCGGGATCATCCAGGAAACCAGCCAGAGCCGATCCATACTAGCCAGAAGGAGTTCGGGAAAGGCATATGCCAGCCATGGCTCCCAAACTTTAAGGATGCATAGTACATTTTCAACACCAGAGGGCGCTCTCAGACATATGTTAAAGAGCAGTAGCTGCAATACACGTTTCCACCACCAGAGGGTGCTATCAGACAGATGATGAACTGCAATAAACATCAGTAATTTCAATATTGCAATATATATATTTATATATATATATATATATATATATATATATATATATATATATATATATATACTGCACTATCCCAACACACCTACATAAATGCAGCTCTAATGTGAATAAAATATGAATGTGTGATGCAATAATATAGTATACAAATACTGTACCAGAGTGATTGTGATTAATATAAAGCTCTAAGCATATGCCAACATAAGCTTATATAAAAAGTGTCATTGCATTCTAAGTGCAAAAATATAAATAAAATAAAAGTGTAAGAGGTCTCTCCAATGACTTCCACAATGCAGAGTAGTGGTGAATAAATATCTTCTTTCTTGTGAGAATAACACCCAACACCAGGTACATGAATGTTGTTCCTTTAATGATAAACAATTGTGCCACCACTCTGCTTGCAGAACTCACCTCCAGATGGATGTATACACACATTAATATCTCAATCCAGCAAAGGTAATATCAGCTTAGGGTCCCCCGACACATCCTGTCCACTAGAGGCTCTCCTAGTTTGTTTCCCAGGTTCCAATATGAATACAGTCAGACTCCTTTAACACTTCTCCCTATCATGCGGCATCACACTCTAAGGTCAGAACAGATGCATTTTACTGAGTGAAGCGCCATCTTACTGGGATTTGACTTAAAAAAAAAAATGCATAGATCCTACAGCAGCTAAATTATGGGCTGATCTTAATCTTTATAGCCCTCTCCCCCTGCAGTTTGATTGTGAATTGAAAATGGTAATATGGCTTTTCCCCACTAGAGGGTGTCATCAGATGTATGGTGAAATACAGTAACTGCAATACCCTCTTCCATGACCAGGGGGCACCATCATACTAACGGGTAAACTACAGTGTCTACAATACACTTTTCCACCACAAGAGGGGGCCATATGCAGTGTCTGCAATATACTTTTCCACTACTAGATGGTCCCATCATACCAATAGTGCAATGCGGTATCTGCAATATACTTTTCCACCACAAGATGGCACCATCAGATGAAAGGTGAACTTCAGAGGGTGCAATGAGACAGATGATGAAAGGTAATAAACAACAGTAATTACATTTTACTTTTTACCACTAGAGGGACCATCAGATGTATTGTGAAATCCAGAGAACGCAATCAGATGGACAATGACATGCAGCAGCTGCAATATACTTTTCCACCATGAGAGGGCATGGAAGGGGGGGAGAGTGATTGACACCTGGTGGTTAGTTTCAGTGCTACACCCAATAGATTTGATCAAGGAATACATACGGATCTATACTTCTGGTGAGCATTTAAAATTATTCAAAATGTAAAATGACTGCGAAATCCTTTTCCACATATTTCCAGATTAGGAAATATAAATTGATAGATTTACTTTCTCAGATTTTTTATGAAGATTGTAATGACTATTTAGCTATTTGTACTTTGTATTGGAAATAATCTGAATAAAGAAAATACTAATTATATATATATATATATATATATATATATATATATATATATATACACCTTTTCACTACCAGAGGGTGCCATCAGATGTATGGGTAAATGCAGAAGCTGTAATATATTTTTTCACGACCAGAGGGCACCATGTATATATATATATATATATATATATATATATATATGGTGAAATACAGTACCTGTAATACACTTTTCCACCACTAGAGAGCGTCATCAGATGAATAGTGAACTGCAGTGTTTGCAATATACTTTTCCACCAGATGGCGCCATCATACTAATAGTGTAATGGAGTATCTGAAATTTTTTAAAACTGCCAATAGGTCATTTTACATTGCGGGAATGCACTGTATCAATGTTTTCAACGTTAAAATGCTGCAGCTGTAGCCCTGTCTGGCAGTATTGTTTGGATTTGGGTTGGCTTTCGAGAGCCCTTACTGAGTTGTCTTCACGTGCGTTTGCCATGTGTTTATGTGCATTGCGGTAAGTCTTCATGTGAAAAAATGCAGCAGGCTGTACTTTTGTAAATGTACAACTGAGCGTTTTGTAGCTCGAATCTTGGCAGGTGGGGGACAGTAAAAACAAGTGGTTCAGTGCTAAGCAGTGGTTTTTACCACCCCCCCGCCACCCACCTTAATTCTAGCATTACAGTCTGACAGGCCTGTACACATGCCATGGCCACGATGCTTTACGGCTCCAATTATTTTATTTCAGGATGCAGCATTTGATGGGTGGCACTGACTCTCAAACTCGCCCATTGGGATCAATGTGGTACGAACTTCCACCATGAGCCAAACGCTAGGCTTGCAGTTGCAGTGCAAAATTTGAAGTCTACTGGGATGCAGTGGACCCAAATCCAACTGATATGCAGGAAAGTGGCCCCATACGCAGGCAGTGTATATTTGGGGCCCTCACCCCTGTCACTTTCGGACCAGTGAATGTGTCCTTGCAGCCGCTGCATCCTAATCGACTTCAATGGGCTGCCTGCATGCAGCATCTGGAAGCTAAGACACCAGAACGGCGACAAGGTGTAAAAAAGTATAAATATATAGATATGTACAGACGAAACATGTAGGGAGATGCACATCGGTTGTCAGCCTGGTTACAACATAAAGCTTGTCTCCACTGAGAGCCACACCTGCTAAGGCGTTTCACCCGCCCATGGGCTAATGTCCCGTACACACGGTCGGACATTCCGACGGAAAAATCCATCTGATTTTTTCCTCCGGATTTTGGCCCAAACTTGTCTTGCATACACACGGTCACACAAAGTTGTCAGAAAATCCGACCGTTCAGAACGAGGTGATGTAAATCATGTACGACGGGACTACAAAGAGACCAGTAGCCAATAGCTTTCCTGTCGTAATTTATTCTGAGCATGCGTGCCACTTTGTCCGTCGGAATTGTCTACACGCGATCGGAAATTAAACAATCGGATTTTGTTGTCGGAAAATATTTAGACCTGACTCTCAAACTTTGCGTGTCAGAAATTCCGACGGAAAACGTCTGATCGAGCCCCACACACGATCGGATTTTCCGACAACGCGATCACTTTGGTCGTCCCACAATACAAATAGGGTCACTTGAAAATATAGAAGGAAAAAACGTCTATGGGAAGCAATACAGGAGGTGGAAGAGCTTGAGAGTGATACAGAGGGGAGAGAAGCTTGCATGGCTTAATACATACTTTGCATTACACTTTGCACAACGATGAGCTGTGTAAAGGCAGCCCATTCATTTAAAGTAGGAATATGGCCTTCCACTAAGAAAACCCCCTAATTTTAAATATATCTGCACTTCCAGTTTTTTCTTAGTTCCTTGAAAAGTTCCCACAAATACCTGTTGATCATGAAGTCCACCTAATGCAGCTTTCTGTGACACCTGGGCAACAATGCTACACTGCTCCTGAATTCAGAGAAGCGTTGTCACTCTCATGTAGGATTTAATGCTTGCAATTTAGTGGGATAGGAAGATGATCAAGGGGTGCGGCTATCATCATTATCCCTTGCTAGGGTTGCCACTTTTTCTTCAAGCCAAACCCGAACGCTTTAACAAAAATATATATTTTATACACTATAACAGTGGTCTCCAAACTGCGGCCCTGGGGCCAGATGCAGCCCTTTGCTTGCCTTTATTGGGCCATTGAGTCATTATTCCTACCATTGACACCAACAATGGGCAGTATTCCTTCCACTGACATCAGCGATTGGGTATCATTTCTTCTAACGACAACAAAAATTGGGCATATTTCCTCCCACGGACACCAACTATTTCTCAGCCTAATACCAAAGATCGGGCATTGTTTACTCCCACTGGGCATAGTCCGGCCACCCTAAACTGGCCCATTCTTTAGAATGTTTGGAGACCTCTGATCTATAGGATTGTAACAGGCCTAGGACACCTTTGGGCACTCCAAAGAATAGTAATGTGGCATGCATAGTGCTCCCCTCACCCTCCTATGGGGCCCTGTTCTAAGCCACATTCCTGTCTGAATATTGTGTCCGGGTTTCAGGTGGACTGAAACCCAAACACATGATTCAAAACCCGAACTGTCCAGGTGAATCCCGAACAGGTGGCAACCCTATCCCTTGCTGATTTTCTTTTTTTAAATCGGATTTTATTTAATCACTTGCTTACTGGGCACTTAAACCCCCCTCCTGTCCAGACCAATTTTCAGCTTGCAGCGCTGATGCACTTTGAATGACAATTGCGCGGTCTTACAACACTGTACCCAAAGTAATTTTTTAAAATTTTTTACCCACAAATAGAGCTTTCTTTTGGTGGTATTTGATCACCTCTGTGGTTTTTATTTTTTGCAAAAAAAATAGAAAAAGACTGAATTTAAAAAAATATATATTATTTTTATATTTTGTCATAAAAATTTTCAAACAGGTAATTTTTCTCCTTCATTAATGTGCGCTGATGAGGCGGCAGTGATGGTCACCGATAGGTGGCAGTGATAGGTACTGATGGGTGGCAGTGATGGGCACTGATGAGTGGAAATAATGGGCACTGATTGCTTACACTGATAGGTGGCACTGATTGGCACCACTGGTGAGCATTGATAGGTGGCATGTGTGGGCATTGATAGTTGGCACTTGTGGGCATTGATAGGTGGCACTTGTGGGAATTAATAGGTGGCACTGGTGGGCACTGGCAGGTGGCAATAACAAGTGGCAATGGCAGGGGGTACTGATTGGCACAGATGAGGTGCCTGTGTTCCTTCCTCTTCGGGACCGATGTCCCTTTAACAAAAGCCGGTGATCGGCTTTTTTTTCTCCTCACGCTGAAAAAAACTGATTCCCGAGCTTTTGCTCACATCATGTGATCATCTGTCATTGGCTGACAGCTGATCACATGGTAAGGGGCCAAGACTGGCCCCTTACTCGGATCAGTGATCACCCGAGTCTCAGTGACTAGGTGATCACAACGCGCTCCGTGCGCGCCCTGCAGGGCGCGCGCAGGGAGCGTGCACAGGGGAGGAGCGTCCTATGACGGCCTCCCAAAATTGAGGTCTGCGTCATTTGGCTATGGCCCGAACCTCAAGTAATTAACAGCTTCAACCCCGGAAGATTTTCCCCCTTATTGACCAGGCCATTTTTTGCGATACGGCACTGCGTCACTTTAACTGACAATTGTGTGCGACGATGTACCGAAACAAAATTGATGTGCTTTTTTCCCCACAAATAGAGCTTCCTCTGCGGTTTTTATTTTTTGCGCTATAAACAAAAAAAGAGCGACAACACACACGGAGGAAAGTCCGTTAATTTTGAACGCTGCTCCAGGTAGCCGGGACTAGCGAAGGAAGCGTCGCTGGCCCCGTCGCCTGGTATGGAGTTAAAGGGGAAGCCCTACACCGAAAAAACGGCGTCGGGGTCCGCCCTAGGTCAATATCAGACCCTTATCCGCGCACACGCTATCCGGCCGGTCAGGAAAGGGGGTGGGGACGAGTGAGCGCCCCCCCCTCCTGAGCCGTACCAGGCCGCGTGCCCTCAACATGGGGGGGTGTTTTGGGGTGGGGGGGCAGCGCGGCCCCCCCACCCCAAAGCACCTTGTCCCCATGTTGATGAGGACAAGGGCCTCTTCCCGACAACCCTGGCCGTTGGTTGTCGGGGTCTGCGGGCGGGGGGCTTATCGGAATCCAGGAGCCCCCTTTAATAAGGGGGCCCCCGGATCCCGGCCCCCCACCCTATGTGAATGAGTAGGGGTTACAATGTACCCCTACCCATTCACCTGTGAAAAAAAGTCAAAAAACACAAAACACAAGGTTTAAAAATAATTTATTGCACAGCTCCGGGGGTCTTCCGTCTTGGGGGGTCTTCTCACCGGACTCCTCCGCTATCTTCTGCTAGCTCTTTTACTAGCGGAGGAGCCCGGCTTTCTTCTTCCAGGGGTCTTCTTCCGACTTCGGGGGTTTTGTCCCCCTCTTCGGTTCTTCTTGCTGGGCCACCGCGCCTTCTTCTAGCTCTTTTACAAGTGTTGGCCCGGTCTTCTATCGCCTCTGTCACCGTTGTCTTCGTCGCCTTCTGTTCTTCTCTTCTTGAGCTGTTGACTTGTCGCTGTCTCTGGCCACAATGACAGGGACGCGGTGTGCGGTGACTTATATAGGGACATCGCCAGGTGATGTCCCCGCCCATTATGATGTCACAGTCCCAGCATCCATTGGGACTGTGACATCATAATAGGCGGGACATCACCCGGCGATGTCCCTATATAAGTCACTGCATGCCCCGCGGTCATCAACCCCGCCGAGCATGCGATTCGGTTCCGTGGACACGCCTCCAGAGGTGTTTAAAGAGCCGGCGTACAGCTACGACAACTCGCGCAGGGGAGCCAACCTGGTCCGGAAGCTGTTAACAGATCTTCTAGTTTTAAAACATACAAACATATTATACAAGACGCATTACACACAACATTACCAGTCCTGCTCTCTGTTTCCTGGACTGACAGTACTGTCACTTGAATATGCAAAAAATAAAAAATAATCTTATACATGTTTTCTACCGTCATCATCAAATAAGGTTTCTGATCTTGCTTATCGGCTGTTCCCTAGGCTTAGTGTGCATACCCTAGCCTCAGCCCCGGAGCTGACACTTTATTGGACACCCAATAAACACTCTTTCAGCAGCTTGGCTATTATACATGTCACATTAGCTGACATATAAGTGTCTAGATTTCTTGTTTTCCAATTTAAAAACAAAAATTTTTTTTTTTTTTTTTTTTTTTTTCCCTTATATAGGGAATCCCCATTAATACATAATTTTTTATTACTCAAATGTATAGATATTATTGACAACACACTCCTGATGAAAAGATGGATCCTCAAAACCCATAGAGTGTTTTATTTGTCTCCAAAGTTTGATTTTTTACCCAGATCTATGTTTATCTATGTGCCTACTTATTCATGCAATCATGTATCTACAATATAAAATAAAATAAAATAAATTGAATTCATGTATGTCAGCTCTTTATGGAAAATGTTTTTATGATTGTATCATGTATTATGAGAATTTTTTTGTTATCTGTATAATAGATCAATTTAATTTTTACTTATATACATATATACTTTATCTGATTCAGTGACTTGCCTCACTCAAAGTCCCATGACCACAGCTTTTTTTTTATTTTTTGCATATTTATGTATATACCGGGATGGAGGCTTGTCATTTTACTCAGAGTAGCTTTTTATCTACCTTATAAGGTTTTGTGCATTACATATTAACTCAAATGGTATTTTTGTTTCAACCGTCATACATAAGCCATTTTTTTAACACAATACACTGCAACGCGCACTCTCTGTGAAATTGAAATTTTCCACATTTTGTCATGTTACAACCAAAAACCGTAAATGTATTTTATTGGGATTTTATGTGGTAGACCAACACAAAGTGGCACATAATTGTGAAGTGGAAGGAAAATGATAAACGGTTTTCAAAATGTTTTACAAATAAATATGTGAAAAGTGTGGGGTACATTTGTATGGCGCCCCCTGGAGTCAATACTTTGTAGAACCCCCTTTCACTGCAATTACAGCTGCAAGTCTTTTTGGGGATGTCTCTACCAGCTTTGCCCATCTAGAGAGGAACGTTTTTGCCCATTTTTCTTTGCAAAATAGTTCAAGCTCTGTCAGATTGGATGGAGAGCGTCTGTGAACAGCAATTTTCAAGTCTTGCCACAGATTCTCAATTGGATTTAGGTCTGGATTTGACTGGGCCATTCTAACACATGAATATGCTTTGATCTAAACCATTCCATTGTAGCTCTGGCTGTATGTTTAGGGTCGTTGTCCTGCTGTAAGGTGAACCTCCGCCCCAGTCTCAAGTCTTTTTTGCAGACTCTAATGCCTTGTACACACGGTCGAACTTTCCGACGACAAAATCCATTGGATTTTTTTCCTCCGGATTTTGGCCCAAACTTGTCTTGCATACACACGGTCGCACAAAGTTGTCGGAAAACCCATTCGTTCTGAACGTGGTGATGTAGAACACGTACGACGGAACTATAAACGGGCCAGTAGCCGATAGCTTTCGTCTCGTAATTTATTCTGAGCATGCGCGGCACTTTGTCTGTCGGAATTGTCTACGCGCGGTCGGAATATAAATGATTGGATTTTGTTGTAGGAAAATTTTAGATCCAGCTCTCAAACTTTGTGTGTCAGAAATTGCGACGGAAAAAGTCAGATGGAGCCAACACTCGATAGGATTTTCCGACAACACAATCCGATCGCACATTTTCCATCGGAAAGTCCGACCGTGTGTACAGGGCATAACAGGTTTTCTTCTAAGATTGCCCTCTATTTGGCTCCATCAATCTTCTCATTAACTCTGACCAGCTTCCCTGTCCCTGCTGTAGAAAAGCATCCCCACAACCTGATCTGCCTCAGTCTACTCTGCTGCTCATTATGAGGCAGCTCTACTCTGTCTTCTCAGAGGTGACTTTGACTATGTTTGTTGACTTTGTCGATGATTAATCTATGGATTAGGGTTGCCACCTGTCCAGGATTCACCCAGACAGTTCGGGTTTAGAATCGTGTGTCCGGGTTTCAGTCTGCCTGAAACCCGGACACATTATTTAGACTGAGCTGTGGCTCCCCTAGTAACTGAGATAGTCGCACAAAAATCTGTTGCCATTCGTGAGCTATGGGACGCTGTCTGGGGGCAGGTTTGGCATCACTGGGAGGGGGGCATGATGTCAGCAAAAGCAGTTTGGCCACACCCACTGTTTGCCACAGCATGCTGCATTACCACTCTCCTTGGGGCACCCAAAGGTGTCCCAGGTCTTTTATAATCCTATAGTCTATACTTCGAATAAAAATGTGCCCCGTGTCGCTAAAGTGTTCGGGATTGGCTTGAAGAAAAGGTGGCAACCCTACTATGGATAGAACCCTTAGCTGCACGCTCCTCTAGGTTGAAGATAAAGAGAGGAAGTGTCACTGTGGTTACATTTCCAGGTTTATTATTCTCCCCTCACCAAATATCATCTCATTCTCTGTCAGGGCCTCTCCTAAGCCCTTGTACACACGGTCGGAGGTTCCGACGGAATGTGTCCTATCGGACCGTTTTGTCGGATATTCCGACTGTGTGTGGTCTCCATCGGATTGTTTCCATCGGAATATCCGACGGACCAACTTTTCCAACTTTCCGGTAAAATTTTCCGACAAAATGCTCCAACCGGACATACTCCGATCATGTGTAGCCTACTCCGACGGACAAAGTGCCACGCATGCTCAGATCAATTTCCTAGACAAAAGCTATTGGCTACTAACCTGAACGTAGTCCCGTCATAACGAAATAACGTCATTACGTTATGTACAATCGGATTTTCCGGCAACTTTATCCGACCGTGTGTATGCAACAGTTTCAGACAAAATCCGTCGGACAAAATTCAACGGATTTGGTTGTCAGAATGTCCGACCGTGTGTACAAGGGCTAATGGTAGAATCTCAATGAACCCTTCCATTTATATGATGCTATATACAATTTTTCTGTATACACTCTATATAATTATATTTCTTACCACCTTGTGCAACTTTGACAACAAAATAAATACTGAATATCGTCTGTAATGTGGTCATAAATGCAAAAAAAAAGCTTTCTGAGGCTGTTGGCACGTTGTTGGTTGGCAGCCTTTAAATAAGTACATCTGTAATTAAAATAAAAAATAAAATAAAAAAAGTGTACATGTTCCCCATAGCAACCGATGTAAATTAGCCTTTTGTTTTTAAAAAAAATGCATTGGAAAACTGACAGCTGGATTTGTTTGCTGTGGATAACAGACATTTCCTTCATTGTGTTTTTAGGAGCCTAGTGTCAAGGCAAGTAGGCAGTCCAGTAGTGAGAATAGCCCCGGATCTCATCGAAAAGTCATATTCTTGAATGAAAACCTCGACATCTGATTTCAGTTCCACTTTAGAATTTGAAACCCATCAGAGAAACAACATAATGTATGCTTCACAAAGTCATAATCCTAGTAGTAGTCATGGGCGTCCGCAGGTAGGGGCAAGGGGGGGCAAGTGCCCCCCCGGAATCAGATCAGGAGTGATTACCCCATCACGCCTTTCTATCACCCCCCTCTCTCTCTCTCTCACCCCTCTGTCTTTTTCACCCCCCCTATCACCCTGTCTCTCTCTGTCACCCCCTCTGTCTTTTTCTGCCACCCCCCTCTCTCTCTCTATCACCCCCCACATGTATGCAGTTTCTGACAGTCTCTTGTGCCATGTCCATAGTCTCTTGAGCCATGTATGCAGTTTCTGACAGTCTCTTGGGCTATATATGCAGTCTCTGGTCATCTCTTGTGCCATGTCCGCAGTCTCTTACAGTCTCTTGAGCCATGTATGCAGTCACTGACAGTCTCTTGGGCCATGTCCGCAGTCTCTTACAGTCTCTTGAGCCATGTATGCAGTCACTGACAGTCTCTTGAGCCATGTATGCAGTCACTGACAGTCTCTTGTGCCATGTCCGCAGTCTCTTACAGTCTCTTGAGCCATGTATGCAGTCACTGACAGTCTCTTGGGCCATGTCCGCAGTCTCTTACAGTCTCTTGAGCCATGTATGCAGTCACTGACAGTCTCTTGGGCCATGTCTGCAGTCTCTGACATTCCCTTGGGCCATGTCTGCAGTCTCTGACAGTCTCTTGGGCCATGTCCGCAGTCTCTAACATTCCCTTGGGCCATGTCTGCAGTCTCTGACAGTCTCTTGGGCCATGTCTGCAGTCTTTGACCATCACCTGTACTACATCTGCAGTCTATGACCGTGATAATGTGATAATGACATTGTCGAAAAGGGTCAGAGCACGGGAGACCTTAAAATGATGCCCATCCCTGAAAAAAGTTCTGCGGACGCCCATGGTAGTAGTCATAAAAAAATAAACAGAAAACATAAGAACACCCTCTTGCAGTGCAATGATTGGGTGTAAATTTTCTGGTGGAAAAACCGTAGGGGGGGGGGGGGGGGTAACTTTGTCGTACGCTTCTCAACATGTCACATATTTTTTAACTAATTTTTTAACTAACTAATTTTTTAACTAACTAACTAACAAATTTTTTAACTTTAATTAATTAACTTTAATTAAGTAACACATTTTTAACTTTTACCAGTGTGTTTGCTTTACTGATGCCGTAGAATGAATTATTAAGGCCGTTCCTCTCTTCTGTCTCTTCAGGTGTTCACAAGGTACGGGAAATGTTACATGTTCAATTCTGGACACAATGGTCGGCCTCCGCTCACCACTGTGAAAGGAGGGACAGGAAACGGCTTGGAAATCATGTTGGACATCCAGCAAGATGAGTATCTACCCATCTGGGGAGAGACCGGTAAGTACACGGAACTTGTTATAACACAAGTCTTCTCTACGAAACGAAAAGGTCTTCACATATCTACACATTTCTTTGCATCCAGCTGAGCTTCCATAGCAGCCGTTTTCTGGAACAGATACAGTCAATAATAAAGAGCTAATAACAAAAATCCATGTGCAGAGGCGTACCTCGGGTCTCTAGCGCCCTTGGCGAGAATCTGTATCGGCGCCCCCCAATGGTCCCAATGTGATTCGAATTCAGCCATACAATCTGTACAATCTGTATGGCTGAATTCGCATCACACAGACATCGCATGTAATTTGCACTGCAGTGTGGTGCAAATCACATGCGATTTCGCATATCACATATATGTGAACCGGCCCTAATTACTAACTACATTAGTTTATGCATCATAACGTGTGTTCTTTACATTGGATGTTTCTACCAGAGTCTCACTGTCAGTGTCAGTTTATAATGTAGTGGTCCCTTCCCTTCCTATAACAGTACTGACCTACCCAATTCCTAAACTGACCTACCTTATTCCTACATTGGCCACTACACTACAGTGTACTGGGCAGTGTGTAGTTGGTAGTGTAGTGGTTAGTGTGCACACTGACCGCTACACTGCCCACTGACCGCTACACACTCATCACTACACACCGGCTACTACACACTGAGCACTACACTGCCCACTGACCACTACACACTGGCCACTACACACCCACTGCCCACTACACACTGACCACTACACACCCCACTGACCACTACACTGTCCACTACACACTGGCCACTACACACCCACTGCCCACTACACACCCCACTGACCACTACACTAAACACTGACCACTAAACACCCCACTGACCACTACACTAAACACTGACTACTACACACCCCACTGACCACTACACACCCCACTGAACACTACATAGCCCATTACACACCCCACTGACCACTACACTGCCCACTACATACCCCACTGACCTCTACACCCCCACTACACACTGACCACTACACTGAACAATGACCACTACACACCCCACTGCCCACTACACACTGCCCACTACACACCCACTGACCACTACACTACCCACTGACCACTACACACCCACTGACCACTACACTACCCACTGACCACTACACTACACACTGACTACTACACACCCCACTGACCACTACACTACACACTGACCACTACATCAGTGTCATGTGTCATCAGTGTCACGTACTAGTGCCATCTGTCATCAGTGCCACGTATTAGTGCCATCTGTCAGCAGTGCCACATATTAGTGTCATCTGTCATCAGTGTCACATGTCATCAGTGCCGCATTTTAGTGCCATCTGTTATCAGTGTCATGTGTCTTCAGTGCCATGTATTAGTGTCATCTGTCATCAGTGTCACGTGTCATCAGTGCCACGTATTAGTGCCATCTGTCAGCAGTGCCACATATTAGTGCCATCTGTCATCAGTGCCACATCAGTGCCACTTGTCATCAGTGCCACATCAGTGTCACGTGTCATAGTCCTGGTGCTCCAGGGCCTTCAAAAGTGTAATAGGTAGTCAAGAAGTTAGATGTGTAATTTATGCTCCTAGAACACGTGATGGCGCTCCCTGCATGTTGGGCCTCTCTAAGTGGCCAGGCTGTGGAAAAGTCCCACACATGTGGTATTGTAATACTCAGGAGGAGTAGAATGTACAATTTATCTGGCACTACTTTGTTCAATTAGTTATTTTGTTATATTCTTGCAATTGATTTGTTATGATTGCAACCTTACAAGGTAGTTGATTGTTTTTCAATATGTTTTCCAGGTAAATAAGTGTTTTATGTTCTCATTCTGACCAAGATATTTGTGCATTGCAATAAATACTTGATCACTTTGAACTTTTTTAATCATTATTTATTTATTGGAAAAAAAACTTTTCAAGCTTCAATCAGATAATAGATTATTACTTTGTTTAGCATTTAACACTGTCTACGGTACCAGTCACCTTTTAAAAGTAGCTTGGCACTTCAAATAACGATTGGATCGATTATATTGTTACGGCACCAGATGGTGACAAATTAATATAGAAGGTAGGGCCCGAAAGTGACTCAAGCCCAGGGGCCCCCAGCACCCTAAGTCCTGCCCTGCCGATATACGTTTGATACCACATAAGCTGTGAGGGGTGTACTCACTTTTGTGAGCTACTGTGTGTGTGTATATATATCATTTTTTTTTTTTTTACAGTATACAGATATTATTAAGAGCTCAGATATTAAAACGACCACTAAAGATATCTTACCTGACTGTAAAAGGATGGGAAAAAGGAGCCAATACTAGTTCAAAGGACACCCCAAGTGTGGAAAGATGGTCTTAAACCAACACACAAAAATACAGACTTCACAGGAGGATATGCATTCCAGTAACCAAGTTCTAAAATTTATATAGACAAACAAAGCAATATTTCTGTAAAAAAAATGGAAAAACCTTGACTATCCTTGGTATCCAAAAACTGGGAAAACACTTTTAAATATAATCCACATAGGCCTCACCTATCAGATGACTCTCCTTCTCCCTCCCCTAGGTAGCGTGGATGAAATGGCCACAGCAATGAAGAGATCACCAAAAAAGCACTATACGAACCTCCAAATCATAGGTGAGAAAAGAACACCTGCCTCAATTGCTCCAAAAGAGCCAACATGTCAGAAATCAAATATGGGAAGAGAAGGAAACCAAAATGGGAGGAGGGATTTCCTCTCGGATCCTGTTTTGGCTACAGGACATGAAGTGAAGGGAAATCTCCCCTATAGTAAATCAAAATTATTGAGTGACATAGTGGCATAGTGGCATAGTGTTTTAGTGGTTAACGCTCTCACCTAGCAGTAAAAAGGGTCACTGGTTCAAATCCCAACCATGACTCTACCTGTCTCAAGTTTGCATGTTCTCCCTGTGCCTCCAGGTATTCTGGTTTCCTCCCACACTCCAAAGACATGCTGGTAGGTAAATTGGCCCTAGTATATGAATGGGGACCTTGGATTGTGGGCTCTTTGAGGGTAGGGACTGATGTGAGTGTGCAATGTACAGGGATAGGGACAATTGAAGACACTCACTCAGGATGGACTGGTGTCTTTATTCAACCTTTGTAACTATGTAAAATTGGCAGGGCTTATAACCCTCCCTTAGCCCTTGTACACACGGTCGGAGATTCCGACAACCAAATCTGTCGGAGTAATTCCGGAAGTGATGTTGCATACACACGGTCGGACTAAGTTGTTGGAAAATCCGATTGTACATAACGTGATGGCGTTATTTCGTTAAGACGGGACTACGTTCAGGCTAGTAGCCAATAGCTTTGGTCTAGGAATTTGATCTGAGCATGCGTGGCACTTTGTCCGTCGGAGTAGGCTACACATGATCGAAGTATGTCCGATAGGAGCATTTTGTCGGAAAATTTTACCGGCAAGTTGGAAAACTTGGTCCGTTGGATATTCCGACGGAAGCAGTCCGATGCAGACCACACACAGTCGGAATATCCGACAAAACGGTCCGATAGGAAACATTCCGCTGGAATCTCCGACCGTGTGTACAAGGGCTAAGTCTATCCACAATTCCTTTAGTTGGAGACACTTTAGGCTCCTGGACTTACTGGCAGATGCACCAAGCTTGCCATAACAGTCATCGTTCGACAGTGCTGCAAATTAGAAAAAAAATTATTTCTGCAGAGAAGTTATCTATGGCCATCACTTTCCGAAACTCATCTGTACAGTTCAGCATTGTGGGCTCAGCCGGGGCGTAAAACCTTAGATCTTACTACCACTTCCTCTTCTGCCTAAAATGGAAAGATAAGTATTGTCTAGTTACATATTAATGTAATCTCTCTAATCTCTCCAACCATAAATGTCTCTGTTATGAAGGCTTACTTGGTATCTAGAAGCATGTTGCAGAAAGAAGGAAACAGATGCGTTTTTATAGCCTTTATTTTAGATTTCAATTATATGCATGTGCAATATATGCATGCATTTATGTATGTGCGATTACATGCATTATTACACATTTCCTAAAAATCTAAATAAAACATTAGAAAGATTCCGACTGGTCCACCAGAGAGCAGGAGAATGCTTCAATGGGCCTGCCGATATGCCTGCTATAAAGCCTTTGATAACAGGTCATTACAACTGATCCAAAACACGGCGGGAAGGCTGATAACAGGAAAAAAACCCTGGGAACCAATCCCTCCTTCCCTGAGGAGCTTACATTGGCTAACCGTAAAAAATCGGATCACATTCAAGACCCTCTGCCTCACCCACAAATGCGTGCATAGAGAAGCTCCGCAATACCCAGCTGAGAAAATACATCATTACACACCAAGCCGCAGTCTTCGATCAGCCAACAAAAACCTCCTCCTCGTGCCAAAAGCCCGGTATAAATCTAAGGGGGAACGGAGATTCGCTGTCCAAGGACCTCGGCTATGGAATGCTCTACCAATCAACATCTGTCTGGAAGAAAACCACCTGGCTTTTAGGAAAAAACTCTTCTAGCTTATGACCAAAGCTCGTCAAAGCGCCTTGAGGTGATTTAGGTTGCGTTGTGCGCTATACAAATATTTCATTAATTCAAGCAACTTGCCTGCCCCAACCATGATATAACATGCCATCAGGGCACCACACTATGAAAATGATTTGACAGGTGCTACTATGACCCACCCTCCACCTTGTATGCAGTGCTACTTAACATACGTGCCAGTGTGTCTAAGTCATGTTGGAACATCTAGACATCATCCACCAGCTAATGACCACTTCCACTCAGTGGCCTACTCCAAATAGTTTCATTTCCATCCGCAGGTCAACATGTTTCAACTATAATGTAACAGTAATGTTCTCCAGCAGCATTGCTCCTTTCCCAATGCCATCCTAAGGTCAATGGATGCCAAGCCAGATGGAACACAGTAACGTGAGCCCAGAAATTAGGCCCTTAAAGTATAGTTATGGAAAAAAAAAGTTTTGTTTTTTTCCAGAAAAGGCTGATTCCCCAACCCAAATCCCATCAAGCATAAGACAACACAAAGAAACATCCTTCACCATCTAATGCCCCATACACACGGTCGGACATTCTGACCGCAAAATCCGTCTGATTTTTCCCGACGGATTTTGGCCAAAACTTGTGTTGCATACACAAGGTTGCACAAAGTTGTCACGTTCGACTGGACTATATAGAGGCCAGTAGCCAATAGCTTTCGTCTCCAAATTTTTTCTGAGCATGTGTGGCACTTTTAGATCCAGCTCTCAAACTTTTTCCCGACGGGAAATTCTGACGGAAAAAGTCAGATAGAGCCCACACACGATCGGATTTTCCGACAACATAATCCGATCTGGCTTTTTCCATCTGAATTTCCGACCTTGTGTATGGGGCATAACAATGTTGAGGCCTAACAATATTTCTAAAAACTTTATACTCTGTACAGATAAAAGCTTTGTTTAGTATGTTTGAGATCATACCTCACTCACTGTATACAGTTTTCCAAAACAAATCGTTTTCCATTATCATTCTCAAAAAATATAAATTTGATTCGTAATATTTAGACCCTGAATGTTTTTGCCAGAACAAAGTGACATTCCAAAAGAAGCTTTGAAAACTGAAGCTCAATTGGTTAATGTTGATATTGTTCAGCTTATGTTTCTTGGTTTCAATTAAAACTATTCAGTTCTAAAGGAAGACTCTGATGGGGACACCTGATGTATAGGAAGACTCTGATGGGGACACCTGATGTATAGGAAGACTCTGATGGGGACACTTGATGTATAGGGGGACACCTGATGTAAAGAGGGGCATCTGCTGTAAAGGGGGACTTTGATGAGGACACCTGATGTATAGGGGGACTCTGATAGGGACACCCGATATTAAGGGGGATGCTGATGGGGACACCTGTTGTAAAGGGGGACTCTGATGAGGACACCTTAGGTTAAGTGGTTTTATTTTCTTTTACTTGAAATGTGATTGGCTTACTGTGATGGGCACAGTGAAGCTGCATATGATGGGCACAGTGAGGCTGCAATCGATGGGCACAGTGAGGCTGCAATCGATGGGCACAGTGAGGCTGCAATTGATGGGCACAGTGAGACTGCAATTCATGGGCACAACGAGGCTGCATTTTGATGTGCACAGTGAGGCTGCAATTGATGTGCACAGTGAGGCTACATATGATGGGCATAATGAGGCTGAAATTGATTGGCACAGTGAGGCTGCTTTTGATGGGCACAGTGAGGCTGCTTTTGATGGGCACAGTGAGGCTGAAATTGATGGGCACAGTGAGGCTGCATTTGATGGGCACAGTGAGGCTGCATTTGATGGGCACAGTGAGGCTGCATTTTGATGGGCACAGTGATGCTGAAATTGATGGGCACAGTGAGGCTGCATATGATGGGCACAGTTTAATTTTTCAGATTGTTTGCGCCCCCCCCAAAATTTTTTGAGCACCAGCTGCCACTGTTGACGTGAAATATTTAGAATAAGAAAATTGTCCTACTTGTTGCTTTAAGATTTTGTATGGCCATGGAGGAGATTTACTAAAACTGAAATACTCAGAATCTGTTGCAGCTGTGGATAGTAACCAATCAGCTTCTAACTTCAGCTTGTTCAATTAAGCTTTGACAATAAAACCTGAAAGCTGATTGGTTTCTATGCAGAGCTGCATCATATTTTGCACTCTCCCGTTTTGGTAAATCCACCACCATATCTTTACAAACCTTTGTGCAGTATATAAAGCACTTTTTAGTTTTGCATGTATTCAACTGTGTAAGATTAAGGTCTTTGGTTGGTCAGGATTCGGAAATTCTAGAATCCCTCATTTTATTAAACACAGAGAGGAATATCAGCAATTAATGATGACATCCTAAATACATGTATTCATACCTCTTTAGTTCTCCAAAAAATCTTCTTTAAGGATGAAGACAAAAACTACAGTCTATACATTCTTCTAAATGTAGATTATTATGAGCCAATATAGAATGGTGTATGATTTTCTAAGCTGAAAACTGGAGGCAAGACAACCATATTTTAAGCATGTTTAATTTTCCTAGCAACCTTTATATGGCATAATGGTCGACGGTTAATTACTTTCTATATCCAATATTGCAAAAATAAAAGTTCTTTAAGGTAAAAATCTTAATTTTTCCTCAAGATTTTTTGCAATTGTTGTTTGGGTTTGTAAAGTGCCTTGCTTATTAATACTTTTATTTTTGTTGACATAAATGGCTTTTAGTGGTAACAACAGTTATAACTTATGCCTTGTACACACGATCGGCTTGTTGGCCAACAAAACCGTGGAATTTTGTTCAGTAGGCCCAAACTTGTCTCGCGTACACACACCCCCACAATTGTTGGCCAACAAATATGAACATAGTGACTTACTACGTTGTCTTTCAGCTCTTTAGCGCCACCCTTTGGGCTCCTTGTGCTAATTTTGTGTTAGTAGAAGTTTGGTGAGTGTTGATGCGCGCTTTTCTTTTCGCGCTTTTCATTTGACGCTTTTCAGTTTGCATTTTTAATTTCGGGCTTTTCAGTTTGTTTCTGAACAGCCGTTCGTCAACCAGACATGTTGCGGAATTGGGGGAGATAACGTGTTATTAATTATTGGCCTTGGAGTTATTGAGATTATTTTTTTGGTTGAATAAAGATTTGATTTGTTTTTTTTTTTGTCTATTTTTGGATGCATAGAATGCAGTTTTTTTTATTAAATTCTATTGGCAGATAGCAAGTCTAATTTTATTTGTTTTCTGTTTTTAATGCACAATAAAAGAATTGTGTAGAATAATACTTGGTTATGTGTTTTACTTCAAATTACAGTTTGGGAGTAGGCAGTTACATTTTACAAAAATGTAAAATTAACAAGGGACACCAAAAAATAAGCCTTTGAAAATTAGTTTGCAATAACTCCATCGGTATCACCAGCAAAGCAGCTTCATTATTATCCCATTAAAGAAGAAGAGAATTGTGCGCTGCATTTGGAGATTTCAGAATTTGCCACGTCATGAATGTTAATTCTCCATTCCGAATGCTAGTTTACAAGAACGACTGCATCCAGCTTGTCCTTGCTTCTGAGCATGCGTGTTTGTCAGGGGAGGGCTGGGCTGGGGGGCAGGGATGCAATTGCCCCCTGGGCTGCTCTGATATGCTGTGGCAAAGGCTGCTGTGCCATCAGCTCAAGAGCACACATGCGCAGATCTTGAGCTGGCCGAGTCCAGTACTGTGATCCAGCGATGTCTTCATTTCAGGGCTGACAGTCTGTGTTACACAGCACAGCCCCGCCCAGAACCTCCCTCCTCCACACCATTGGCTGGCAGAGGCAGGACCTGCTTCTTTCCCCCCCCACACTCCGGGGCAGCCCGTGTGCTGTCTGTGAGGAGGATGTGTGGGCGGGAAAGTTCAATCTGAGCAGTCGGCTGGAATCCAGTAAGGCTCCTGGGAGGCTGAGACCATCCTAGTAAGTGAACTCCTCCTCCCTCCCCCACTTTGCAGCCTATGAGTTTTTTTTTTTTCTAGCAGCCTGAGCAGTACCTTCTAGGTGGTATGATGTGGGCTCACACTGGAATGCTGCGGTTTGGCTGCAGTACTGGTGTCCTGGCAGTCTTCCTGCATGTTGTCCCTGGTCCCATAGAGGTTGCACATTTTTACTGCATGTTCTGAAAACGTCCTGCATGCTGCATCTTTGTTGCAATTCCAGAAAATGCAGCAAAAATGTGCAA
This sequence comes from Lithobates pipiens, assembly GCF_037356315.1. Taxonomy (NCBI): domain Eukaryota; kingdom Metazoa; phylum Chordata; class Amphibia; order Anura; family Ranidae; genus Lithobates; species Lithobates pipiens. The sequence continues at coordinate 53,918,635 of NW_027507791.1, forward strand.
CCTAAAAGAAGTCTGGGGGACTGTGCACACTAAAGAAATGGCCCGGACATTAGGATAAGGGGAGGGCCGACATGACGAGGGTGGGGGCGGTGAGGCTCGGCTGGGCAGAAAGGAAGTGTGGAGGAGGCGGGCCCTTGAGCGGGGGGGATGACGAGGAAAGGGGGCGGAGTCGGCGCGCAGAGTTTCAGTGCGCGCTGGGGGAATAGGAAGCAGGAGGAGAGTTTTTTCCCACCCTCCCTCCCTACTTGTAATTTTAGTGGTCACGGTGTAGTGGTATGCGGTGTGTGTTTTTTCCATGTTTCAGAGTGGCGGTTTGCTTCAGTTTTTTGTTATTTGGTAGGTTAGGGGGAATTTGTTGTCGTAGCAGCGTTAGGTCTATGGGGTCTTTGAAGGTGGTGCTGGAAAAAATAATGGAGGTTAAAGGGGGTTGGGCACAGATGGAGGTATGGGTGTCCTTTTTTCTCCCTTAAAAGGTTAATAATGGAATGGAGGAGGTTGTATCTGGAAGGAAGTTGCTGGTTTGTCTCTGAGCTTGCGTAATTACACGGCGGGGGGCCTGTTTATGGTTTACCGATACAACTGGTGGGTTAAAAATTCTAATTTACCTTCAAAGACCTCTAGATCAAAAATGGGTTAATGCTGGATGTATATATATTTGGTTTATAATGTTTTTTATTAAAAATGTATTTATATGCATTTAAGTTATGTTTCAGAGTATTTTTGTATTTTTTCATATGTTTGTAATAAAGAAAAATGGGCTGCTATGGCCATTCGACTCCAAAGAGGATAATGTGTCGTCTGGTCATTTGTTAGATAAGTAATTTAGAGTATAAGTGGTTATAGAAGAGCCTCACAAATGAGCACATCCCCTAGTCAAGGCTTGTATTCACTTGCAGCAGCCACTCCTCTAAAAAGTGATCCATGCTCAGGTCACTTTTCAGAGGCATTTGACAGGCAGTGAGGAGTTGATATTACATTTCATCCCTGCCTGTTTTAACCCTCTAAATGCCATTCCCTGCAGGTAATTATACGGTTCACTTTGAACTCCACCTCATTTCCATTACTCTCTGTAGGTATTAGATGTGCTCTCACCTTATTGTTTGCACATCTAATATCCAAGGGTACTTTCACACTGGGGCGGTGTGAGCAGTAGGGGTAAAGCATTGCTCGTTTTAGCAGCGCTAGCGGGGCACTTTTAAAACCCACTAGCAGCTCAAGAAAGAGTTAAAACCGCCTGTGTTGCTCATTTCAGTGGGCAGGGCACCTCTCCCAAACCGCCCCAATAATGCTGCTTGCAGCACTTTTCAGAATGTCCTACAAGCGCACCGCCCCATTGTGAGGGCGCTCGGGGCTTTCACACTGGGGTGGCATGAGAGGCAGTTTACAGGCGCTATTTTTAGCACTAAAACGCCTGTAAAGCGCCTTCAGTGTGAAAGGGCCCTAAAAAGAGTTCTGGAAATAAGGTGGAGTTCAAAGTGAATTTCTACACCTAAGTGGAGCGCTCCGTTCAGAAGATTTGAGGATATTATTAAACAGAGACTAGTGGACTTAGGCCACCGTAGACAGATTGAAATTCTGCCTGTTCAGCAGAAATTTCAATCAATCTATGTGCAGACTGGCTGCACAGAATTCGATCTATCAACCGACAATACAACCAGCTTGTCTTTATTTCTTTTTTTTTGATCACTGCTGGCTGCTAAGCTGCCGGCAGCGATCCCTGTATTCTGATGGCTTGAAAACTTTCACCTCAGAGCACACACCCACACACAGCTCTTATGGATGGTTAGTAAATCAAGTGCCAGGCTTCACTAGCATTACACCTGTGTGACTGCGACCAAGTCTGGGCACAAGCTAGCACAGGCTCCTGGAAACATGGGAAGGATGGCCAGTAAGAGGAGAGCTGGGAAATGACATTACTTGCCTCATATTCCTGCCACTCCTAAACCTGCTCCACTGCAGCACCAGGCCCACAATGCCCTTAATCTGGCTGGTGCCCCAGGGTGTGCACCTGCATGTGCTTTTCTCACTACCCACAATTGACACAGGTGGAGCCTGCACCCTGGTGAATATGGTGGTCATGCCAGGGAGAAAGCAGGACTTGCATGTTTAGCCTGCTGAACTCGCTGTGACTCTCGGCTACTCTGCTGGCTTGGCTTGCCCAGTGGTGTGGTGCTCACTCACCAGAGAAGCTCCAGACTCCACAGGTAGCACTTAGTGTGGCGGCAGTGACAGAACAGTCTTTAGTCTTCACCCTCCTGCAGTCTTATTGGTCTTTGTACTGGGTGCGGGGAAGGGGCAAGCTCTTTTTCTCAGTCTCTCTGGGGCAATCATGCAGTCTCTCTCTGGGAGACTGCTCCAAAATGATTGCCCCCACAGGGAGTGACTGCTCCACACTGCCCCCACAGAGAGCGCGACCACTTCACACTGCCCGCACAGAGAGCGCGACCGCTTCACACTGCCCGCACAGAGAGCGCGACCGCTTCACACTGCCCGCACAGAGAGCGCGACCGCTTCACACTGCCCGCACAGAGAGCGCGACTGCTTCACACTGCCCGCACAGAGAGCGCGACCGCTTCACACTGCCCGCACAGAGAGAGCGACCGCCAGTGTCAAGCAGTCTCTCTCTCTCTCTCGGGCAATGTGGAGCAGTCTCCCTCCCTCTCTGTATTGGAAATGTGGTGTAATGGATGGTCAGCTGATTCTGGGGTTCAATGGGCCACTTGACTGGACTTTCCCCCCAGGCCTAAGGCTGCCAGCCCTCCCCTGGTGTTTGTACTTTGGACTTTTGTCTAACGGACTTGTGTACACACGCTCGGAAAATCCGACAGCAGACATTTGTCCATGGAAAATTTATAAACCTGCCATCCAACATTTGTCCACTGAAAGTTGGCCAACAATTGTCTGATGGAGCACAAACACTGTGGGATTTTCCACCAACAGCCTGTTATCACACATTTCCCGTCGGAAAATCCGATCGTGTGTACTTGGCTTAAAGCGGGAGTAAACCCAGTTTAAAAAAACTCTTACATTCCCGGCATGCCGGAAATGCTAATGTTCACATTGGTTGTGCTCTCAACCAAACTTTCAAACCATCCAATGGCTGGTGTCATAACTGATCACATGTGCAGCATTATGGCAGTTGAAGAATTATTAGAGGCCAAGATGGCAGCTTCCTAGACTGAACGATAGAAGGGTTTACTTCCACTTTAAGTTGTTTTAAGTTTAAAAATGTTGATGTTCCCTCAAGTTACTGGAGTACAACCCTCTATTGTGTCATGGGCATGGCAAGTTGGTACTATCTTGCGTAGTGATCGTTTTGTTTTTGCTGTGGTGAATGCCTTTTTTTTTTGTGGCTCAAACTGTGAGAAATGAGTCATTACAAATCATTTGATTCTTCATATCTGTGTTAGTAACTAAGCTATTTGCTGTGGTATTTCATTTCCAGTTTCTTCTTCCTTTAATAAGGTGAAAAGGTTCTGACCGGTTCATGCCTTGATAATTGTACAAAGGCCTCCCTCTAGAAGCTAATCTGTTGAATGCATTTGCGGTCTGATGACATAAGTGACTTGGGATAGCACCTGGGTAATGGGCAGGGCCATCTTTAAGGCAGGGCAAAAGGGACAGCTGCCCTGGGCCCTGTCATTGTTGTGGGGCCCAAAGCAGCTGCCTCATACTTGCCAACTATCCCAGTTTAAATTCCCCTGTCCTTTGAAGTTTTAGTCCTGTGCTGTGTCCCGATATCTCAGTGTGAAGTACTGCTACTAATGTTGCCCAGCTCTGCTTTATTGTTGTGTACAGATGACTCACCTGCAGACCCTGTGTTTACATGTAAATAACTGGCATTCATATGCAAATAGCGGCAGCATTCATAAGTAAATAGCTGCGACCGATGGCATTGATATGTAAATAAATGCGGCATTCATATGTATATCATGCCCCCCTGCAGTGAGCCGATGAGAGGTGCTGTAACCTCTAGCAACCAATCAATGAGCAGTAATACTGTACAGTAATCTCTAGCAACCAATCAACAAGCAGAAATCATTTGCTGTAACCTTCAGCAACTAATCAGTGAGCAGTAACGTGTGCTGTAACCTTAAGCAACCAGTCAGTAAGCAGTAATGATATGCTGTAACCTCTGGCAACCAATCGCAATTACTGCCTGATCTGATACAGTAAACCGCTTTTAAGTCTAGCTGCTATTTATTGTAGGTTTCAGAGCAGGTGGAGAGTGAAATTGCATGGGGGGGCCCCAAGAAATTTTTTTTGCCCAGGGTCCAATCCATATTAAAGATGGCCCTGGTAATGGGGAGTATGTGGTTCACAACCCTTCCTGAAATTATGTGACAGTGATGAATGATGCTTGGTGATGAGCCTCCAAATATCCAGCATTGTCATAGAGAGAGATAGTAGTCAAGAGTAGTCAAGTAATAGAGAGTACTCAACTATGAGCAAACTTCAAATCTCAAGTTGTGCTTTCCACAGACCATTAAACATAATTTATCCTGTCCTAGGGTGATTGCCATTGTTGACCTCCTTTTCAAATATGTTATATGCCTGGCTATGTCTGACTTCAGTACTTTTAAGTCAATAGCCCAAAACAAGCATGCTGAAAATTTGTCTTAGAAAAGTGCCAGAAATTCTTATCCCTAAATTTGTTCCAAGTCATTTACAAACACAGCATTGAAGCCATCAGCTTGGCCGCAGGAAACTAGTATTATCAAAATGAAAGATTAGCGATGGCAGCCTCCATTATTCTCCCATGATAGATTTGTATTTACCCAGCAACTATTGGACAGCACAGTGGCTTAGTGGTTAGCATTCCTGCTTTGCGTCACTAAGATCCTTAGATCAGATCCCAACCAGGACATGACCTCCATGAAGCCTACACTTTTTCTCTTTGCTTGTGTGGGTTTCTTTTCATGCTCTGAAAACCACACGGATAGGTTAATTAGATCCTGTCTAAATTAGCCCTATTACTTTTTTTTGCTCTTGTCTTGGTTCCAGTGGAGCCCTGTATAGTATGGTAGAATAACTCTGTGTTGGAAAATTCCACCATGACGTTTTCAATGAGAAGAAGTGTAAATCTTGCAGCTTCTCCTTGGAAATGGCAGCCTGGTTTTCAGGTATGCGATACTGGAATGTAGAGGTACCCCCACAGGGGCTGCTGAATATTGGGGTTTGTCTATCACCCTGCCCAGTTGCATTCACTCTCAGGCACACCGAGACATGAATCAGTCAGTAAACTTTGTTCTTTTTTTGTTTTGTTGAGGGATATAACTTGGATGGGAATGGGAGATATGGGATGCCCAGCATGAATCAAAGCAATTTGTTTTGGCAAAACTATGTACACTCCCTGTACATACTACTTCAGCTTCCTCCTGTACACTCTTGCTTGAAGATCATCAGTCCTCACACCTCCAGCACTTAACTTGCTGCAGACTGTTACACTTAGCAACCTCCAGCATGTCACTTGGTTCCCAGGATCAGCTAGCACATAATGTTGGTTAGGCCTGACACTTGGTCAGCCAGGCCTTAGTAACCACCCTTTACAGGCAGGGACGGCGGGCCCTTTGGTATAGCAGAGAAAAATGGTAGAAAGTCCTTGTGCCAGCTGTCCTAACTACAGCTACTGATCCCAGTTAGCTCTCTTCGGGTCCTGCCAGCCCTCCTGGCTGCAGCTGCCTCTTTTCCACTGTTCCTTCCACAGTCCACTCCTCTGGTTCTGCACCCATCTCTGACTGCAAGCTCCCAGTCCTCCCAGGTGTGCCTCCCCAGTCCTCCTGACTGTGCCTCACTCACCAGCCCTCCTGACTGCGACCAATTGTCCTCCCTGGAGTCTCTCAGCATTGCACTCTCCCACTGTCCTCTTCTTGCTCTCTCTTGTGCCTCAGGTCCTGAACATTTTCACCTGTTCTTAAAGATGGTCCTGACTGCACCCAAACCCTGGCCCAAGGTCACCCCCCCCCCCCCAGACCAGGGAGCTCCCTCGCTGTCCTCCGACAATCTCAGCACTCTCTCACTCCATCTCTTCCACCTAACAACTCCCCCCAGCTGGGCTGACCCTGGGTACTTGAGGAGGCCTTCCCCCTGCCAATACAATTTGGGGATTGGTCAGGGCTCGCCAGAACACCCCAGGTGACTCCACCTCCCCTCCAGCCTCTGTTTCCAGAAAACACTAGAACCTTCTGGAAAAAAGTAGGAGGTCCTAGTGATGTCACCTGTGAGTCACCCAGCACTACTCTGAGCCACTCCCAGCCCAGATCAGAACAAAACAAGCAGGCCTGACTGACAGCCAGGCTTACCTAAATGTACCTGTCCTAACAAGGAATCCTACCTCTAGCACCTACCTACTTAGAGGGTGCTACAGGAACATTCATCTGAACATTGTTAGAAAACACATGCGGCCCACCCTGAATACAGTATGGAGTTCAGTGAGTCATCATTGTGTGGCAAAGATCACAATTAGGGATGGTCAGATCTGTTTGGATTTGACTCACAGGGGGTTCCTTAAATCCTATTTTAGATGTTATAAAAACCCAAACTTAGCAGCAAATACCAATTAGGTAATTTTCAAGGCTAATAGGCAAACAATTGTCAAAAAGGGGCACTGGGAGCTTGGAACTGCCATTGGCAGCATTTAACAAAGAAAAAAATTCTAAAGAATGTCATACTGCTGGGAGAGGGACCTTCTAATGCAACTTTGAGGGCGACATATAAAAACACCACTCACTTAACCTCTTAGCACCAAGCGCACGCAAATATGCAGCCTCTCGGCAATATTACTGACAGTACTCCCGGCACAGTGACCAGCGGCTCATGGAATGTTTCTGTACGCTGTTTGCAATCGGGACTTTTCGGATCATGTGACTGGCGTGACAGCCAATCACTTCAGTCACGTGGCCATAAGCCCTGCCCACCTCCCGGCATAGCAAACCCTCTAAAGGGCTGGCGGCAGCCAGCGCCAAGGGTTTAAATTACATACTTGGGAGATGCCTTTAAGCCGTAATGGAATAGTATGGTTTTTCACGAAAGTGTCAGCAACACTGCATTCTGACATTACATATTTTGCAAACATATTTGATCAGGGGCGTAACTATAGGGGGTGCAGCAGTCGCGACCGTAACTGGGCCCTGTGATGCAGGGGGCCCATGCAGCCCCCTCTACATATGGCCGGCAGCAGCATAGGAAGCTAGGGGTACCAGTGCACCATGCACACGGGTGGCTGGAGGTGGAGGGTGACTAGCAGAGCTCCATGCTCGACTATCGCACTGGCTGCTCCTTAGTTGTGCATTCCTCGCATGACCTGTGTCCTCGGCCGGCTCCTCAGAGTACCCCTCTCCTGCTCCATGCATTGCCGCTCAGTCCGATGTCTGTTCTCCCCAGCCAGAGTCCCGCCCCCTGAGTCCGGCCCACACTGCACTGCATACTTCTCCCGGGTAAACAAACTTTAAGCACACAGATGCAGTGCAGCCCTATGAGAGACGGCTCCCCGGAGGACACTGCAGGCTTGTCTGCCAGCCCCCCTCCTCCCCCGTCATACACAGATGATGAAAGGTCTTTCTGGGAGATATGCTGATCGCCCGTCCAGCACACTGGATGGAGCCAAGGCCAACATGGATGAGTGCACGGCCTGCAGCTTGGTCATGGTGAGTGAGAGGACCCCATCCCCCACACACCATTACTTACCCCCTCCATCTCCCCCTGGGGACAGGGACCCCTTTTCATGTAGGGACAGGGACCCCCATCTCCCCTGGGGACAGGGACCCCTAACTTCATCTGCCCTGGAGAAAAGGATCTCATCTCTTCTGGAAACGGGGACCCCATCCTGCCTAGGGAAAGTCCCCCAATGGGGCACCTAAAAATAAAAAAAATAATAATAAAAAAAAAATACTGATACCAGTGGTGGAACTACAGGGCTCACAAAGGTCATACCTGTGATCACGCCCTGGAGTTCCACCGCCGGACTCGGAGGGAAGGGCCCTGGCTGGGGTTCAGGGGGGCCCTTCATGGTTTCTTGCATCAGGGCCCTGAAGGTTCTAGTTACGCCACTGTATTTGATTATTTAACTTCACCTACCTCTCCTGACTGCACATCCCTGATGTGAAAGTGCATTAACCCTTCATACTATTGTCTAGTGCAATTTAGGTCCTTTTTAAATCTTAACTAGAATAGGACAACTCCTGTTTGTAAAAATAAAAATATCTTTATTCTTTGTATATTAAAAATTGTTCCACACATCTTCAACAAACCAATAATAACCAAACACAGGTTAAAAACAACCCAATGACATTGTTGCACCCAACTGACTAAACATAATTGAAATATGTGCAAAAGGTATCAAAAATATATTTGTAGAATACTGCAGGCGGCCACCTGGATAGATGTCCAAAGGTACTTCATGGATTAAATGAGCATTTAGACTTTAAACACATATCTGCTCCCTATGGAGCCACATGAGACATTAGCCTTAACTTTAGGTTGTCTTGTTATATTTCTCTTTGCTATATATACGTTCATAAAGGATGCATGTGCATTGCCGGCTTCCAACATAGAAACACCTTCAATTGTGCAATTAGCCCAGCCCCAGATATTTAGTGTTCATATATGCTTGACTTTATGTTCATAGTACATCCACAAACTTTATCATCCCCTGTAGTATATAAGTCCTGAAATCCTTGAAATCCTGAAATCCTTGAATATGGGGCTTTTTTTCAGGGGGAACTTGGTGGAACTCAGTTCCACCACCTCTGGCTCAGACCCTTTGGTGCCTGCTCACCGTCCGCAATCACTTGTAAATACAGAAGTCTGGTTTCTGTGTTTACAAGTGACAGCTCTGCACTGTGTGTAACCCCCATGAACTCTGCATTCTGTATGTAATGCAATCCCTTCTACTGTTTGTGAAATATAACCACACACATTATTTGATGTGATTTGGAGGGTGTGTGTGGGGGGAGGGGTTTTGGGGGGTCGTGGTTGAGTTCCAGCACCTATTGTTTGAGAAAAAAAGCCAGGCTTAGATAGATTGGTGTGTTTGTGATTACTGTGGTCCAGAGGGGGTGACCCAAGGTGGAGGATAAAAAACTCCTAGGATTTTGCAGATGGTTAATATTAAACCCCTGTCACCTCCCTCTCACAGATAAAATTGTATCACCACAAGGTGTGCAGACATACACTATATTGTCAAAAGTATTGGGATGCTTCAACTCTTCTGGGAAGGCTGTCCACAAGGTTTAGGAGTGTGTCTATGAGAATGTTTGACCATTCTTCCAGAAGAGCATTTGTGAGGTCAGGCACTGATGTTGGATAAGAAAGCTGGGCTCGCAGTCTCCACTCTAAATTATCCCAAAGGCGCTCTATCGGGTTGAGATCATGAATCTGCGCAGGCCAGATAAAATTCCTTCACCCCGAACTCGCTCATCCATGGCTTTATGGACCTTGTTTGTGCACTGGTCCAAATTATTGAATTGTCGGCAAACAAACACGAAAGTACAGACGTACTTCATGTTTTTTTGGCTCATTACCACCACCCTTTGGGCTCCTTCTCCTAATTTCCTGTTAGTAGAAGTTTGGTGAGTGTTGATTCATGCTTTTCATTTTGCACTTTTCATATAGCGCATTTCATTTAGCGCTTTTCAGTTCACACTTTTCATTTCGTGCTTTTCAGTTCATTTCTGAATGGCCATTCGTCAGCCAGACATGTTGCGTAATCGGAGGAGATAATGGGGGTTATTTACGAAAGGCAAATCCACTTTGCACTGCAAGTGCACTTGAAAATGCAGTCACCCTAAATCTAAGGGGTAGATCTGAAATGAGTGGAAGTTCTGCTGATTTTATCATCCAATCACGTGCAAGCTAAAATGCTGTTTTTTATTTTCTTTGCATGTCCCCCTCGGATCTACAGTGACTTTATTTCCAAGTGCACTTGCAGTGCAAAGTGGATTTTCCTTTAGTAAATAACCCCCGATGTGTTATTTATTATAGGCCTTGGAGTTATCGCTTTGACCCAAGTCCAGTCCAGGAACAGGAAGAGGAGGAGTTCTTGGACCAAAAATTGGTTGCTTTATGGTAGGATTTTCCACCAACAGCCTGTCATCACACATTTCCCGTCGTGTGTACGCGGCTTAAGCAGGGCCGTCTTTAATATTGATTGGACCCCAGGAAAAAAATTTTTTGGGGGTCCCCTCCCATGCAATTTCACTCTCCACCTGCTCTGAGACATACAATAAATAGCAGCTAGAATTAAAATCAGTTTACTGTATCAGATCAGGCAGCAATTGTGATTGGTTGCCAGTGGTTACAGCATATCATTACTGCTTACTTACTGGTTGCTAGAAGTTACAGCACACATTACGGCTCACTGATTAGTTGCTAGAGGTTACAGCAAATGATTTCTGCTTGTTAATTAGTTGCTAGAGATTACTGTACAGTAATACTGCTCACTGATTGCTAGAGGTTACAGCACATCATCTTCTCACTGGAGGGGAGCATGATATACATATGAATGTCACCTTTATTTACATATCAGTGCAGATGGCCACAGCTATTTGCTTAGTAATGCCGCTGCTATTTACATATGAATGCCAGTTATTTACATGTAAACACAGGGTCTGCAGGTGAGTCATCTGTACACAACAACAGGGCTAAAACTTCAAGGGACAAGGGAATGTAAACTGGGATAGTTGGCAAGTATGAGGCAGCTGCTTTGGGCCCCACAACAATGACAGGGCCCAGGGCAGCTGCCCCTTTTGCCCTGCCTTAAAGACGGCCCTGGGCTTAAGACTGGATGCCATTAAAGTTCATGTGTGTAAAAAGACAGGTGTCCCAATACTTTTGGTAATATAGTATATATAGTCCTGGTCTAGAGGAGATCAATAAAGCAAACTTTATGGATATATATCCTCCCACAACATACGCATTCTCTCTCGCAGGGTATCTGCACCACTCTAGTACAAAGTTCCAAAACTGGAGACACAGATTTATTTGAGCATCAGGCTGTATGTATTTAACAAGGGCAATCCAAGACAATGCACATATATAATTTAATGAAAACATCCAGAACAAACTTTGCTTAGTGTTTAACAAGTCTCATGCATTTAAACATGATTCATAAAAGGCATCCATGAATTCAGTGGCTCAAAATCTGTTTTCTTAGAGTAATTATTCAAGCATTTAAATGTTACCATCACATAGTTCTCATCTGTCCCTGATTTCGAGGGACTGTCCCTGATTTGGAGCAATGTCCCTCTGTTCCTTATTCACCCAAATTTGTCCCTCATTTTGGTCTGATCTATATAGTTGCATATAAAATGCACTTTTTATCTTTCAAAAAGTGTTTCCCAGTGCTAAACCTTTCATCCAAATTCTAAATTGCTACATTTGTAAATTTTAAAAGCCAATATAAAGTAATAAAAGTGGTAAAAAAAAGTCCTTGTGGATTTAATTAACTTTCTTTTTGGTGATGTGGTTTTTTGCGGGCCATTTGTTGAGGCAATGGCTGATGTTTGGGCTTTAATCATCACAGCACCATTGTTGATATGGTATCAGGATGATTGAAGCACATAATTTCCATTATTACATTGTAATAAAAAAAGAAACAGTTAAACTCACCATAATGCAGAATCAGTGGGAACCCTGAGTGTGTCACTTGCCATGTCACCTGCCACCAAATTCAGATTGTCACCGTCGCCTGCCAACATATGCAGCTTGTCACTTGCCACTGTCTCCTACCAACGGATGCAGCTTGCCACTTACCACCATTGCCTGCCAAAAGATGTGGCTTGTCACTTGCCACCGTCGCCTACCGACAGATGCAGCTTGCCATTTGCCACCATTGCCTGCCAAAAGAGGCAGCTTGTCACTTACCACCGTCGCCTACCAAAAGATGCAGCTTGTCACTTGCCAGACGCAGATTGTCACTTTCCAGGTGATGGCGGAACAGCGGTGATGCAGGGTGGGCACTGAGAGATGTCATCTCTCTGCTCGCCTGCCAAACCTCAGTGTAGTGTTTGCAGTCGGCCTTAAGGGCTGGACGGTGGTGATGCGGGGCAGGCAGTGAGAGATGACGTCATCTCTCTGCTCGCACACAGCACCTGGGACAGTGTTGTATCCTCAGCCGACTGTGAGGGCGGAACTGCTGTGATGCGGGGCGGGTGGCGAGAGGTGATCTCATCTCTCTGCTCGCCCGCCGCTGTCAAACCTCTGAAAGCGCAGCCTTCACGGCCCGGCTGCAAACAGGCTTCGGCCCAGCAGCAGGCCATGGCCCGTGGGTTGGGGACCCCTGTTGCACAGCACAGAGCAGAGAGCTGAGTGTAAAATGAGATCTGAATGTAGAGAAGGGACACCCCCTACACAGTCTCATAGGGAAACATGCACAGCTGAGGGTGTCAATCACCCTCCATGTGCTGGAACGTGGGCAGGGCCATCACCAGGATTCTGCAGTGTCGGCTTAATCTGTCAGAAGTGGCTCAAGCAGAGGGAGGAGATATCGTATAGGAACAAGACTTAGTGGTTTGGATTGAGGCAAGTTCACACTATAGAGGAATATGCTTCATTCCTCATTTCGTTCTTTTTTCATTTCAGAGGTTTACAAGCATTTTAAACAAGACAATCATAGCAAGTCAGCAACTCCACGAAGCAAATGAAACTGAACTCCTCATGTGTTTATTGTACTGAGGCTGAAGATAACAGAAGAGTTTGAGTAGAGTTGGTCACTCTGAAGCATGTTGCTGCATCGTAGCCACATCCAGGTTTCAGTGGCTGTCACTTTCCAGGACTGATCTCCATTGATGGGTACATTCCTCAGGGTCTTTCCTATCACATCAGGTTATCTGCAACTCTGTCCCTACTGGGTGAATTAAAACCCTGAGAGGGATGCAAGACAGCTGGACGTCCTTGTGTGGAAGGGACCTTTAGGTGGACCTACATCAGGTGCAGAACTTATACTTTAGCTTGTTATTCAGCATCCATAATGGAAAATTGGATTTTATCTCCATATCTATGGATTTGGTATGACTTTTAGCCCCTATATTTGGTGGATCAGATTTCATGTCTTTCTTATACAATATACCTTTACAGATCATAAAATTTGCTTAGTTGGTGGCAGGCCTTGCCATTATGCACACATTGGCATTTTTTATTTTTTATTTATACACTCTCCACATATGTCTCTCTGCACTATTTTTATGTATTTTTTTCATTATTTTTCATTTTCATTTCACAGATGGTAAGGTTTGGGTCTTTGGGCCTACCCTGAAGTCTAGGGGGAGAATACGTGGCCATTGGGTTCTTTCCTCCACTTCTTTGGGGGAGTCTTTCTTTGTGAGAGCTCCCCATATAGTATTCGTTGGCTTTGGCTGATGAGCAGCAGAATCCATTGGGCAATTTTGCTGGGTGGACCTGAGTATGCCTTGCCCCCATCAAGAGTCTTGTGGCCCAAGGGGTTAGGGAGGGGTTCTTCTTCTTAAATAGGGGGCCAAAGACACACCGTAGAGCACTTTTTTGGTTCACATTTCTAAAAGAAAAAATGTTTGCTTAGTTGGTGGACCCTAATATTTTTCTATGTGCATTTTGCATGTTCAGCTATTCATCTGCTGTTATAATTATTCAGAATTTGTTCATAAATTGTGGTTACACAGTGTGGTTTGGTATTTTGGGGAAGTTATATTTGTGGTTTGTTCTTTTTGGGTAATTTGAGACATTTTTTATCTGCAATATAGAGGTCATGTTACAAGAGACAAACTCACACCATGAGAATAGAAACACTGTGTTACAAAATACAATAATCTGATGTTAGCAAACGTGCGTAATATTGTCATGTTGCCAGCAGTCCCATGCTTCAACTTTTCTTCACTTTTGTTAAAGCATTTCATGAGTTCTTTAAACACTTCAATACAGGGAACTTATACCCAGGGCTGTCTTAAGGAGTGGGCACACCTGGGCACGGCTCAGGTCCCCCAGCTGCATGGGGGCACCTGCACTTTCCCCAAAGCAGCTGGTCCTTGTACCCACGCTGCCCCAAAATTGGGGGCCCCATGATGGCACTAAGAGTGATGGATACACAGGGGAGGCAGGTTTGCAGCAGTGCGCCATGCTGTGCAGAACAATACCTATTATTTCACAGCCAGCAGGGAGGGGCAGGGCCAGAGTGCCAGTGATGCTCTGACCCCGCCCCATGCAGCTTGAATGCTCGGGACTTGAAGGCTGCAGGGTAGGAGTTGGAGTGGGAGCTGCTAAGTCGGCAGCAGTGAGAGCCCGCCTGCGGAAGTAGCATTGTGGATGGTGTCATGGTGAGCCCAGCTGTCCAGCACTATTTGCACCGAAGGGCTTGGAATGCCCGGAGTGATGCTCCCTCCTTTGCCCCTTCTTCTGCTTGCTTGATTGGTATAGGTGAGTCCAGTGCTGGAGGTGAGCACATAGCCAAAAGTTCAAATGCACTGTATCTCCACTGGAAAACGGGGTACTACATGGATGGAATAATTGTGCTGGGGGATATCAAGGGTGTATGGGGGAAAACAATGCTATGGGGGATCTGGGGTGTATAGGGAGAAGCAATGCTTGGGGTAGCTTGGGTGGCTATAGTGCTAGAGGTATCAGGGATGTAGAGAGGCCATAGTGTAGGGGGTATCAGGGATGTAGTGGGGTCAACATACAAGGGGTATCTTATGGTATATGGTAACATTGCTGGGGAGAATATCTAGGGTGTAGAGGGGTCAGAGTACTGGGGGGAATATCTAGGGTGTAGAGGGGTCTGAGTGCTGGGGGGATATCTGGGCTGTAGAGAGGTCAGAGTGCTGGGGGGGATATCTGGAATGTAGAGGGGTCAAAGTGCTGGGGGATATCTGGGGTGTAAAATGGTCAGAGTGCTGGGGGGATATCTGGGGTGTAGAGGGGTCAGAGTGCTGGAGGGATATCTGGCTTGTAGAGGGGCCAGAGTGCTGTGGGATATCTGGGGTGTACAGAGGTCAGAGTGCTGGGGGGATATCTGGGATGTAGAGGGGTCAAAGTGCTGGGGGGATATCTGGTGTGTAAAGTGGCCAGAGTGCTCGGGGCATATCTGGGGTGTAGAGGGGTCAAAGTGCTGGAGGGATATCTGGCGTGTAGAGGGGTCAGAGTGCTCTGGGATATCTGGGATGTAGAGAGGTCAGAGTGCTGGGGGGGATTACTGGGGTGTAGAGAGGTCAGAGTGCTGGAGGGATATCTGGGGTGTGGAGGGGTCAGAGTGCTGGGGGATATCTGGGGTGTAGAGGGGTCAGAGTGCTGTGAGATATCTGGGGTGTAGAGGGGTCAGAGTGCTTGGGGGATATCTGGGGTGTAAAGAGTTCAAAGTGCTGGGGGGATATCTAGCGTGTAGAGGGGTCAGAGTGCTGTGGGATATCTGTGGTGTAGAGAGGTCAGAGTGCTGGGGGGGAGTTATCTGGCGTGTAGAGAGGTCAGAGTGCTGGGGGGGGGGGAGAATATGGGGTGTATAGGGAGATGCAATGCTTGGGGTAGTTGGGTGGCTATAGTGCTAGAGGTATCAGGGATGTAGAGAGGCTATACTGTAGGGGGTATCAGGGATGTAGTGGGGTCACAATACAAGGGGTATCTTATGGTGTATGGTAACAGTGCTGGGGGGAATATCTAGGGTGTAGAGGGGTCAGAGTGCTGGGGGGATATCTGGGGTGTAGAGGGGTCAGAGTGTTGGGGGGATATCTGGGCTGTAGAGAGGTCAAAGTCCTGGGGGATATCTGGGGTGTAGAGAGGTCAGAGTGCTGGGGGGGATATCTGGGATGTAGAGGGGTCAAAGTGCTGGGGGAATATCTATTGTGTAGAGCAGTCAGAGTGCTGGGGGGATATCTGGGGTGTAGAGGGGTCAGAGTGCTGGAGGGATATCTGGCGTGTAGAGGGGTCAGAGTGCTGTGGGATATCTGGGGTGTAGAGAGGTCAGAGTGCTGGGGGGATATCTGGGGTGTAGAGGGGTCAGAGTGCTGGAGGGATATCTGGTGTGTAGAGGGGTCAGAGTGCTGTGGGATATCTGGGGTGTAGAGAGGTCAGAGTGCTGGGGGGGGTATTTGGGGTGTAGAGGGGTCAGAGTGCTGGGGAGGCATCAATCTAGCAGACATATTATATGCTCAGGACAGCTTTGTTACTTTATGCATGTAGTATTTCCACACTGTTTCTTTACTGTACAGAATGATTGATCATGTAGTTAATGTGGAGCTCCACCCAAAAGGGGAAGTGCCACTAGTCTGCCTCATACCTACTTGATGTTTACCTGCACTGTCTCCATTGTAGGGGCCCAGAGCATTATTGCCCAGGGGCCCATGATGTTATTAAGATGGCCCTGCTTATAACCCCTTCCTGCCCAGAACCAATTTAGAGCTTTTAGTGCTCTCGCACTTTGAATGCCAATTACTCAGTCATGCAACACTGTACCTAAACAAATTTTTTATCATTTTATTCAACAAATAGAACTTTCTTTTGGTGGTATTTAATCACCAATGGGCTTTTTTATTTTTTGCGAGATAAGTGAAAAAAAAAAGTGAAGTTATTTCACATGCCTGACAAAGGGTCCTGTGTGACTCCGAAACGTTGCACTCTCCTTGTGTTGTGATCATGCAATAAATTATCCGTTTGGACGCTATTTATGTTGTTCCACGGTGTGCTGGCAAATATCTTCACTGTGACTTGAACCAGTATCCAGCTGGTTCTTGCTGCAGCACCCAAATTTAAGAGCTCATCCAGGAATGTGTGCAATGGGAATATGAAGTATTATAAGTGAAAAAAATAGCGAAAACAACTTTTTCTTAGTTCCTATGATAACATTTTGCAAATAAGTAAGTTTTGTTCATAAACTTTGGCCAAAATTTATACTGCTACATATCTTTGGATAACCCAAATTAGTGGATATTATTTAGTCTGTGTGAAAGTTATATACAAGCTATGGTGGCAATCATTGACAATTGATCACACCGATGCACTGACGGCCTCCTGAGGCCCTGAAATGTCAGGACAGTAAAAATACCCCCTCAAATTACCCCTTTTTGAAAAGTAGACAGTCCAAGTAAGTAATGTAAGAGTAAGAGGCATGGCGAGTTTTATGAAGTTGTAATTTTTTTACATAAAATTGTCATAATAACAAGTTATTTCTCACACACAGCATATGCATACTTCCAATTACACCCCAAAATACATTCTGCTACTTCCTCTGAGTATGGCAATACCACATGTGTGAGACTTTCACAGCCTGGCCACAACATGCATGGAGCACTGTCAGGCGTTCTAGGAGCATAAATTACACATAAAATTTCCTAACGCCCTATTACATTTTGAAGGCCCTGGAACACTAGGACAATGGAATCACCCACACAATGACCCCATTTTGGAAAGCAAACACTCCAACGTATATTCTATGAGGCATTATGAGTCTTTTGAACATGTCATTTTTTTTCCACAGGTTTTTGAAAAATGTGGAAAGAAAATGAAAACGTGTTTTTTTTACACAAAGTGGTCAATTTATAAGATATTTCTAACGCATAGCATGCACATAGCAAAAATGACACCCCAAAATACATTCTGCTACTCGTCCCGAGTATGACAATACCACATTTGTGAGACTTTTACACAGCCTGGCCACATAGAGAGGTCCAACGTGCAGGGAGCACCATCAAGCATTCTAGGGGCATAAATTACACATAAAATTTCCTAATGACCTATTACATTTTTGAAGGCCCTGGAGCACCAGGACAATGGAGTTAGCCACAAAATGACCCCATTTTTGAAAGCAAGCACCCCAACATATATTCTATGAGGCATTATGAGTCTTTTGAACATGTCATTTTTTTCCCACAAGTTTTTGAAAAATGTGGAAAGAAAATGAAAATGTCTTTTTTGTGCACAAAGTTGTCAATTAATAAGATTTTTCTAACACATAGCATGTACATAGCAACAATTACAATTAAATAGGTACTCAGGTAATCTGGTCTGGAGATAGGTACTTGGGTACTCTGGTGGTCTGCAGATAGGTACTCAGGGCTGAGGACAGGTACTTGGATACTCTGATGGGCTGGTGACAGGCACTTGTGTACTCCTTCCACTTCACAATTATGTTGGTCTATAATTTAAAATCCCAAAAAAATCCATTTATGTATTTGCTTATAACATGACAAAATGTGAAAAATTTCAAGCAGTATGAATACTTTTTCAAGGCACTGTACATATACAGCATACACACATATAGCATACAATATTCATTTCATCTTTACGATATATGCCTTTTTATTAAACTGGAACTTCACTCTCTAAATCAACTTTGACTATCCTTAATTCTTATGCTGCTAGTATTAGTAAATAGATAGGAAATTCTATCAAATTTACTTGTTTTTAACCTTTTTTTGTTTACATTTCTTCAGTTACTTCCTGGTTTACATGCCTAGGCAAATGATGTGCTATATCCCAGGAGTCTTCAGGAGGGGAGAAGGGATTTTCTCAAGTAAGTATATCCTCCTGCTTTTATGCTTGAGCTTAGGGCAGATGAATTCCATGAAGTAAATGCTACATGAATCACCTGCCCTTATTCAAGATGGCTACAGCCAGAAATGCTAGGGGAGGTGGGGGGGATAGTTTTTCAAAGTGATTTCTCTGCAAAATAAAGCGTGGAGACATGGGAGGATGGGAGAATTTGCTTTGAATGTTAAACATTAATTATATAGCATTTTTGATTTTGGGTGCTCAGATGCGTGTAGTTCCGCTTTAAATGTCATTATTAAAATGTAAAAAACAACTTATTAAGTTGAATATATGACTATTGTATCAATAATCAACTTTATACTTTTTTTACAGTAAATGTTTTAAATTACATTTTTTAATTAGACTTTTCTTTTATTGAAAAAGCTTTTTAATTCTTTTATTTAAATGTAGCATCCTCCTAGTTAGGGAAAGGGATGCTAGGTAAATTTAGTTTGGCTCCTCTGTAGCTAATGGACCAGTTGTTGATTGCTTTAGCCTGCTCAGTGTTTCACAGACTGCTTGTCTGAATATTTATGAGAACCCAGCCAATCCCTGGGAAGGTGTGTTCAGTAGGTGACTGGAGAACCCATAAATAATCTGAGGCTTGGGGCAAGGTTGAGTTGGTTCTTGGTCCAGTCCTACAGGAGGAGCCCCCAGCCTAAGTAGGCCCTGCCCTTTGGGGAAGTTCACTGGAAAGCTGATGGAGGTTCATCAAGGTCCTCTTCAGCGGGTGCAAGTGGCTTTTTTCCATGTGGGCACCCAAGCTGGCTCACTCCAGAGTCCTGCTGCAGTGTCCATTGACACAGACGGTGGGATTTGGCCCCACACTCCACTCGCATATCACAACTGATTTAATTGACAGCAGTGGGAGCCAATGGCTATCAATCTGTCCAATTAGAAGTGAGACAGCAGCGGGAGTCGCGGCTCTCGTGCATGTCACTTCATCTGCTTGGGACTGGGTAAGAAAAAGGGGGGGGGGGGTCTGGGGGGGGGAGTAGCAGCTTAAAAGGGTTTTCACCTTAATGCACAGAATGCATTAAGGGGAGAAACCTTAAGGCTTTCATACCACTTTAGCATCAGTGTATATGGAAATGGGAAGTTTTAGTTGGAGTTTGAAGTTCGGAAACTTTGCTCCAAACTTTTTTAAGTCTATGAGTAAGGAGATCATACAATTCTGGCCATTTGTAGGACTAATAATAATGGCCTTCATCCTGACTGTAGCTATTTCAGCACACACTCCAAAATCTTGAACAAATCTTTTGCAGAGGAGTGGCGGCTGTTAAAGCCACAAAGCTCTGAATGTTCATGGTTTTAGAAAAGTATTTTGAGCTTACAATATATAAGTGTGATGGTCAGGTCTCCAGTAACTAGTGACCTTATGGTGTATATAACTTGTTGGTGGACTGATCCTTTAAAGATGTTCAGGATGCATAATAATCAGTCTGGCTGTTAGTTGGGTGACCGATATCTTGGATGTCTTCCAGAAAGTTACCACAGTCTGCCGAGAAGTCTTGCAGCTTTCTGAGAATGACTATCACTTATCAATTTATGTCCCACACTCTGGTGGCTTTGTATGATGAAGGTGCAGATAGGAATTGTGGCTCTTAAGAATATATAAATGAATGAACAGCCCTCTGCCTTCACCTTTCTGACACTGGCAATTGCGAATAAACCCTCCAGGTGAGTAATAACCAAAACCATCAGCATTTTAAGATTTTCAGTGATATTTTGTTTTCAAACTAATAAGTCTAAAAGCACCATGTACATAACTGTTATGTTGGACCATTACTATATATTTTTTTAGCAGATAGAATTACTATATTTTAATTTATGATGTTTTACATGTGTTTTCATACTTTTAGTGGACCACCAGCCATAATAATTCAGTTAACAATATTTCAGTTTGCACAACTCCCAACTAAAATAACAATACCGCTTACACACAATCGGACATTCCTACAACAAAATCCTGGATTTCCGACGGATGTTGGCTCAAAATTGTCATCTTGCATACACACAGACACACAAATGTTGTCGGAAATTCCAAACCTCAAGAACTCGGTAACGTACAACATGTACGATGAGCCGAGAAAAATGAAGTTCAATAGTCAGTGCGGCTCTTCTGCCCAATTCTGAGCATGCATGGAATTTTGTGGGTCAGAATTGTGTACACACGATCGGAATTTCTAACAACGGATTTTGTTGTCGGAAAATTTGAGACCCAGCTCTCAAATTTTTGTTGTCGGAAATTCTGACAGCAAATGTCCGATGGAGCCTACACACGCTCGGAATTTCCAACAAGAAGCTCCCATAGAACATTTGTTGTCTGAAATTCCGAGAGTGTATACGCGGCATAATAATTAAAGAGTATATAAACCTAACATTTCATATTCCTGATGTGTGCCTGTTGTGCCATGTACTAGTATGAAAAAGTTTTCTGTTCTCTTTGTATAGCTTCCTCTTCCTTCCTGGTTTTCCTGCCAATTCCTCTGCTTTCCTTTCAAAAACTAACCACCCTAGGCAGGACAGCACAGCCTCGTCAGTTCTCTAGCTGTGCTGGGAACTCTGCCTTCTCTCCTCCATTGATCAGACTTGTTCTGAGATACCCTCTTCCTGAATATCCATTTACTGGGAAGATTGGTGTGCTGCTGTTTTTTTCTCCCCCAAGTCCCATGCACCTGAAAACAGAGGGCATGGGATCACTTATTAAAACAAAGGGAAAAAAGGTATTCAGAATTTTTTTATATCTATATGCAAATGTTTTACCTTTCATTTCACTTTTAAACTGTATGGGTTGTTTTACAAGATGAAGATTTTCCTTTACTACAGAACTACATTAATTTGTGTCATTTGCATATGCATAGAGTTCAGTTTTAATTTTGGATATACTGGGGAAGGATTTGACCAGCTGTAAGGTTTTGTATTGTTCTTGTCTCCATTGGGGAGATTTCTCCTTACTTCCTGAGTCCAATATTGCGATTCTGGATATTGGATAGGAAGTGAAAAAAAAAACTTTCCAACAGAGACACCAAGAGAGAAATCATCACGTTTAGTACAATGGAGAGAGTTAGAAGAGCAGTCCAATTTTTATAGCTATCTGTGTCCATGCTGGCAACATTTCCCTTCCCAGAATGCCTTGGTGGAACCCTACATGTTAAAAATGTGACAAGGCATCACAAGATAGGAAGTGATTGGAAATGACATGGGGGGGGGGGGGAGGGGGGACCCACCGAATTGGGATCTAATTTGTAGCATTAAAATTTGATAAGATTCACCCAAGGAGACCTAATTGTTGCCAACAACCCTATAACCCTATCAACCTTACTAACTATGTAACTAATTAGTAACCATGGAAAAGAGAGGAGGTACTCCCCAAGAAGTACACATGGGACTTTAAGGGCAACCATAGTAAATGATAGATATATATGTAAACATAGAAAATGTCACCATATAACACAATAATAAAAACCATAAATGCAGTTGATTCGATTGAAAATGTTATTGTCTTGTATTGATCTCACAGTTTCTTCAGGGGCATTTTCATGAGTAGATTTTTGCAACTAATAACAATCGATCAACCTAGGTCCACACACAAGCACTGCCAGTGCCTTCACAGATATCCAGGATTACATATACATCTATGCACAAGCACAAATGTAAAAAAGACTGGTGCATAGAGACACACAGTAAGATAACTCTGATGGGGTCCCAAGGAGAGCCGAGCCCGGAGCTCATGGAATGCTATCCTAGGTTTGTGTTGCCTTCTAAAAGGCATATAGGGATATAAACCTAGGAAGTTTATAGATGAAAATGAAATTGCAGATACCACTAGTTCAGAGGTGGCACATGGACACAGCTCAGTCACATCAGGTAGTAATCTTTTGATAGGTGTAATGCACCTGCACCTAATCCTGTCTGGTATCAAATGTGACAAGGAATCACAAGATAGGAAGTGAGTGGAAATGACATAGGAAGGGGGGGAGGGGGCCCACCGAATGGTGATCTACTTTGTAGCATCACAAGATAGGAAGTGAGTGGAAATAACACAAGATGGGAATGCACCCAATAGTGCCCATGATACCCAATAGTGCCCATGATACCCTTCTTTGTAGCCACGCCTGGCAACACCCACTCACGTTGCTACAACCAGGCTTTAGTCTCTTAGATTAAAGTTTCAACTTGTGGAGGAGAGAGGGTTTTAGGCACAGGATACTCCAAAACAGCAAAAAATCCCAGGCCCAGGTATTAGCAGAAATCCATACATACCGTCCTCCTGCAACAGTTTCTTCTAAGCTCTCCAGGACACCGTACTTCACAGTGGGCTCCCCTGAATATGCTGCTTGTGGATAGCCACCTTCCTGTTTCTTAAACGTATTCCACAGGCCAGCTTTCTGGCCTCTGTCATGGTCCAGCTTTAACCTGCCCATAGATGCACCAAAATCTTCCCAGTTCAGCAGGGACCAGCCAAATTTCAATCCATGTATGGACATTGTGGTTTTACAAAAGTCGGTCTACTGACTGACTTCTATTCAACCACCCTGTCAGATATTAGCTGCTTGATCAGTGCTGCAGGCTGATCAGTGTATTTTGACAGCGGGGAAGTCTTCCTGCTGTCAGAGTACAAAAGCTCAGCAGGCAGGATTCCCCCATCCACCTCAAATGTGTGGATAGGGGAATTGGATTGAATTTTTTTTTATTCAACCATTCAACCCGCCAGCTGAATGAAAAAAAAACTTTTGAGATTCAGGTACCCATGGGAACAAACATTTATTTTCTTTGGCTTCCTCTCCCGGGAGGCAAAGATAAGGACATCTTACATGGGCACTCCCTCCATGCAAGCGATTGAGAGGGAGGAAACTTCTAGAAGGTCACTCCAAACATTTATTCTCTTCCTCAGCCCACATCCCTGGAATAATTTTCTATGTGACAGGTTAAGACAGAAGAAATATTCATAACATAGTACATTCATAGTACAAACTTCTCACTTTTACTACTGGAGAACACTCAACATCATCAGGCAGAAGCAATCAATGCCCTGAGCCTAGTAGAAAAAACATAGCTCAGGCTGGCTACAGCCTAGTTGCAAACAACACTAAATTTAGCTAGGGTCACTTCAGCTGGAGGCAGGGTCCCTAGGGAAAAGAGTTACACTTCAACATGGACTTTCATGAAAAATACCTAAGGAGGTCACAGAGAATTCAAGGCCTGAACCCAATATTCAAAAAATCACACTACATAACGTATGACGGCTGTAGCGTTGTGGGACTTTCCCTGAAATTTAGTATTTCACATTTGTCTACCCCTTACTAGTACACATAATAGCTTAAAAACCTAACGTGGCTTTGTCTAGTATCAGTGGAAAGCTATTGGAAAGAATAGTTGGCATAAACTTGTAAAATCTTTATATGTTAAATCAAGAGGATTTTTCTTTCAACAGGTCTGCACTGTTAAACAATGGGCTCCCCTATAACCAGTCTTGCATGTCTACTCATTATTATTATGTCTATTCACGGCAGTCCTGATTCCACCCTGAATGACCACTGGAAGCTATGGACATTGAAACACCAGAAAGTCTACATGAATGCGGTAATGTATAATACCTATAATACTTTATTTGGTGTTTGTTTTGTATTTAAATTTTGTGTATGTATGATCTCTCCTTAGCATTAACCCATCTTGCCCTTGGTTATAGGATTATTTCATAAATTAAAATATCAATATAACTGCCAGGGTTCATGGCAACAAAGATAGTATAAAACTTAAAGAAAAAAAAGCCCAAATTACAACATAAAAAGAAGGCATTGTATAGCAAAAAAACCCCAAAAAACAACAAAAAAAAAAAAAGAAATTAAATGAATATTTATATAGCATTTATTTAATTTTTTTGCTGAGAACACACTGTAACCTAATGAAAAACTTAAAGGTTAAACCAATACATCTGTTTATGTTACTTTAAAATTATTATATGCTGGAAAGAATGGAGAATGTGAAATTAAACAGTGTCCCAGTCAACAATAGTGCAATCTATAGTTGTAATTTCAAGTTGGATTTTTTTTTTCTTTGTATTTTATTTGCTTTGCCATTGATTCCTATGTTATCTCTCAGATTTTTTTTAAGGTAGCTTTATACGATCGTTGTAGCCAACAACTAGCAGCCTATTAAACTTTCTATTATTTTTTTTAATGTAAATTGTACCTGGTGAATTGTTTGTTGTAGATTTATAGATCTCATATTAGTTCTAATGTTTATGCATAAGTTTTTTTTTTAATTTTTGTTATAAATTTTATACTTTATATATTTTATGCACATGCATTTTTGTTGTTGTGTTTTGCAACCCTGATTAAGGGTGAGGTTTTGAGGCACTGAAATTCATTGGCACCATCTTTTATCCTAATTCTCATTTAAATAAACCTGTATCTGCACAATACAATATTGGTGCAGAACTTATATCACCTCCCACTATGAAGCCAAGCAAAGGTGTCTCGCTTCTCTTGTTGAACTAAGCCAAGCAAACAAAAGCAACAGAGAACCTGTCACTAGAGTGATGTAACTATAATACTTTAACAATATCCAGCAAAAACTGAATTATTACCTGTGAATAGTACACACTGCATTTCTATGGCTCTATATCTGTATGTCTATCCTGGATGTTTTGAAGATGATATCCATTTTCTGACATCATAGATGGAAGAGGTGAAAAGACGTATGATCTGGGAAGATAATCTGAAATTTGTCACTATCCACAATCTGGAGTACAGCCTGGGGCTTCACACTTTTGAAGTTGGAATGAACCATTTGGCAGACATGGTAAGAAGTTTTCTCAAGTCTTAGGCCCCTTTCACACTGGGGCGGGGGTGGCGTCGGCGGTAAATCGCCGATTTTTTTAGCGGTGCTTTACCGTCGTATTTGCAGAGTTAAATAGGGTTAAAACCACCCGCAAAGCGCTACTGCAGCATACCATATCTAGTCTTGTGAAGATATAAAAAAAAAAAAGTGCATCTCAAAATGGCATTACATAAGATGAATGAATTTGACTATGCTTGTCATAAACAATTATCTTTCTTTTTTTTACATACTTATTATTACCTTTATTTTTTATCATTTGCTGTATCTCAATGCTGCTGATCTCCTACTGCCATACAGTATCTCACTAAAAACACAATTCCTATTGCTGGGGATGCCTAAAATGTTTTTTGAATCTTAGTGCAGACTTCTCAGAAAACCATTGAGCCAATCACACCACCACAAAACGACATGGTGTTGTTCTGCACAACCAACATTGTTCAGAAAGACTCCAGCTCCCAATGATTTATTGTCAATTTTTGGAAAGTAACAGAGGCTGGGGATGCAAAATAGAAAGGACATTTTTAATAACCTTAAATTACAACATGGCTTTTGTAGCAATTTTATATGCTGTATTATTTGTTACATGCAATGCACACACTTATTGACAGCACCCGGGCTGAAACCCCCCAACTGTCGCATCATTGATACGTCTCTAGAACTGTGTGTAAGCACACTGAAATAAACACAAGTGCTCATAAGTAATTTGAAACGAGAAGATAACTCTTGTGACTAGCCTTGTATAAGTTAAACTATAAAAGGTCAGAGATATTGTTGTAGTTATTCGTATATTTTTACTACAGACAGCGGAGGAAGTAACGGCCACAATGACCGGTTTTAGGGCTCCTGAGATCCAAAAAACGAATTGCACAGATGGATTGGTTAAATGGGATGTTAAAGCTCCGGAGTCAATTGACTGGAGAACTAAAGGCTGTGTCACAGATGTAAAGAACCAGGTATGACGTTTTCCACTTCAGACTAGAGCTACACCCACTCTCAGTCCTAGGTAGGGCACAGTAAGGTCCTTGTCACTTGCGCCTTTCCTAAGAATACAACCGTTATGTATATCACTTTGGAAGTTGCATGTCAAACCACAGCCATTGCACTCTACAGCAGCCTTTTTCAACCAGGGTGCTAACAAATTGCCCAATTCATGTAAATAAGCAAGCGAATGGATTAAAGTGGTTGTAAACCCTTACAAACCACTTTGACCTACAGGTAAGCCTAGATTAAGGCTTACCTGTAGGTCCAAGAAATATCTCCTAAACCTACACGTTTAAGAGATATTTACTAAAAGACCGTGACAGCTGTCTATGGTGCATGCGCCGTAGACAGCGGCACGCAGGCGCACTATCGCCGTTAGCAGCATGCCGCTACTAACGGCGATATGCCGTTAGTGGCGGCTCCCGTGCGCATGCACAGGAGTGACGTCATCGCCGCTCCAGCGCTGTGAGTGGCCAGAGCAGCAATACCCGGAAGAAGATGGATGCTCCGGACTACAGGGGACAGCGGTGACATTGCTGGCTCCTGTGTCAGGTAAGTGACACATAATGGGCTACTATGCATCTTATGCTTTACCTTTGCAGGGAGACAAAGAGAAAGTAGGGTTTACTTCCGCTTTAAGCCTGCCTTTTAGTTACACAAAGCCACAAGTTTTCCATGCACACTATTACAATCTTCCAGCTTCCGACGTCCTAACAACCAGTGATGTCATCGGTTGATAAGAAGAATGTTGGGCACCTACACAGCATCCTTCTTTGGCCTTCCCCTGCCCTTCTTCATAGCATCACATTAGCTGAGTGAGGGAGAGAAACTGAAGGAGAAGAGAAACATTGGAATACTAGTCAGTACCAGAATGCAAAGGTGTATTTGGGAAGAATAAATCACCTCTAATATTGGGTGTCCTATGTGTGTGAATGTTGCTGTGATATGTAAAGCTATAAGTTTAGTTTTTTTACATTTTAGAATGAGGTGCCTCCTTACTGCTCTACAGTAAGGACTGATCTTCACACTGGCTAAACCAATTTTGGATCCAGTGCCTCCCAAATACACCTTTATAAAATTGTATATTTCATTGACATGCTAACAGCTAACAACAATTCTTATCACTTTATAGCTGAATATGCAAGAGGTTAATAGCTGAACTCCAGTACATTTTTCCTGTTAATAGGCTATAACCACTTCAACTCTGGAAGGATTTACCGCCTTCCTGACCAGAGCATTTTTGCGATTCGGGTGCTGCGTCGCTTTAGCTCACAATTGCCCGATCATGCGATCTTAACGTACTTTTTTTCCCACAAATAGAGCTTTCTTTTGGCGGTATTTGATCACCTCTGTGGTTTTTATTTTTTGCGCTATAAACAAAAAAAAAGCGTCAATTTTGAAAAAAGCAATATTTTTAACTTTTTGCTATAATAAATATCCCTAAAAAAAATGTATAAAAAAACAATTTTTTTCCTCAGTTTAGGCTCAGTGTATTCTTCTACATATTTTTGGTAAAAAAAAAAAAAAAATCGCAATAAACGTATATTGATTTCTTTGCGCAAAAGTTATAGCGTCTACAAAACAGGGGATAGATTTATAGCATTTTTAATATAATTCATTTTTTTACTAGTAATGAAGGCAATCTGCCATTTTTCATTGGGACTGCGACATTATGTTGGACACATCGGACACTTTAGTCACTATTTTGGGACCATTGTCATTTATACAGCGATCAGTGCTATAAATATCCCTGTCACTAGACAGAACAGCGAAATGTCTTGTTTACATAGGCATCTCCCCGTTCTGCCGCTTCATGACACAATCGCGAGGCCGCCGGCGAACATCGAGTTTACGGGACACGCGGGCACGCTACCGCGTGTGCTTTCGCCAGTGCACGCCCACAAGCCGGCAAATTTGAAGGGACGTACAGGTACATGTATTTGCCTGTACGAGCCACTCTGACGACGTATGTGTGTGTGTGGTGGTCGGCAAGTGGTTAAGAAAGAATAATACAACAGAATGTTTATGAAAATGCTGAAACCTATAATTGTTGGTGTATGTGATGATACAACTGCATCAGCAGAAACCACAATGCAGATTAGCCCAGAGGTACATTTCATGGCAACTGTATATGAATACTGGACCAATTTATTCAATGCATCAGCTCAAATCTATGTAGTCGGATAGGTGCACGCTCTTAAACTTCTACATGAAGTCTAGGTACACTTCACACATGGGCAACCGCAAGTAGGGGCAAGGGTGGTCAAAGACTGCGGCTCTCACCAGGTTCCCCGCCCAGCTTCCTGCCCGCTCCTTCCCTACTGGCCATAACTGAGGGCCAATCAAAAGAGACCAGGAGAGGAGAGCATCATGAGACATGTAGTCCCAAATATTGGTGACCCCATTTTCCATAGGGAGGAGGCTACACCTCGATCAAGAGAGAGATTGAGAGACTGCAACCTGAAAAAAAGCTGAGGAAGAGAGTGCTACAGGACAAAGAACGAGGAGTGTGCTGGGCAGAAGCCAGAGAGAGAGCCACGCTACCCAGCGCCACCAGCGAGAGAGCCACGCTGCCCAGCGCCACCAGAGAGAGAGAGAGACACACTGCCCAGCCCCACTAGAGAGAGAGACACACTGCCCAGCACCACCAGAGAGAGAGACACACTGCCCAGCGCCACTAGAGAGAGCCACACTGCTCAGCACCACCAGAAAGGCTGAGCCACTACCAGGGTACAGACATGCTAAACTACTGACCAGAGTCGCCCCAGGGAACCAAGAGTGAGTGACCGTCCAGCCGGAGGGATCACTGCTGTAGTTTTGCTGGGTCTGGTAAGAGGGCCTGTTGGCCGTTATCCATTACTTATCCTAGGGACTGTACTATGTCTGCAGACTCTGACCATGATAATGTGATAATGAAATTGTGGAAAAGGGGCGGTGCATGAGTGACCCTAAAATGATGCCCCCCCTGAAAAAAGTTCTGGGGACGCCCATGACTTCACACACAGTGTAATGATACGCATCTCCTTTAGGCCACTTTCACTGCATTTAAACTGAACCTTGAAAGCTGTGAGTCTAATGACCTGTGGTTTTGAAAACAAAGATGTGAAGAAGCCCTTAAAGTGGAACTAAACTCCCCTATCGTTTTCAGCCAAGGAAGCTGCCATCTTTGCCTCTGTTTAATCTTCAACTGCTATGGTGCTGCACATGTGATTCGTTGTGACACCAGCCATTGGATGGTTTGATAGTTTGGCTGAGAGCACAGCCAATGTGCAGTTAGCATTCCCGGCATGCCTTTTTTTTTTAACTGTTTAAATCCATGGGTTTACTTCCACTTTAAGCTATTATTTAATATCATTCTTGCTGAATGTTAATAGACTGTGCCTTTAAGGCAACTCTGTACAGTATTTCAATAACCGCTATTACCAGCTTCAAGGAAATCCGGAAGATAAGTATTATACTCATCTCGGTGGAGGCCCATGTCTCCAACCTCCTCTCCTTTCCAGTGGTACAGCTTTCATAAGGCTCTTTGCAATATAAAATTCCGGTAGTGTTGTATGCCTGTGCCCATTCCGCTCCCTTTGGTTTCTTCCTTTGGCGCTCCTTTGCCACTAAGACCTCTAATGACACAGTGGTGAGAGGAAGGAACCATATCACATGGCGGGGCAAACAACCATCCAAGACTCCCGGAAGTGTTAAATGCTGAAGAGTCTGATGGATGTTGCAGAGCTAGAACAGTGGGAAGGTTGTAGACATGGGCCACCATAGAGGTAAATATAATACCTCTTCTCTTACATGTAGCTGGCATTGAGAATTATGGAAAATGTAGAATGAGTCATATTAACCACTTCAGCCCTTTACCATTTGGCTGGCCAAAGACCAGAGCACTTTTTGCGATTAGACACTGAGTCGCTTTAACTGACAATTGCGCGGTCGTGCAACGTGGCTCCCAAACAAAATTCGTCCTTTTTTTCCCACAAATAGAGCTTTCTTGTGGTGGTATTTGATCACCTCTGCTGTTTTTATTTTTTGCGCTATAAACAAAAAAAGGGACAATTTTGAAAAATTATTATAGCAAACACGATTTGCTATAATAAATATCCCCAAAAATATAAACTTTTTTTTTCCCTATTCTTCTACATATTTTTAGTAAAAAAACAAAAAAACGCAATAAGCGTTTATTGATTGGTTTGCGCAAAGGTCATCACGTCTACAAAATAAGGGATAGTTTTATGGCATTTTTATTAATATTAATTTTTTACTAGTAATGATCTGCGATTTTTATCATGACTGCGACGTTATGGCGGACAGATCGGACACTTTTAGCACTATTTTGGGACCATTCACATTTATACAGCAATCAGTGCGATTAAAAATGCATTGATTACTGTGTGGCAGTGAAGGGGTTAACCAGGGGGGTTGCTGAAGGGGTTAATTGTGTCCTAGGGATGTGTTCTAACTGTAGGGGGGATGGACTACTTGTGTCATGACGCTGATCACAGGGAGCTGTGATCGGTGTCCTGTCATTAGGCAGAATGGGGAGATGCTTTGTTTACATCAGCATTTCCCCATTCTTCCTCTCTGTGAGACGATCGCGGGTATCCCCACGGACATCAAGTCCACGGGACACGCGATCACACTCATGGAGCTTGCGGCGGGCGCGTGCCCACAATGGCACGTCTTAAAGGAACGTACAGGTACGTTACTATGACTGTACGTGCCATTCTGCCGATGTATATTGGCGTGAGCCGGTTGGCATAGGGTTGAACGTGAGCCAAAACCTTTTTTCTGTTGGGTCGAGTTGGGGAAGATTAGAACCTCTTTTTGGGTTATATTCCTGTTTGTGACCTCCATTGGAAAGATTTGCTCTCACTTTTTCCCCTGATACCAGCTTGTCACCAAGGCAGACATTACTAAAATATTACTGTTGTCACCAAAACAGCAGCAGAGGGGACATTTTCCAAAGGTCTAATTCTTCCCTACTGTACTCAAGACTAGAAAAGGTTTTTCATGCACACTCATACTTTTCTTTTTTTAAGATATCTGCATAGATAAGACTTCTGGTAATTTTGCAGAAGAATCCATAATAATTCATATTATTATTCTTAATATCAGTTGAACTATATTTGTAACAACTCTGTTGAGACACCAAGACACTTTCAATTGGTGCCTTGAAATACTATACACCTCATGTATTAAGAATGTATCTGATCCTTAGCATTGTACATATTGCAGGGTGGATGTCACTCTTGCTGGGCTTTCAGTGCAACGGGCGCTGTGGAATGCCAGGTGAAGCTGAAGACAGGAAAACTGCAGTCACTGAGCGCACAGGAGCTTGTAGATTGCAACAAGGCAAAACATGGATGCAAGGGAGGACGGCTGGAGGTGGCTTTTAGTTATATTGTTGAAAAAGGAATTGCACTAGAATCCTCATACCCATATGTAGGAAAGGTAACAAAATACAATTATCTATCTATCTATCTATCTATCTATCTATCTATCTATCTATCTATCTATCTATCTATCTATCTATCTATCTATCTATCTATCTATCTATCTATCTATCTATCTATCTATCTATTCATCTATCTATCTACTACAGTATCTATCTATCTATCTATCTGATAAGAATCTTTAAAGGATGTTTTTTAAAAATGTCAGCCTTTTTACAGTCTTAAAGGGACTCTTTTGCTCGGTTTAGAAAATTTTACATTTAACAAAGCAGCACCTACAGAAGAATACTTACCCGTCATGCCACCCATTCCCTTTACCTGATCTTTGTTCACACTTGCATAGTGGTGCACTGTGTTTTAAAAAAATTATGCATGCCCGCATTGTGATTGTGTTGGTAGCCCATTCACAATAAATGGGATGCCTAATTCAACACATTCAATTCCCCAAAGATAACACAAACCTGCTTAACCCCCACACTTTAGTGTCAACTGGCTCTTAAAGGAGTTGTATAGGCAGAAGGTTTTTTTATATTAATGCATTCTATGCCCGCCATAGGAAGCTGCTTGCTGTGGGGGGCACTGAACAGGAGGGAAGGGCCGGGAGCAGCGAAGAGGGACCTGAGAAGAGGAGGATCGGGGCTGCTCTATGCAAACCAACTGCACAGAGCAGGTAAGTATAACATGTTTATTATTTGTTTTTTTGTTTTAAAAAAAAACAAGACTTTACAATCCCTTTAAAAGAAATAGTGCTAATGTGAAGAACTTTTTAAAGAATCTCGATCTCCCTTAAAGGGGTTGTACAGGTTTGTTTTTTATTTTCTGAATAGGTTCCTTTAAGCTAGTGCATTGTTGGTTCACTTACCTTTTCCTTCGATTTCCCTTCTAAATGTTTTTTTTCTTTGTTTTCTTTGCTTGTTCAGTAAGCTGTTCTGGCTGACTAAACGCCACTCGGATGATGATGTGAAGTTTACTGAGGAGAAACAGGAAGTAAGAAATTCAGACAAAGAAAAAAAAACATTTATGCCGCGTACACACGATCGGAATTTCCGGCCAGAAAAATACAGATGAGAGCTTTTCATCGGAAAATGCGACCACGTGTATGCTCCATCGGAATTTAGCTGTCTGAATTTCCGCCAGCCAAAAATTGATAGCATGTTCTCAATTTTCCCAACGGAAAAACTTTCTATCGGTAATTCCGATCGTGTGTATGCAATTCCGACACGCCAAAAATCACTCATGCTCAGATTAAACTACGAGACAGAAGCTATTGGCTACTGGCTATTGAACTTCCTTTTTCTAGTCACGTCGTATGTCTTGTACGTCACCACGTTATAAATGATCGGAATTTGATGTGACCGTGTGTAGGCAAGACAGCTTGAGCCGAATTCCGACGGGAAAACCATCAGAGCTTTTTCCGACGAGAATTCCGATCGTGTGTACGTGGCATTAGAAGGGAAATCGAAGGAAAAGGTAAGTGAACCAACAATGCACTAGCTTAAAGGAACCTATTTAGAAAATAAAAAAGGAAGCTTTACAGCCCCTTTAAAATCTGGCCTTGGACAGCCTTCCATTTTGCCCTTATTATAATTTTCCACTCACGCTATAGTTCAAATAGTAGATTACGCCATAGGATGAGATAGGTAATCTCATTCTGATGCTCTAACTAGTCTCCCGGATCTCTGTGGCCTGTTCATAAACCCTAGCCTGCTTCTAGTCCATTTGTAAAATTTACTAAATTTAGGCTGTATGGTACTAAAATCATTCAGTAATGCTGTGAGGTCTTGTCCAGCCCCTAGCCTGTGGCTGGGAAGAAAAACGAAAAGCAGTTCATATCTCTGTCACTTGGCTCTCTTCTCTCATCAATGCTTCTTGTACTGCAGCACAACTCATTGCCTCTTTGTGCTGCTTCTCTTACACCCGGGATACATAGCAGGTACTGTTTTCATTTTTTTTTTTAAATACATTTCGAAGAGTTCAGTTAAAAATGTCTGACATGAGCAAAAAGTTTAAAAAAAAACTTTAGACAATGAACCCTACTGTACTTATGTACATTATCTCACAAAAGTGAATATACCCCCCACATTTTTGTAAATATATTATTCTATCTTTTCATGTGACAACACTGAAGAAATGACACACACATATGTAAAGTAGTGAGTGTACAGCTTGTTTTACAGTGTAAATTTGCTGTGCCCTCAAAATAACGCAACACACAGCCATTAATGTCTAAACCGCTGGCAACAAAAGTGAGTAAACCCCAAAGCAAAAGTGAAAATGTCTAAATTGGGCCCAAAGTGTCAATATTTTGTGTGACCCCCATTATTTTCCAGCACTGCCTTAACCCTCTTGGGCATGGAGTTCACCAGAGCTTCACAGGTTGCCACTGGAGTCCTCTTCTCCTCCTCCATGATGACATCACAGAGCTGGTGGATGTTAGAGACCTTGCGCTCCTCCACCTTCCATTTGAGGATGCCCCACAGATGCTCAATAGGGTTTAGGTCTGGAGACATGCTTGACCAGTCCATCACCTTTACCCTCAGCTTCTTTAGCAAGGCAGTGGTCATCTTAGAGGTGTGTTTGGGGTTGTTATGTTGGAATACTGCCCTGCAGCCCAGTGTCCAAAGAGAGGGGATCGTGCTCTGCTTCAGTATGTCACAGTACATGTTGGCATTCATAGTTCCCTCAAGGGACTGTAGATCCCCAGTGCCGGCAGCATTTATGCAGCCCCAGACCATGACACTCTCACCACCATGCTTGACTGTAGGCAAGACACACTTGTCTTTGTACTCCTTACCTGGTTGACACTATATGAACCAAATAAGTTTATCTTGGTCTCATCAGACCACAGGACATGGTTCCAGTAATCTACTTGTCTTCAGTAAACTGTTTGTGGGCTTTCTTGTGCATCATCTTTAGAAGAGGCTTCCTTCTGGGGCAACAGCCATGTAGACCAATTTGATGTAGTGTGCGGCGTATGGTCTGATCACCGACAGGCTGACCCCCCACCCCTTCAACCTCTGCAGCAATACTGGCAACACTCATACGTCTATTTCCCAAAGACAACCTCTGGATATGACGCTGAGCACGTGCACTCAACTTCTTTGGTCGACCATGGCGAGGCCTGTTCTGAGTGGAACCTGTCCTGTTAAACTGCTGTATGGTCTTGGCCACCATGCTGCAGCTCGGTGTCAGGGTTTTGGCAATCTTTGTATAGCCTAGGCCATCTTTATGTAGAGCAACAATTCTTTTTTTCAGATGCTCAGAGTTCTTTGCCATAAGGTGCCATGTTGAACTTCCAGTATGAGAGAGTAAGAGCAATAACACCAAATTTAACACACCTGCTCCCCATTCACACCTGAGACCTCGTAACATTAACAAGTCACATGACCCCGGGAGGGAAAATGGGTAAATGGGCCCAATTTGTACATTTTCACTTAGGGATGTATTCACTTTTGTTGTCAGCAGTTTAGACATTAATGGCTGTGTGTTGAGTTATTTTGAGGGGACAGCAAATTTACTCTGTTATACAAGCTGTACACTCACTACTTTACATTTTAGACAAGTGTAATTTCTTCAGTGTTGTCACATGAAAAGATATAAAAAAAAAATTACAAAAATGTGAGGGGTGTACTCACTTTTGTGAGATACTGATATATGCTTATGATATTTCCATAGATTTCATTTTTTTCCATTACTTTCAACAAAACCCATCTCAGCTCCCAACTGTCCCAGATTTTGAGGGACTGTCCATGATTTGGAACAAAGTCCCTCTGCCCCTCTTTCCTCCTCATTTGTCCCTCATTTTGATTTGATCTCTATAGTTTTATATAAAATGCACTTTTTATCTTTCAAAAAGTGTTTCCCAGAGCTAAACCTTTCATCCAATTTCTAAATTGCTGTATTTGTAAATTTAAAAAGCTAATACAAAGGAAATGTAGTGGTAAAGTGGGTTTAACAATTTTTTTGTATAATACTCCTTTAAGGGGCGTGACAAGGGGTGTGTCCTATGTCTACATACTTGCTAATAGGTGTCCCTCGTTCCCATATAAAAAAGTTGGGAGGTATGCAAAACCTAATAGTATTGCTTTTATCTGATCACCAGGAAGGCACCTGTTTCACTGCTCCTAAGGCTGCTAAATGCGTGGGTTGTGAGACGTTGCCAACTGTGAATGAACTGGAACTTCAGCAAGTGGTGGGAACCGTGGGACCCGTGTCTGTGGCAATAGATTCTTCTCTGACGTCCTTCCGTCTGTACAAAAGTGGTGTGTATGAACCTTCCTTTAAACCCCAACTCCAGGAATGTTATAAACTCCATTCTTGCAGTTGGGCCACACTTTACTACAAGGGTTAAATACATGTTAAGTCCAGGGGTGCATGAGAAAGGTGTAAATACTTGCCTTATTCCTCACCACAGCAGGGTCCCTTGCAACTGGCTTAGGGCACACTCCAGCCCACTCACTGTATAATACAGTATTAATGTCCCTATATTGTACTGATGATGCAGAGTCTCCACCCACAGACCAGAGCTTCGGACAGGGGAGTAGAGTGCTCCAGAGCGAGAGTGTAAGGTAAGTACTTCAGCTTGAACTTTAACCCCTAGAGATAATGAGCATTTAACCCATGCAGTGCAGGGGGTCCCACTGCAAAGATTAATTTTTTTAAATTCCTATTCTGGCAGTAGATCTGTGTTTTTTCCACTTTTGTTAACAGGGTGACAGTGTTTGTTCTGCAGTGGAATTGTGCAGTAGGGTTGTCACCCTGTGGACAAGGTAGTCTTAAATAGTTTTAGGTTAACTTTAACCTCCTTAGCAGTATTCCCGAGTCTGGCTCGGGGTGGAATTTCAGAACCAAAAGCGGTAACCCGGAGCCAGAATCGGGATTGCATCACAGGATCCAGGAAGAGCTTACTTACCTTGTCTCCTGGATCCTGCAATGTCTCCCTGCAGTGTCAGCGGCTCGTCCTCCGCTTGATTCATCATGGAGCCGGGCTCCGTTCCCTGGGAGAGTTGTGACGCACGGGGACGGAGAACGGCGCCAAATTCAAAAAGTGAAACACACACTATACATACAGTACACTTAGTTTATGTAATTATTTCACATCCCTTTTTTCCCTAGTGGTTTCTCCAGTGCCCTGCATGTAGTTTTATATTAAAAAAAACTTTTTGCCTGGAAACTGGAGATTGTCCATAGCAACCAAAACCGTCCCTTTATATCAAAAGTGGTTTTAGACCAGCTAGAAAACAGCGATAATAAATTAGAATCACTCACAGAATTGAGTGACAGTGATTTGTGAGGAGATCCGTCATCAAACACTGAAAAGTAATGACAGTGACAATTCTACACCCAAGCAAATTTCAGTGTTTTTGATATGATTACATTATTGAATAATTTTTATTATTATTATTATATGGTACAATTATTTATAGTTATTTACTGTATTATAATTCATGATTTGGTTTTTCTAACTTTATCATACCCGGGATGTCTACAAGACTCTGGTTTGGACAGATTTAAGTGAGTTATTCCTAAGAGTTACAGGACTACAATATAAAACGCCAAATTTCCATGCAAAATAATTGTACCGCTTGCAGCACCAAAAATCTGAAATAATCATACCGCCAGGGAGGTTAAGTAAAGGTCAAACAAATGAAAGTGGTTCTAAAGGCAAGACATTTTTCTACCTTAATGCATTCCCAGATTAAGGTAAAAATGTCCTAGTATTTGTGTTGCCCCCCTCGCCGCCCGAGTCCAATCTCAAGCCAGCACTATTCCCGTCTGCAGCAGTTTTCTACCTATCTCTCTGGCCAGTCAAATTATATGAACAGACAGCAGGGAGAGGGGTTGAGCTTTGCTGTGTGTGTTGTCTATTCAGGTGAAAAAGCATTTGTGAGGTCAGGTACTGATGCTGGATGAGAAGAGCTGGCTCACAGTCACCATCAGGGTCTTAATGAGCAGGCAATCCCAAGGAACTGCCCAGGGGCTCCAGGTGCATGGGGGGGAGGGAGGCTGCACTTTCCCTGTCCTTGCAGCTTTGTAAAAATGCTTGGGCAAGTCGATCAGGTCAGCAGAGAGCCCGGCGGTGTAGGGGAGGCCATCTGTACTTCTCCCCTGTCATCTAATCATTTTAGGTTATCCCTCAGGGATCTTTACTATTTCCTAAGGTGGGTGGGTGGGGGCTAGGGTGTGGCTGCCTCCTCCACTCCTCCTACAGACCTAGACTGCTACTATACCACCACCATACCACCCTATCCTGCCACTATACAGCCACTAAACTACCCTAACCTATCACTATACGCCACTATACTGCCCTAACCTGCCGCTATACAGCCACTCTACTGTCCTAACCTGGCACTATACAGCCACTATACTGCCCTAACCTACCACTATACAGCCACTGTACTACCCTATCACTATACAGCCAGTGTACCACCCTAACCTACTACTATACAGCCACTATATTGTCCTAACCTGCCACTGTACTGTCCTAACCTACCACTATACAGCCACTATACAGCCCTAACTTGCTAGCATACTGCCCTAAACTGCCACTACATTGCCACTTTACTACCTTAACCTGCCATTATGCTGCTCTAACCTGCCACTATACAGTCCTAACCTGCCACTATGTAGCCACAATACTGCTGTAACCTGCCACTATACTGCAGTAACCTGCCACTATACCGCTCTAACTGGCCACTAGAAATGGGTCAAACACCCCCCCAGTTAGGTTTGCGCCAGAACTTTCAAACATCATCGGACAACGAATCCCATTAGTCTCATTAAAGTCTATGGAACCTGAACTTTAAAAAACAGTTGTGCCAATTTAAAGGCTTATATGCAAGTTATTGGGCATACAAATTTTATAGGGGTCCGGGTACTGCCCTGGGGGACATGAATCGATAATTTTTTTCTTTATGAAAGATCATTATTAAATGAGCAGTGACTTAATGATGCTTAAAATGAAACAATAAAAATTAGAAAAATATTTAAATATAGTGCCTGGGGGCTCCCTTAATCTGCGTGTAAAGTGGCGCATCTGCACCTGCTGCAGAAAAAATTAAATCTATAAAGAAAAAAAAAATGACCTTTTACCTGCAAGCTTTCTTTATTATGTGAAAAACAGCTTGAGGAGGCTAGTCTGTATGATAAGGCCATAGAACAAGATTAGAGATTTTATGGATAAATCCTGATGTCTGTTTCGCAGACAAAACCAAAACTAGGCAGCCTAGACAGTCTTGTAGAGAATCCACATCCCCAAAACACTTAATCTGCAAAATCAGCATCAGAGGCTTGATACCTGCTGCCAATCCAGAAATTATTCATTTTGATATATGTCAGCTGGTCAATGGAGTCTGTGGACAGACATGCTTTTTATCTGTCACAAAACCTCCAGCAGCAGTGAATGCCCGTTTGGAAAGCATGCTGGATGCAGGGCAGCCCAGCAGCTCAATTACATACTGGGTAAGTTCTGGCCAGTGGTCTATTCCCATGACCTAGTAACCCAGTGGATTGTTGACTGGAAAGCTCTCCATGTCGGTTTTCACCCCTAGAAAATTTTCCACCATATGATGCAGACATTGCTGAGGGGATGTGGAAGCTGACAGCCCTGGACTACAACATTTTTTTTAAAGGCACCACTGAGGCAGCTCCTCCTTTCACCAACAGAAGCCTCAAAAGTATCTTTTCCATGAGATTGTAACCTTCATGCTTGCTCGACCACGTGTCAGCAGTAACATGGACCTTGTTGCTGATTGCCTTGCTCAACAATGACACAACATTGCCTTCCACGTGATGGTACAGTGCTGGAATGGCCTTATGTGCAAATAAATAGCTACTGGGAACCTGCCATTGTGGTACAGCACATTCTGAAAATTCACGGATGGGGCAGAATCCACCAGAAGGAAAGGCAGGAGTTGTAACCCAGCTTGGACAATCTTGAATTTAGACATTGGGCATGTGGGTGGCAGTGACTGTATTTTTATTTTCACTGCAGCAGCTGGGGCAGAGAAATTTGCCTGCTATTCTCTACAGCTGGTGGTGTGCTGCTGGCAGACGTAGTGCAAGGATGTGTGACACCCTTCACGATACCATCATTCCTGTCAGTGGAGGCTGCTGAGAGGTCATGAGTAGGGATGTGCAAACGGTTCGGTCTGAGCATAAGTTTGGGCTGAACCTTCGCTGTTCGGATGTTTGGCAAAAAGCCAAACAAATGGGTCGTTTGACTGTTTGTTCAGCCCCCGAACCGACCACAATACATTGCGGTGCTGAACAGTGCATTACAAGCCCTGATTGGCTGAAGCAGTGAAAGCTTCAGCCAATAAGG
This sequence comes from Lithobates pipiens, assembly GCF_037356315.1. NCBI lineage: Eukaryota > Metazoa > Chordata > Amphibia > Anura > Ranidae > Lithobates > Lithobates pipiens. Next base: position 53,958,721 of record NW_027507791.1, read on the forward strand.
GCACAGAGCACTGTCAGAGTCATGATTGGACACTGTCATCATGACTTTATCCAATCATGGCTTATTCCCATCCCACAGTATAAAAGTATTCTTCAATGGCAGCCATTTTCAGTGTGATTTCGGCATGGAGAGAGATAGAACAGGGCTCTGTGTTCCGTGCTATTAGTTAGTGTGCTATACTGTGCTATTTTGCTTCAATTGTCAGTGTAGAATATTAGTTTAGTGTCAGTCTAAGGATAGTGTGAGCGTAGTGAGGAGGACCATCATTCAGCTTTGCATAGTGTGCAGCTAAAGTAGGGACAGCTCAGATAGTTCCACTGTAGTGTAGTGAGACCGTGTCATTCATACATACATTAGTGTAGAGTAGGGACAGCTCAGATAGTTTCAGTGTAGTGACGGTTGAACACCGTCTATTTGATTGCGTTACTGCCAGTTTAATGCCATATAGTTTTGTATGCGTTACTGACAGTTTAACGCCATATAGTTCTGTGCATCACTGTACTTTTGGCGCATTATATTGCAGTATATTATAGTGTATCCATGGAGTGTGTCTTTGTAGTGTGAGTACTAAAGTGCACCAAACACCTTTTTACCGTATATACTCGAGTATAGGCCGACCCGAATATAAGCCGAGGCCCCCAATTTACCCCCAAAAAAACTGGCAAACTTATTGACTCGTGTATAAGCCGAGGGTGAGACATGCCTGTCCATCCCTGTGTGTGTGTCCGTCCATCCCTGTGTGTCCGTCCATCCCTGTGTGTCCGTCCATCCCTGTGTGTCCGTCCATCCATCCCTGTGTGTGTGTGTGTCCATCCATCCATCCATCCCTGTGTGTGTGTGTCTCCATCCATCCATCCATCCATCCCTGTGTGTGTGTGTCTCCATCCATCCATCCATCCATCCCTGTGTGTGTGTGTCTCCATCCATCCATCCATCCATCCATCCCTGTGTGTGTGTGTATCCATCCATCCCTGTGTGTGTGTGTGTCTCCATCCATCCATCCATCCGTGTGTGTGTGTCTCCATCCGTGTGTGTGTGTGTGTGTGTGTGTGTGTGTGTGTGTGTGTGTGTGTGTGTGTGTGTGTGTGTCCAGCCTACCTGTGTCCCGAGCCTTTGTCCCGAGCCTCCGTCCCGTGTCGTGCCTTGCCTTCGTCCCGTCCCGTCCCGTCCCGTCCCGTCCTGTCCCGTGCCGTGCCTTGCCTTGCCTCCGTCCCGTGCCCTCTTCGTCGGCGGCCATTGTAAAATTCAAAAGCCGCGCCTCCTCCTTCGCCTGTGATAGGCGGAACACTGAATTTCCCAGCAGCCTGTGTTCCGCCTATCACGGACGTCGTATCATCCTCGTCCGTAGTACGAGGATGAGACGACGCCCGTGATAGGCGGAACACAGGCTGCTGGGAAATTCAGTGTTCCGCCTATCACAGGCGAAGGCGGAGCCGGAGGCGCGGCTTTTGAATCATAGAATGGCCGCTGTCTGTCTGCTCGACCCGCTGATCGAGCGGGCAGACAGCGATGACTCGAGTATAAGCCGAGGGGGGCACTTTCAGCCTCAAAAAAGAGGCTGAAAATCTCGGCTTATACTCGAGTATATACGGTACATTGATTAAAGTGCATCTACCTACAGATTTCAACTTCTTCTTTACATTTGCATATAAGCACCATCCCCTCCCTCCCAATAATGTCTGGGAGAACAACAAGGAAAGGCAGATGTTCTCTTGGCACTGTAAGGGGGCCAGCAGCAAATGTGTCCACAGGCAAAGGTGGACATGGTGGTCAGTCCTCAGGCAGGGCATCATTTCCCCTGTTTAGTGAATTTGCCCATGCAATCCAGCCACAGCACGCAGAGGAGGTGGTGGACTGGCTTAGTAAACCTTCCTCATCCTCCTCATCCTCCTCATCCTCTCACACAAGCAGAGGCAAGTGTGCAGTCCCCTGCAGTTGCCAGAGTGGATAAACCTGCCTCCTTGTCCACATCGATTCCTGCCATAGCCCCAAATCAGCCATTGAGGAGTCAGCTGAGTTATTTGACCACAGCATCAGCTACTTGATCCTTGATGATGCTCAGCCTTTATTAGATTCAGATGTTGGTTCTAAAGTTGAGGATGACAGAAACCGGAGCCTAGAGAGAAGGAGGAACACTGGTAGACAAATTGGCATTCATGTTCCCGAAGCCGCAGCGTATTGCCAAGTTGTCTCCAGTGATAATGATGAAGATGGAGGAGATGGAGATGATGATAATGAGGTCACTGATGTGACTTGGGTGCCAGACAGAGCAGAGGAGGAAACTGAAGGTGAGGCGGCACAACCCCAAGGAGTCCGACATCAAGAAAAACTAGAGAGCAGCCAGCCCATTTTATCACATTCTGCAGCTGTTATGTCTTGGCCTACTCCCCAAAGCTCAGTTGTCTGGGCCTTTTTTAGCACACCTGCAGCAGATCGCACTGTTGCTATCTGCAAACTGAGTCTCAGGCACATCAAACGTGGCAAAAACACCAACCATATGCATATCATTGCAATTTTTTTTGCCTTCATCAAGAGCACCTCTATAGGGTTAAGGTGGGAAGGCGCCACCGACACCCAAAGACCAATTTTTACGCACCTGCTACTTCTATCCAACGTCAAAGTGACACCAGAATGTATCCAAAAAATCTCTAATCTTGTTCCCAGTGCACTACATTGTGGCCTCATCATATACACTGGCTCCCCAGCTGTTGCTGAGCAAAATAAAGGCAGCTTACAGGGAAAATTTAATTTTTCTTGGCTATATAAATGAAATTATTCCTGCAGCAGATTCTAGACATGGTACAGATCTGCCACTTTACAGGTAGACTAAGGGGACCCCCCAGGCACTATATTGGAAGGATTTTTCATTTTTATGCTTTCACTTTCAAAATCAAAAAAATCACTGCTTATTTAAAAATTAAGTTTTTCACAAACGTTTTTTTTTATTGATACATCTTCCCCAGGGCAGGACCCGGACCCCTATAACCATTGTATGCACAATTACTTGCATTTAAGCCTTCAAAATGGGCATTTTTTTATTTTTGATGTTCGGGTCCCATTGACTTTAATGGGGTTTGTTATTCTGGTCCGAACAGGGGTCCGTTCAGCCCATCCCTAGTCATGAGATATAGTGGGGCTAGACCTGAAAGGTGAGGAGTGAGGAGGAGAATTGCATCCCTTTGTGTATCTTTCAGGTGCTCCTACCAACAGGCTGAGTGGTGGGAGTTTAAATGCCATGTCAAGCAAGTGGTACCCAAATGGCTGGGGATTTTGGCACGCTTGATCTGCTTGAGGAAAAGTTTGCAGTTTGCAACATTGCTATCTGCTGCACATGTGCCAAAAAAGGCCCAGACAGCTGAGCTATGGGAAGTGGGCCAAGAGATAACAGCTCCACAATCTGATGGAATAGGGTGGCTGAACTCTATTCCATGATGGCTGCCTCTGGAGGACAACCTGCCTCATTGGGGTTATGACTCACGCTCACTTTCCTCCTTTGCTCTATCCGGCACCCAAGTCGCATCAGTGACCTCATCATTCCTTCCATCCTTATCATCACTGGAGCCAACTTGGCAATATACTGCGGCTGGGGGTATATGACTGCCAATTTTTGTTTATCAGTGTTCTCCCATCTCTGTAGGCTCATGTTACTCCATTCCTCAACCTCAGAGTCAGAACCAGCATCTGAATCCAGTAATGCCTGTGCATTGACAAGGAGCAAGTTGCTGAAGCTGTGTTCACATAACTCAGCTGATTCCCCCATGCATGATGCTGGGGCTATGGCAGGAGTAGCTGTGGACAATGAGACAGAATAAGCTGCTCTGGCAGCTACAGAGGACTGCACACAAGTCTCTGCCGGGGTGATAGAGGATGAGGAGAATAAGGATGGTTTAGTAAGCCACTCTACCACCTCCTCTGCATGCTGTGGCTGGATAGCATGGGCAAAATCACTAAACAGAGAAAATGGTGCCCTGCCTCAGGACAGACCATCTCCACCTTTGCCTGTGGACACACATGCTACTGGCCCCCTTACAGTGGCATGGGAATGTCTGCCTCTCCTTGTTGGCCTCCCAGACATGATGGGGGGCTTATTATTGAAATGTAATAGAGATTGGGAATTGTGTAATTGATTTAATGGAAAGTGGTCTTTAACTAGAGGACTGCCACATTAACAGAAATATCAAAACTATAAAAAATAAATAAAAAAGGGGGAACAGAAGCGTTAGAAAAACTGCAGGTCACAATTTCAAACAAGTGGGCAGGCAGGGGAAAAAAAACAACAAAAAAATAACATGCAGAAACCAAACAAAAAGGGGCGGGGGTTATACAGCACTAAATGTTATATAATGCGGTGTAAAACACTGCACTACACAGACACACTTCCCTGACACACTACAATATACTGCAGTAAAACTGCACTGATGCTCTGCAATATACTGCAGTAAAATTGCACTGATTCACTTCAATATACTGCAGTAAAACTGCACAGACACACTTCAATATACTGCAGTAAAACTGCACTGATGTACTAAAATATACTGCAGTAAAACTGCACTGATCCACTACAATATACTGCAGTAAAACTGCACTGACACACTTCAATATACTGCAGTAAAACTGCACCGACACACTACAAAATACTGCAGTAAAAATGCACTGACACACTTCAATATACTGCAATAAAACTGCACTGATGCACTTCAAAATACTGCAGTAAAACTGCACTGACACACTACAATATACTGCAGTAAAACTGCACCGACACACTGCAATATACAGTAAAACCTTGGTTTGAGAGCGTTTGCAAGATAAGCTAAATTTTTTTATAAATTTTGACTTGACATACAAGTGATGTCTTGATACAAGTAGCGTCATGTCACATATGAGTATAAAAGAGAAGAGAGGAGCCTCTAAGTGTAGCAATATGATTACATTTATAAAGGTACAACATTCAGCAACTCACATGGTTGATGATTAAAACAGGCACATCTAAGTATGCAGGTATCCCAGGTAAAGCTTTCCACATAGACCATCCTCCTCACTGCCATCGACGTTGTCCCGGTTCAATCTCCACTTCAATATCACAATGCAAATGGCTCCCCTGTAAAGGAATCTTTTATAGTGTGGGGCTATGAGCAATGAGCCATGAATGGGCTAAGTCATCATGGCTTTCTCCAATCATGGCTCTGACAGTGCTCTGTGCCCTAATTGGGCAAAGGCTTCATTGCTTCAGCCCATCAGGGTTTAGAATGCAGTGCGCAGTGCGAAGTGGGGAGTTCTGCGGGCCTAAGAAAGGGTCGAACGCCCTGCCAATTCGGGTGTTCGCCAAATGGCTGAACAGCCAATGTTTGGGCCGAACTTTTGCTTGGCTCAAACTGTTTGCCCAACACTACCTGCCACTATACTGCCCTAACCTGCCACTAAACAATCCTAACCTTCCACTATATAGCCACTATTCTGCCCTAACCTGCCACTATACTGCTCTAACCTGCCACTATACTGCCCTAACCTGCCACTATACAGCCATTATATGGCCATAATGGGGCATTTATGCCAGCGGGCTGTGTGTATAGGGAGGAGGATAATGTAAAAAAGGAGTGGGAGCCGTGTGTACAGGGAAAAAGAGAGTCAGTGTATACAGGGGGGCAATCTGAAGAGTGAGTGAGACAGTGTGGTGCAGGGAGTGAATTTAATTTGGGATAATTCCCTGGTTGTGTTTATTTGTTGTTTCTAATCAGACTAAAAAGCCTTGCCCAATATGTACCATAATTTAGCCACACCCACGTTTTACTGCAGTGGCATGTCACCATCTGCCTGGTAGGGGCCCCAGTGTATTACTTTGCCCAGGGGCTCATGATGCTATTAAGATGGCACTGGTTACCATTTCAATGAATCCCAAAGCTGTTCAATATGGTTAAGACTGGGGCTCTGTTCAGGCCACTTGACTTCCTCCACACCAAACTCATCAAACAATGTTTAATGGAGTTGGCTTTGTGCAAAATGGCACAGTCATGCTGGAACAGAAGAGGGTCCACCCAAACTGTTGCCACAAGAATGGATCTACTTTGTTGTCTAAAGTGTCTTTGTTTGGTATATCATTAACATTATCCTTCCCTGGAAACACCTGATCTCAACAGGAGGGGTGTATATATATACTGTATATACATATATATAGTGTATCTTTAATTTTTTCTATTTCCAGTTGTAAGTATGTACAGAGGTTTTAGGCTGACTTTTTTTTAACGTACTTTCTTTTTGTGTACAAGGTGTATACTATGACTGTAATTGCAGATCAAATATAACTGACCATGCGGTATTGGCAGTTGGATACGGTACAGAAAATGGAGCTGACTACTGGCTCCTCAAAAACAGGTATGCATATTACAAAAAAGGGAAATGAGAATTTCATAAACAGTATTTTTGGATAAAATGTCTATACAATGTCATGCTCTATAAGATTTCTGTGTTAGCTTCTCTTAACCCTCAGTATGTAAGCCGGTCTGAACCAGGATAAAAAGTTTTTTTCACAAAATATAATAGACACTAGAGATGGGCCAAAAGACCCCCTGTTCAGTTTGCGCCAAAACTCTCGAACATCACAAAAGTTCAGAGCCAAATAATAAACCCTATTGAAGTCTATGGGACCCGAACTGCTTAGATGTAAGCTATTGGGCATACAAAGGGTATGGGGTCCAGGTACTATCCTAGGGAACATGTATCAATGACAAAAAAGTTTGTAAATACGATTTTTAAATGAGTAGTGATTTGCTTAAAGTGAAACAATAAAAATGAAAAAATTCTTTAACCACTTGACCACTGGGCACTTAAACACCCTTAATAACCAGACCAATTTTCAGCTTTTGGTGCTCTCACATTTTGAATGACAATTACTCAGTCATGCAACACTGGACCTATATGAAACTTTTGTCCTTTTTTTCACACAAATAGAGCTTTCTTTTGGTGGTATTTAATCACCTCTCAGTTTTTTATTTTTTGTGCTATAAAAGAAAAAATACCGAAAATTCTGCGAAAAAATGAATTTTTCTTCGTTTCTGTTATAAAATTTAGCAGATTAGTAATTTTTTCTTCATAAATTTTGGCCAAAATTTATACTACTACATATCTTTGGTAAAAATAAGTACAAATTGGTGGATATTATTTGGTCTTTGTGAAAGTTATAGAGTCCACAAGCTATGGTGCCAATATCTGAAAATTGATCACACCTGAAGGACTGACGGCCTATTTCAATTCTTGAGACCCTAACATGCCAGAAAAGTACAAATACCCCACAAATGACCCCTTTTTGGAAAGAAGACATTCCAATGTATTTAGTAAGAGGCATGATGAGTTTTTTGAAGTTGTCATTTTTTCCCACAATTCTTTGCAAAATCAAGATTTTTTTTCCTTTTTTTTTTTTTCCACAAAATTGTCATATTATCAGGTTATTTCTCACACACAGCATATGCATACCACAAAATACACCCCAAAACACATTCTGCTATTACTCCCGAGTACGGCGATACCACATGTGTGAGACTTTTACACAGTGTGGCCACATACAGAGGCCCAACATGCAGGGAGAGCCATCAGGCGTTCTGGAGCACCCAGGACAATTCTGACATTTCTCTCCTACATGTAAAAATCATCATTTATTCTTCATAATTCTTTAAATATGGTGCCGGGGGGTCCCACTAGTCTGCCTGTAAAGTGGCATATCTGTACCATGTATAGAGCCTGCCGCAGCAAAATTGACATTTTAAAAAAACTGCAGGCTTTCTTTATTTTATAAACAACAATAATAAATAAATAAATAACGACTTGGGGAGCCAGTCTGTATGATGAGGTCACAATTTAGTGCACTCGGAAAAACATTAGAGATTTTTGGGGATAAATTCTGGTGTCTGTGTCTGTTTTGCAGACTTTAGATACTTTAGAAGTAGCAGGTGTGGAAAAATTGGTCTTTGGGTGTTGGGGGTGCCTTCACACCATAACCATATAGAGGTACTCTTGATGTAAGCAAGAATTGGCCTTGCTGTCCAAAATTTTAATGATATGCCCCAGTCAAACAGGTGTGGAAAAATTGGGCTTTAAGGCAACATCAATTAACAGAGAAAATGGTGCCCTGCTTGAGGACAGACCACGTCCACCTTTGCCTGTGGACACAGACATTGCTGGCTCCTTCACAGTGGTATGGGCATGTCTGCATCTCCTTGTTGGCCTCCCAAACATGATGGGGGAGGGGGGGACTTATTACCAAAATGTAATAGAGACAGGGAAATGTGTACTTGGATGCACTTCAATCAACGGAAGTGGTGTTTGGTGCACTTTAGCTTGAGTACTCACTACACAGATGCACTCCACTGACACACTACAATATACTGCAGTAAAACTGCAGTGACACACTTCAATATAATGCAGTAAAAGTGCAGTAACACACTTCAATATACTGCCGTAAAAGTGCACTAACGCACTTCATTATACTGCCATAAAAGTGCACTAACACACTTTAATATAATGCCGTAAAAGTGCACTAGCGCATACCAAGATACTGCCGTAAAAGTGCACTGATGCACTTCAATATACTGCCATAAAAGTGCACTAACGCGCTTCATTATACTGCCATAAAAGTGCACTTTGCCGTAACAAAAACACTGACGCACTTCAATATACTGCAGTAAAAGTGCCCTGACGCACATCAATATACTGCAATAAAAGTGCAATAACGCACTGCAATATACTGCTGTTAAAGTACACTAATGCAATTCAATATACTGATGTAAAAATGCACTAACACAATTCAATTTACTGCCTTAAAGGTGCACTAACGCACTTCAATATACTGCCTTAGAAGTGCACTAAAGCACTTCAAATACTACAGTAAAAGTGCACTAATGCACTTCAAGCTACTGCCGTAAAAGTGCACTGATGCACCTCAATTAGGGTTGCCACCTCATCCCTTTAAACCCCAACAAATATGAATTACACAGGTTCTGAGGCTAATTTAATGAGGATAAGGCACCAAGTGAGTTTAATTACCACCTTAATCAGCCACAGAACCTGTGTAATTAATATGTGTTCGGGTTTAAAGGGATGAGGTGGCAACCATATCCTCAATATACTGCTGTAAACGTGGACTAACACACTTCAATATACTGCAGTAAAAGTGCACTAACGCACTTCAACATAGTGCAGGTAACCTGCCGTGAAATACTAAACTGACACTAAAGTAAAGATGAATAGTCGCACTACACTCATGCTGCGCTATCACTATATTCACACTAAACTGATACATTACACTCAACAATTCGGGTGTTCACCAAATGGGCGAACAGCCAATGTTCAGCCCGAACTCATGCTTGGGCCGAACCGTTCGCCCAACACTAATTGACACATAATCCGCTCTTCAGAGCTGAGTTGTGAAGCAGGACAATGTAGTGGAGAACTGGTTATAGGTATATAATTTATGAGCATTCTATGCTCTAGATTCCATGTGATCCTTCATTCACTGTAGGAAGTGTACATATGTTAGTATATTTAGCAGCTCCTACTTTTAAATTGAACCATTCTTTAAAACATGACAATCCTGCCTCCCTACTCTCTGAATTACAGCAAAGCTAAAAGCAGTCTGAAAATAGTTACTATGACCTCGGACTCTTTGCAGGAGATTCCACATTGGCCAGTCATGTTACCAAGAACCTAGACAGTTGGTCACATGATGCCTTCTGAAGGGGAGGATCGAGGTTCAGGGTGGTGCTGTAGGAAAGATGAAGTTCATATTTAGTGATAGCTCCACTTTAAAAGCAATCTTCTCCTAGAATTATTTCGGAAATATTAAAAGCGCTAGCCAAATTTCTGTTTTTGTAATATTATGTGTATATATTCTTCGCAGCTGGGGCACAGGCTTTGGTGAACAAGGGTACATCAAAATGGCCAGAAATCGCTGCAACCATTGTGGAATCACTAACAACTGTGTCTATCCGATCAGCTGTGAATAGAAATGCTGGATATCCTTTCTATAGCTTGTATTTGGTCTGCTTTTCATTGCAAGAATAAAATGATCTATGTTGTGTTTGCAAGATATCAAGGAGTCTTTATTTCAGAAAGATAAACCAACAAGACATAAAGGAGATGGAAGCAAATTAAACAATAGTTTGGGGGAGTTTTGAGATATTGATGGTCAACCCCACCCCTGTGTCAGTTAAGCTATACCCACAGATAGTACTACAGCTCCACCTTTACTCACTAAGTCCCACTCCTTTTGCATGTAGCTATTAAAGTAGAATTATGGCCTCAAATTGATAAAAATATGTGCTGCTAGTGAAGTCCACCTAATTCAGCTTCCTGTAATGATTTGGCCACAATGCTACACTACTCTGTGAACCCAAAAACTAGCAGCAAACCCCATTGAAGTCTATGGGGGAGATTTGATTTTAGATTCTGGCCATTTTTAAGGCTAACAAAGACAAATAGACAAACTATGGGTGCTGGACACTGACATTAGGACATTTATAAAAGCAAAAATAATTTTGAAAAAATATTGACCAGTGGGAAGAGAGTAATTTTAATGTGACATGTAAAAAAAAATCCAAACCTTTAAATGACATGCCTGGGAAATGTCTTTAAGCTGTATGTGGTATTACAGAATAGTACGATTTTCAAGAGAGCACCAGCGACGCCGTATTCTGGTATCACATATTCGGATGTGCAATAGATTTTTTAACTTTTACAGCTTTACAACTATATAGCTGACTAACAGAGTGCCCCCTAATAGATTCCGGAATACAAACTATTTGTACTTTTTAGAGTTTTGTCAGCAGTCAGCCTTTTAAAACAGCAGCAGACTCCCAGGGAGAGTGGGGCGAAGACCCTCAGCATCAGTCAACTCACATAGGTCTGTGCACAGATAAGACAAATAAGGAACTCTGGCTACCAGTTAAGATGTGGACCTAAGCATGGAGCTTTTACCCCACCCAAATGTCTACAAAGCCTCTGGGCTCCAGGACCCAGTGCAGGACTTATCAACATTCGAAGAAAAAAAGTCTTCTTTTTCACAAAGCCTGGAGACCATTCATGATCTGCAGGTGAGAGTCGAGACCTAACCACCCACAATCCTGCCACACAGTGCCTCACATACTCTTTCCCTCTGTTCAGACCTGGGGAAAGGAGCACATTTTCCAACATACAGTGGGTGTGTGACAGTCCATTAGCATTACCTTGCTGGGTCCATTGTCTATGTTATACATAAAATTTAAATATGTAAATAGAAGGTGCAATCCGAGCAAAAAACAAAAAAAACTAAATGCAAGCTGAACACTGAAAGATTTAAAAAAAAAAACGATAAATTATAAATATAAAGAAAGTGCAGTGTAATATAACAATAAAATACAATCCCAAATGCTGATGATCTACAAGTCTCAGAAAGATGACTCCACCAGTAAAGATCAACAGTTTTAATAATGGCGACAGACCCTCCACATTCGATCTAAGTTCTATGCTCACCTCTAGGCATGGACTCCTAAGCTAACAGATAGTCATGCGAGCAGGCAGAGGCAGCTCTAGTCTTTGTAAGGCCTTAGGCAAATCTTAGACACGAGGCCCCACTCACACCCATAATGGAAAAATAATTCAAACATTTTCCTGGCCCCCATTCCCTAGCAATTTCACTCCCCATCCCAAAAAACAAACATACATAGACTTATCTAAAAAAACTTTAATAATGTAAACATATAGTTTACACTCACTGATTGCTCCAGGCTCACTGATTGGTTGCTAGAGGTCACTGCACATCATTACCGCTGACTGATTGGTTGCTAGAGGTTACTGAACAATATTACCATTCAATGATTGGTTGCTAGAGGTTACCTCACAGGTATAGCATCTTAGGCTATCTTGATTGAATGGCATAGGAGTTAATTCATCAACACAATTAGCACACTAAAGAAAATAGTGAAAAGAAATGTAAGCTTTTATTGCAAAAGAAACATAATATGTATCTTCTGCGATAAGGTAAAAACCTAGACTATAGATTTCTCAGTATTTTCGACCTATAGCATGACATTTGCCCTCAACAAGGGTTCTTATCTTCTTCAGAATAAAATCTGGTTTCTTTAAAATTCGCTGTTATTTATAAAAAGACAAATGCTACATTCCCCAACAGAATTTGCCCATTAACACCCAACACCAGGGACGCCATTTAGAATGAATGGCACAACATCGCACAGCACATACAGCAGGTGCATTGCCATGCATTATAACAATGCTTGGTAATGCATACAACACATTGCCACAATACACAAATGTAAATGGGCCCTAAATTTTTTCTCTGTTGTGTGGATTTAGATCTTTACTGCTCACGCACTCATTGCTAGAGGTTACTGCACATCATTACCGCTCACCCATTGGTTGCTAGAGGTTACTGCACATCATTACTGTTCACTGATTGGTTGCTAGAGGTTACTGCACATCATTACTGCTTACTGATTGGTTGCTAGAGGTTATAGCACATTATTGCAGCTCTCTGATGAATTGCGAGAGGTTACTCCACCTTTGTTACCGCTCACTGATGGGTTGCTAGAGATTAATGCACATTATTACCGCTCACTGATTGGTTGCTAGAGGTTACTGCACATCATTGCTTCTTACTCATTGGTTGCTAGAGGTTACTGCACATCATTAATGCTTACTGATTGGTTGCTAGAGGTTACTGAACATTATGGGTGGGGTAGAGAGGGATGATAGGGATGTTGATGACAATAGGGGAGGTGGTAGGATATCAGCAGTGGGTACAGGGGGGGATGATGATGACGTGGGGTGGTAGGCAGTTGACAGTGGGGTACAGGGGGATGAAGATAAGGATGATGATAGGTAGAGTGGTGGATGCTAGAGGTGGGGTACGTGGGAATGATGATGACAGCAGGCAGGGTGGTAGGATGTCAGAGGTGGGGGATGGTGATTACAGGGGGTGAGGTGTTAGGATGCTGGCAGAGGGATACGGGGGGGATGAAGATGATAGGGGGTGGGGTGGTAGGATACCAGGAACATGGGGATTATGATAAGAATGGAGATGATGATGCTGGAGGTAGGTTGGTAGGAAGCTGACAATGGGGTACAGGGGGGAATAAAGATAAGGATGATCACAGGGGTAAGGTGTTGGATGCTAGAGGTGGGGTACATGGGGATGTTGATGACAGGAGGCAGGGTGGTAGGATGCCAGGGTTGGGGTATGGGGGGATGATGATGACAGGGG